>NC_086176.1:16372339-16695394 GCF_023053635.1 Elgaria multicarinata webbii
TCTTGATCTATTTTTAATCCTGTAAATCTGCCATAAATTATTAGGGTGACCGTATGAAAAGGAGGACACGGCTCCTGTATTTTTAACAATTGTATTGAAAAGGGAATTTCATTCGTATGCATGCAGTACATGGTGAAATTCCTTCTTCATCACAACAGTGAAAGCTGCAGGAGCTATACTAGAGTGACCAGATACAAAGGAGGGCAGGGCTCCTGCAGCTTTAACTGTTGTGATGAGGGCATTTCACCCTCTGCATGCATACAAATGACACCTGCTGAAATTCCCTTTTTAATAGAACTGTTAAATATACAGGAACCCTGTCCTCCTTTCCATCTGGTCAATATTACTCACATTCCCCCTCCTTGACGTCCCGCTTCACGCCCTTGTCGTGACCTGCATTCTATCAACTATGAGGCTTTCTCTCAGTCTCTAGCCTCCTCTCTTCCTTCTGTCTTCACAGCCGTCTCCTTGGACTCAGCCGTCAACTCCTCCTTATCTTCAACTCTTGATAATCTTGCTCCATCTACAACTCGGATAGTTCGCCCCTCTCAACCCCAACCATGGCTCACCTCTTTCCTCCGCTACCTTCGCTCTTGTTCCTGGGCAGCCGAACGCCTGTGGCATAAGACCAAGGACTGGGCGGACTTTGTACATTACAAATTTGTTCTCTCCTCTTTCTCTTCTGCCATTTCACTGGCCAAACAGCAGCACTACTCAATGTTGATCCAGTCAAATGCTAGGCACCCTCAGCGGCTCTTTGCGTCCTTCAATTCTCTTCTGAAGCCTAATCCACCCTCTCTCCCCGCCTCTCTGTCTGCCAATGACTTTGCCTCTTTCTTCAATGCTAAAATCCAAACTATTCGCTCCGATCTGGCCAGCTCTGCTCCGCTTCCAGCTCCTGTTCCTCACCTGTCAGTTCCTCCTGCAACTCTCTTGGCGTTCCCTTCGGTCTCAGCTGATGAACTGTCTAAAATACTGCGCTCGTCGAAGCCTTCCACTTGTTCCCGTGATCCGATTCCCTCTCACGTCTTTATTAACCTTATCCCCGCTATCCTCCCGTCCTTGCTTCACATCATTAATTCTTCTCTGTCCTCTGGTTCATTTCCTTCTGCTTTTAAACATGCTACAGTCTCTCCCATTCTCAAAAAACCCACTCTTGATCGACTATCTCTGTCTAACTACTGACCTGTCTCTCTGTTGCCCCTTGTCTCAAAGATTCTGGAACGTGTGGTCTACTCTCGTTGTCTTGACTTTCTCTCTAGTAACTCTGCTCTGGATCCCTTTCAATCTGGATTCCGTCCTTTGCATTCCACTGAAACAGCCCTTACCAAGATCACCAATGATCTTCTCACTGCCAAGTCTAAGGGCCATCATTCCGTTCTTATTCTCCTTGATCTAACTGCGGCCTTTGACACGGTTGATCACAATCTTCTCTTAGATTCCCTCCATGACCTTGGACTCTGTGGCTCTGTCTATAAATGGTTCGCCTCCTATCTAGAGGGTCGCTCTTTCAGCGTGTCGGCTAACGGCAGCTCGTCCTCCTCTTTTCCCCTTTCAGTAGGGGTTCCGCAAGGCTCGGTGCTTGGCCCGTTGCTGTTTTCTTTATACATGCTGCCCTTGGGTAAGCTTATTCAATCTCATGGCCTCCAATATCACCTGTATGCCGATGATACACAATTATATCTCTCATCTCCGGAACTTTCTCCTGATGTCCACGATCGTATCTCGGCATGTCTTTCAGATATCTCAGCCTGGCTGCTTCATCGTTGTTTGAAACTTAATATGGCAAAAACTGAACTGCTTGTTTTTCCTCCTAAACCTTCTCCTCACCTCTCATTCTCTCTTACTGTCAACGATGTCACGCTTACTCCGGTCAAGGAAGCTCGTAGTCTTGGCTTTATATTTGATTCCTCACTCTCCTTTATTCCTCATATTGAGGCAGTAGCTAAATCCTGTGGTTTCTTCCTGTATAATATTGCCAGGATTCGACCATTTTTGTCTGTCTCTTCTGCCAAGACTCTCGTTCACGCACTGGTTATCTCTCGGTTGGACTACTGCAACCTTCTTCTCTCTGGCCTTCCCTCGTCTCACATCAGTCCGCTGGTCTCTGTCCACCACTCTGCCTCTAAGATCATCTTCTTGGCCCGCCGCTCTGACCATGTCACTCCACTTCTGAAATCTCTTCATTGGCTTCCAATTCACTCCAGAATCCAATATAAACTTCTCCTGCTGACCTTCAAAGCTTTTCACGGTCTAGCTCCTGCCTATCTCTCCTCTCTCATCTCACACTATTGCCCCGCTCGTGCTCTCCGCTCCTCTGATGCCATGCTTCTCGCCTGCCCAAGGACCTCCACTTCCCTTACTCGGCTTCGTCCGTTTTCTTCTGCTGCCCCTTACGCCTGGAACGCTCTTCCAGAACACTTGAGAACTACCAACTCAATCACAGCTTTTAAAACTCAGCTAAAAACTTTTCTTTTCCCTATAGCTTTTAAATATTGAGTTTGTTCTGACTCTATACTGTTAGCCTCACCCTACCCGGGTGTTTACACTTCCCTGTGCCTGTTTGCATTCTCTTTCCCTCCTTACTGTTTACTTCAACTTTATTAGATTGTAAGCCTATGCGGCAGGGTCTTGCTATTTACTGTGTAATCTGTACAGCACCATGTACATTGATGGTGCTATATAAATAAATAAATAAATAAATAAATAAATAATAATAATAATAATTAAAAAAAAAAAAACAGTCTACCTCTGCCAAGGGAGGCTGATAGACTCGCTTAGAAAGTGTGGTGAACCCTTCGAAATGTGTATTCCGGAGTAAAACTAAGTACCCTTTGGCCTGAAAATCACTCCTTAAGCCGCTTGTCAAATGTAAATGAACATCCCTTGCCAAAACAATTACCCTTTCCTTATCTTAATAGCTCATCTTTCACTTTGAAATGATAAACCTCTGCAAGTCTGCTCCTTAATCTTATGCTCTTATGTGGAACTAAGGGGGGGGGGATTTTTAGTGTACTCCCTAAGGTACTTGACCCTGGGAACCTTGGGGGATATTGGCTAGGCCTAAAATTAAAGTGGTTCAGGGCCTAGAAGCTGACTGGGCCAGTGCTTTTGCCTGTCCACATGGAATCATACTGTCCATTGTGATACTGCCAGAGCTGTCAGTAACTTGTCTCTTAAAGGCCATTAAATTGTTCATTTAATTGTTCTAGTGGCCATGTCTCCCCCTCCCATTTTTACTCTAAAGCAGACACGGGGGGGGGGGGCAGTTTGGATCAGGACTCTAGTGCAGGGGTAGGACTTTCAAGAACTAAATCGAGGACCCTGCACCTGTTCCAGAGTAGGGGGAGCATAATTGCTAGACTGGCATTTAATGTCTGTTTTGGCCCCTGGTTTAATAGATTTTGCATTTTACAACCAGTTTGGTGGCAATTTTTTAAAATCTTTTATTTATTTATTTATTACATTTATATACCGCCCCACAACTGAAGCTCTCTGGGCAGTTCACAAAAGTTAAAACAGTAACATTAAAACAGTATAAACAGTTAAAAAAAACAGTAAAAAAAAAGTTAAAACAGTAAACATTAAAAAGTATACAAAATTAAAAAACAAACTTAGCATTGTTAAATGCTGTTAAATGCCTGGGAGAAGAGAAAAGTCTTGACCTGGCGCCTGAAAGATAACAGTGTTGGCGCCAGGCGAGCCTCATCGGGGAGATCATTCCACAGTCGGGGGGCCACCACTGAAAAGGCCCTCTCCCTTGTTGCCATCCTCTGAGCTTCCCTTGGAGTAGGCACTCGGAGGAGGACCTTAGATGTTGAGCGCAGTATACAGGTAGGTACATCTAGGTTTATCCCTTTATATGTAGGATTATATGTAGGTTCATGTAGGTTTATCCCTTTATAAGCTGCCTGTTCTTCTCTCTCTCTCTCTCTCTCTTTTTGTGGGATAGAAATAAAAGTACTTACCTGAGTTGCAGGATCTACACTACTGTTTTAAAACGGTTTATAACAGTAGTGACAACTGTTGGGGCCCAGCACACACTCCGTATACAGCTTTCAAACCATTTTCAAAGTGTCATATCCTGCTTGGTGTAGATCTGCTTCCCCAAACTTGTCATGTTACTAATATGGAAGAGGAAGAACCTTGCGCTCAGACTGGGCCGTGTGTGTGTGTGTGTGTGTGTGATCAGCTGCCTTCCCCAGAGATGTACCTTCCTTAAACACCCCTCTGGCGATAATTATTTCCCAGAGATAGGTGAATAGGGTCAAGGATCTGATGGGAATTGGAGAAACACTCACTGAGGCGGTACATTTTATGAGCCTGTGAAAAAACTGCATAAAATGGGTAGCTCCACATTTCTTAAGGAGAACATTTCTCCAGTTTCCTTGGCTCACCACTGTATTATTATTATTATTATTATTATTATTATTTATTTATTTATTTATATAGCACCATCAATGTACATGGTGCTGTACAGAGTGAAACAGTAAATAGCAAGGCCCTGCCGCATAGGCTTACAATCTAATAAAATCATATTAAAATAATAAGGAGGGGAAGAGAATGCCAACAGGCACAGGGTAGGGTAAGCAGGCACAGGGTAGGGTAAAACTAACAGTATAAAGTCCGAGCAACATCAAGTTTTAAAAGCTTTAGGAAAAAGAAAAGTTTTTAGCTGAGCTTTAAAAGTTGTGATTGAGCTTGTAGATCTCAAATGTTCTGGAAGAGCGTTCCAGGTGTAAGGGGCAGCAGAAGAGAAGGGACGAAGCCGAGCAAGGGAAGTAGAGACCCTTGGGCATGCAAGAAACATGGCATCAGAGGAGCGAAGAGCACGAGCGGGGCAATGGTGTGAGATGAGAGAGGAGAGATAGGAAGTTGTCTTCTACTACTGGGACTTGACCCACAATTCAGTTGCACCTGACCTGACCTAAGATGGGACAGACTATTGACACCTCAAGCACTTGCTTTTTTGTTTGAGGTGTGTGAGAGAGTGAGTCAGTGGGTGTGTGAGGGAGGCATATCTATTATATATCAAAATAAAATGTTATCTACCGTATTTCTTTGATTGTAAGACGCCATCGATTGTAAGACGCACCCTAATTTCAGTACCACCAACAGGAAAAAAAACCCCCGAAGACACACCCACGATTCTAAGACGCACCCCATTTTTAGAGATGTTTATAGGGGGGGGGGGGAAGTGTGTCTAAGAATCGAAGAAATAGGGTATAATATGTTGGATGAAGTGGGAATTCTCCGAAGGGCAGATTCGGCCTCAGACCACCACAGTTAGAAACATGCTCAAGGAGAAGAGGAAAAAGAGAGAAGGAGGAATAAATACCAACAGCTGGCGCTGCATTTTTATAGCTGTCAGCAGAGAGCACAGTTGTTTGCTCAGCAGTGGGTGTGGATACCAGCACTGAGTCATAGGTCATGTGAGTAAGTGTTCCTTTGAGATCCCTCTCCTTCAGGGCCAGCCAAGACATTTTGTTTCCTGGGTCAAAGGACAAGATGGTGACACTTGGAGAGATCCTTTTGGATAGATCCTTCTGGAGCTCCTCACAAGCCCTTTTCATTTTAACCACCTTACGTAATTTGGTGTCATCAGCATACATGGCCACTTCATTGCTCACTTCTAATTCCAGATCATTTGTGAACAAGTTGAAAAGCATTAGTCCCAACACAGATCCCTGTGGGCAGGGCCAGTGCCAGACTATTTTGCGCCCTAGGCAGGTGAGCTGCTTTCACCCACCCACACCCACCCCAGCGTACCTGGGCACGGGACGCCATCTCGCCCACCCAGCCGAAGCGAAGCCAGGACACTGGGGGGGGGGGGGGTAGCAGGCCGGCAGCTTCAGAACAGCGCGCCTGGCCAGAAGCCGCTCTAGGAGAGCAACTTCCGAGCGTGCCATTCCAAAACCGCCCGCCCCCCTACCCCAGCGTTCTGGCTTCGCTTCGGCGCCCACCCAGCGCCCAGAACGGCGTGCCCAGAAGCCGCCCTCTCAGAGCCGCTGTGGGAGAGTGGCTTCCGGGTGCAGCGTTCGGCGCCCCCCTTACCTTGGCGCTCTAGGCGGCCGCCTGAGTGGCCTCTATGGTAGCACCGGCCCTGCCTGTGGGACCCCACTATTTACTTCCCTCCATCTGGAGAACTGACCATTTATTCCTACTCTCTGCTTTCTGTTCTTTAACCAGTTAGTGATCCATAAGAGGACCTCTCCTCTTATTCCACGACTGCTAAGTTTGCTCAGGAGTCTTTTTTGAGGGACTTTGTCAAAAGCCTTTTGGAAATCCAAGTTCACCTATAAGTGAGGGGGCAAGTATTTATTTATTTCTATAGCGCCCAATAGCTGAAGCGGTTCACTGTAGCGGTGAACACTAGTTCACTTAGGTAATTACAGGGGTGGAGGCAGCTCTGGACTTAATGATCTTATAGTGGGGCTGTATAGTGGTGTAGTGGCTAAGGTGTTGGACTGGGAGTCGGGAGATCCGGGTTCTAGTCCCCACTTAGCCATGGGAACCCACTGGGTGACTTTGGGCCTGTCACAGACTCTCAGCCCAACCCACC
This sequence comes from Elgaria multicarinata webbii, assembly GCF_023053635.1. Classification (NCBI taxonomy): domain Eukaryota; kingdom Metazoa; phylum Chordata; class Lepidosauria; order Squamata; family Anguidae; genus Elgaria; species Elgaria multicarinata. The sequence continues at coordinate 16,378,902 of NC_086176.1, forward strand.
TCATAGGGTTGTTGTTGTTGTGAGGATAACATGGAGAGGAGGAGGCTTATGCACGCCGCCTTGGGTTCCTTGGAGGAAAAAAGGTGGGATATAAATGAAATAAGGAAATGTGCATGATTAGTCCACATACTTCAAACGTGGTAAGCCAGCCTTGCTACATTTCGGGTCCCCTCCTGCGCATTCTGCTGACTGGGGCTCCTGCCCCCTTTTCTAAACGGGAATAGCAACGCGTTTGGAGCCCTGCGCGGTTGCTTCGCTTGCGGATTGTCCAAAAAACAGGCAGATCCAGCAGCCGGGCTGGAGATCTGGCGCAGGGAGCTCAACCCAAGAGGCGCTAGGACCCAGCAGAGAGAGCCCGCGGAGGGGGAAGCCCTGGGAGCTCCTCGGGACAATAAACTGCAGCGCTGGTTTGTCGGTGCGAAAACCCAGCCAGTCTCTCCGGTAGCAGCGGCCAGGGAAGCCGGAGCAGGAACGGGTAGGCGCCGCGCGGGAACTGGCTTTTCGGGATTTGCCTGAAAGATGTGGCAATTGCCACCACCCCAGTCCCCAGTGACCCAGGGAGGACGGCATCCGGCACGGTGGCCCTGAAGGCGGTTGAGCCACGCACAGAGAGGAGGCTTCCCATTTAAAAGCAAGCCTTTCAGTCGGGGCGAGCAGGGAGGGGAATAAAGTTCCAAAGGGGCGCCGAAGGATCCAGAAGGCCAGAGAGACGATGGACGTGGAAGCCGCCAGCAGCAGCAGCAGCAGCAACGACCACGAGGTCGTCCCAGCGACGGACTGGGTAACGCCGAGCTCGTTCAAGGTCTACAAGCGCCGCTGGTTCCTGCTGGCCGTGCTGTGCTTGCTCAATTGTTCCAATGCCATGGTACGTGGTCACGCGGAAGCGCCTCTCTGCCCTCCGGCGCGGGGCTGCTTGGGTGGCTTGTGCCTGGGCTCGCCTCGGGCTGCTTTCCCACCCGAAGCCGCCCACGGAATGGGCCCCGGGGGTCCAGGGTCGCCCCGCGAGGAGACAGGGCCGGATTGCGAGGCGGGTGGGGGGAGCCCCGAAACCGCGTGTTACACTCCGTTTCAGCCCGGCTACTCAGCGGAAATGCACTGGGAATTATTCAAGTGACTTAAAAACCTGGGGCGTTTCTACACCTTCCCCCCCCCCCCTTTTGCTGGATCGTCCCTGTGCGTGCAAATGACACACACAGGATCCCTGGAGCAGGCAGGGACGATCCCTCCATTTTCCTGGGATAATCCTTAGGTGCAGAAAGGGCCCTGCTTTAAAGCCCTTTATAACAGTTTTATAGCGCGTTAAAGCGCTTTATAACTGTTATAAAGCGCTTTAAAGCAGTAGTGTATATCCTGCCCTGGTCACATGCAGCTGGGGCTAGATCTACAGTACTGCTTTATAGCGGCATTGTAGGGCCCCGATAACTGTGGGGGCACAGTCCACATTCCCTATACCGCTTTCATCGTGTTATCTAGGGTGTCCCTATGAAAAGGAGGACAGGGCTCCTGTCGCTTTAACCGTTTTACAGAAAAGGGAATTTCAGCAGGTGTCACTTGTATACATTCATCACCTTGTGAAATTCCCTCTTCATCTCAAAAGCTAAAGCTGCAGGAGCCCTGCCCTCTTTTGTATCTGGTCACTCTAGTATAGCTCCTTCAGCTTTAACTGTTGTGATGAAGAGGGGATTTCACCAGGTGCTGCCTGCGTACAGATGATACCTGCTGAAATTCCCTTTTCTATACAACTGTTAACGATACAGGAGCCCCGTCCTCCTTTTCATATACCGTATTTCTTCGATTGTAAGACACCATTGATTGTAAGATGCACACTAATTTCAGTACCACCAACAGGAAAACAAAAACCTAAAACACACCCGTGATTCTAAGACGCACCCCATTTTTAGAGATGTTTATATGGGAAAAAAGTGCATCTTAGAATCGAAGACATAGGGTAGGCACTATATGTTATCGCCTGCTTTTCTTCCACATTCGTTATGGTTTGATCCAAGGGGTAAATCTGTGTTAGGTATTCAGCAGCAAGTCTCACAGAAGGAATGGGATTTACTCTGTGTCAAGGTGTGCACAACGGGCGTGTGGATCGGTGGGTACATAGGGTTGTATCCAATGTTAGTCTAAAGTCCCATTCATTTCAATGGGTCTGTTCTAAGTAGGATTAACATGGAATGCAATGTCATAAGAACATAAGAAGAGCCCTGATGCTGGATCAGGCCAAGGGTCCATCTAGTCCAGCACTCTGTTCACACAGTGGCCAACCAGCCATCTGCCAGGGATGAACAAGCAGGACATGGTGCAACAGCACCCTCCCACCCATGTTCCCCAGCAACTGGTGCCCACAGGCTTACTGCCCCAAATACTGGAGATAGCACACAACCATCGGGCCTAGTAGCCATAGATAGTCTTCTCTTCCAGGAATTTATCCAACCCCCTTTTAAAGCCATCCAAATTGGTGGCCATCACTACATCTTGTGGTAGTGAGTTCCACAATTCAACAGTGTTCTGTTCCCACAGTGACTAACCCCAATGCCTATGGGAAGCCCCCAGGCAGGACAGGAGCACAACAACATCCTCCTGCCCATGTTCCCCAGCACCTCTTCACAAGCCCCCACCCTTTTTCAGCCACCCTAAATAATTTGATCTCCTGCAGTGAAGAGAGATGCAAGGATTCAGCATCTCTGAAACCTCCTTTATTATTTATTACTTTTATATCCCGCCTTTTTGTACATGATCCTCCTCTTCATTTTATCCTCGCAACAACAACCCTGTGAGGTAGGTTGGGCTGAGAGTCTGTGACTGGCCCAAAGTCACCCAGTGGGTTTCCATGGCCGAGTGGGGACTAGAACCCGGCTCTCCCGACTCCCAGCACAACACTTTAGCCATTACACCACAGTGGTTCTCTTTAGTCCACCTGTAGCTCCATAGCTATTTCCCTGATTGTGATGTATTTAAAGAACTCTTTATTTTTGGCCTTATTTAGCGATATGCTCCTGAAAATGCTTGTTGTACCCCTTATTATCTGCTTGCATTTCTTTTGGGCAAGTTTGTTCACATTTGGGCAAGACTTCCAGTTTCTGCCTCCCCCACATCCCACCCCAGTGCTTGGCCTTCCCTGACCTGCGGTGTACATTTGAGCTGATTGTGGTTTTGAGCAACCTCCAAGCATTCTGGAGAGATTTGGACCTCTTGACTTTCTCTTTACCAATCCAGACAGCAACAGTAGACTTGTTTATCTTCGGCAAAGAGAGGTGCTCAGCCTCTACTGCCTTCTTAATCCAGTTGTTAAGTTCATCCATATAATTAGATAACTTCTGCTCATTAGCTACAGTTATATAGACTCTGGTAGAGAGTAAAGAAGTGGTTTTCACTCTGGACTACTTTACATAAGAATTAACTGCTTGATTGGGCAATTAACTAGTTTGCCAAACTTGACCTCTCCTTTGTTTTCATTGTGACACAGAAAAGCAATTAAGTTTCAGTAAGCTAAAGACCTGCTTCCTCATTTGATTTAAATGCAGCCAGTCTGCTTTCGAGAGACTCCCTGTTAGGTTGTAAACAAGTAGTGTTTCCTTGAGGGGGAAATGGCCAAGTAACATTGGGATGAATGTTGACTGGTGGCCAGTTTGCACATGCATGTACATCACTTGAGGACTTTCAGATGGATGTGTGAATTAACCGTGTTAAAAAGAAAATACTGCGGCAGTCAGAAACGTCTGTCTCTGGTGTGCGATTTGTGATGGTTCATGACTGGCTTACACAAATGTCTGTCATCAAGTCTCTGATGTGTTTGCAAACATTTCGGTGCGCTTTAATCCATGTCGGTCGTAACAGGCACCTTTCAGCGCCACCAATGCTCTCTTGAGGCATCCAGTTATTGCTGGCAGGAAATCGCTTCATTATCCCTTTTCTGCCAGAAGATTCCCATTTTAAATGCCAGATTGAGCACATCAGCATCATTTATTTATTTATTGCATTTATATACCGCCCCATAGCTGAAGCTCTCTGGGCGGTGTACAAAAGTTAAAAACAGTAAACATTATAAACAAATATACAAAATTTAAAAACGTAAGAAGCCTAAAAACAACAGTATCTTTGTGAAAACAGCTATTCTGGGGACAGTTAAAAACGAACAAACTCAACCCTTGTTGTTAATTGCTTGGGAAAAGAGAAAGGTCTTAACCTGGCGCTAAAAAGATAACAATGTTGGCGCCAGGCGAACCTCGTCGGGGAGATCATTCCATAATTGGGGGGCCACCACTGAAAAGGCCCTCTCCCTTGTTACCATCCTCCGAGCTTCCCTCGGAGTAGGCACTCAGAGGAGGACCTTAGATGTTGAGTGCAGTGTACGGGTAGGTTCATGTCGGGAGAGGCGTTCCATCAGGTATTGTGGTCCCAAGCCTATAGGTCAAAACCAGCACCTTGAATTGGGCTCGGAAAAATTGTGGGAAAGGCTATATCTAGATGCTAGTTGTGCAACTCATTGTTTTTTACAAAGGGCTCAACCCACTGACTTGTGCATAAAAGTTCCTATGAAGCTGTGAAGCACTCACTGAGTAAATTTCCAGCATTATTTAGTGTTATCCCTTACCCCTGTCGGAAGAAAAAAGGTGATACCCTGATTTAAATTATTTTTATTAAATTACTAAAGGGCATCATTTTCCATGGGGTGAGCTGCTTTTGGAAATACCCTTTATCTTTTGAGCGACAATAGCGAAATCTCCTCAGGAGATTCAGATGGAATGATCCCACACATGGCAAATTCCTGCCTCCCTTGGCTTACTGAGAAATGCAGAAGAATCTATTCTGTAACAGTTTCCCGAGGTGAAATAAGCCAACAAGCATTCATATATAACTTTGAAAGAAATTAATTTCTTACAGCAGACGCTTCTTTTTATTTTTCAAATGCGTTCTTTAATTTGGCAGCTGTGATAGTTGGGCAGAGTCACTTTTTCTATGGGATGCAGTATCGAAAGAAAAAACCACGAAAAGGCATATGGCTCACTAAACACATTTTAATTGTTAGTGACTTAAAAGATGATGGGTGGAGAAATCTTAATGTTGCGGGGCAGGAGGGAGAGAATTATATAAGAGGAGCCACCACTTCCTAGGCCCTGCTAGTGCTGGCTAGAGTGGGAAAGTGAGCAGATTTTTCCTATATACACACAGAGAGAGTTCTGTCCCCCCCCCCAAAAAAAAACCCTCTCCCATTGACCTCAAATGGAGGAAAAATCAGGACACCAACTCTAAGGCTGGCACAGTGATTTTCTCTTGTCATTTTGTGTGTGTGTATACACTGGGGAATGAGGGGGCTTTGAGTCATTTAGATCGAGGGTGGGTGCACAACCAGAACCCCCCCCCTCAGTCTTTGCTGCGCCCTCCCACAGAGCGCCCTGATTCTGCCACTAGTGCCGAATCACCCCCTGCACTCTCCCCTAGAGATCCTCATAGAGATCCCTCCCTGTGCCACTAGCAGCGAGGAAAGAGCAGTCTGTATTAGAATTGCTAGTATGTGGGGGGCAGCCCTTGAACCAGCTTCCCATGCCACCCTCAGGGCCATTGTTCCTACAATATAAGGCAGCTCCTTATTGAGGACAAACTGGCCCTCATCTCCCTGCCTTTGCTTTTGAACTTGAAGCGATAGCTGGCTTGGGAAGCAGAATGCAGGACGTTGACTCAACCCAGCAGGGCAATTCTGATATTTTTGCTAGTAAATGTGACTTCCATTCCGCAAGCGTGGGTCCACATTCCATCCTGGCTGCTGTTGGACACCCCCCCCCCCCACACACACACACCAGGGTCAATGGAACTCCCGCAGCTGCACATTCCTTCCTAGATATGCCCTTTTGTATGATGGACGAAGGAGGAACGTGGGCCTCACTGAGGAGGTAACTGTTGTGTCCCCAGTTTGGGCTTCCGGATGTAAAGATGTCCCATTTTCAGACCTGTCTAATAATCTACCAGTCTCCCCTTCACCGGTGATATGGAAATAATGTAATCCAGCCTTCCTGAGCCTGGTGCCCTTCCAGATGTATTGGCCTGCAGACTCCATCATCCCCAGCCAGCCCGACTAAAGGCCAGACAGTGGGTGATAGAAGCTGTCGACTAGGTTGAGGAAGGCTTTGGAGTATGCTTTGATTTCTCAGTTGGTTTGGTAGAGATGCACTGATGTCCTGTTTTCAGATATTTTTTTTAAGGTGCCTCCACCTGAGTTTTTAGGGATCCCCCCCATCTCCCTGCTTGCTCCATTCAGGAGGGTCCTGCTAACATTGAGGGGGGATTGGAGGGTCTGCCATGCAGAGGCTGTGTTGGGTGGGGAAGACTGCTTCCATTAGCCCAGTTTCACAAACCTAAATCTGGATCCAGCCCATAGTGGATTACACATATACCAAATGTAATTGCTCTAGCTCATTGGGAAATAACTGTTCTGCTACTCCTTTGATGAGTCAGTGGGTGGTAGCCTTATGTCATATATGCATGCGTGTTTGTGTGACAAGATACTGTGATTGCTAGAACAATCTGAAAACAGGGTGTGTGCGCATGTGTGCGTCTGTGTATAAATGCTTAATTTTACCTGTTCTTGCTTAGAGATCTGTCATGCATCAGTCTCCTGCCCCCAAAGCAAACTGTAATTTGTGTTTGCATTAATTCCCCAGAACCCAAATACTGTTGCATGAAGATCTCTTACTAGCTAAGTATGCAGCCTGGTGGGGTGGAGCAAGCTGGGGGTCATATGACCCTTTACCCGTCTAAACATGCATGGGATTGCATCCTAAATGTTATACATGTTTTACCTGGATTTATATTTTGTTCCCAGGTAGGATCCCCTAATCACCTTCCATTCTAGAAATGTTTTCTTAACACTGTTCCATAGACTCCCATTCTGTGGAACAGCGTTAAGAAAATGTTTCTAGAACGGAAGGTGATTAGAGCATCCCACAGAGTTTAGTAAAATCTTCCAAAGACATTCTTGCTGCACCTGAGCAACCAAGCAGGTCTGCATTACAAAAGTCACAAATATTTTTTTACTAGCCCTGCTATCCATGCATGCCTATTTCAGTCATATGTGACCTAAACAAAATAGCGGAACTTCGGTAAAGCTACATTGCCTAGTTGAAGGTGATTTTTGCACGTCCCAGGAGACCAGGTGAGTGGCTATTTTCAAAAATGACAGCACAATCCTATATAGGCCTACTCAGATGTTAGACCCATTGAGATCAACAGGGCTTACTCCCAGGTAAGTGGGTATAGGATAATGTCATAATTTAATACCTTACATTTATGCCCCAAATTTCCAACATTAACTTTCTCCTCTATTAGGTTTCAAACATGCCTCTTTTCTCCTCCATCTGCAGCTATGGTTGACATTTGCTCCGGTGGCTGATATAACAGCCAAACAATTCCATACCTCAATGGATATGGTCAACTGGCTGACCATTGTGTACCTTGTGATATCGATTCCAGTTGGATTCCTAGGAATATGGATTCTGGACACCGTTGGACTTAAATGTGCTGTAAGTTGAAACAGAGATTGACATGAATTGGTTTACTCGTAGGTTTTCCAAAAGCTTCTCAGGGATTTCTCCACAGGATCAGTATTGACCAGGAAGCTACCCTGAGGGAAAGCTTGCTAATCTCCTGCAATGTACGACCAATGGGGGGCATTGGAGGTGGGGTGACAGCAGTGAATCCGAAGACGCCTGGCATGAATGACAGGCCAACCAAGGTGGGCCAGATCTAGCCCACCTGGGATCCCAATCTGATCTTCTAGGGTCCCCAGATGGCCACGCCCCTTTCCGCCCACCCCACCTGTCTTCCTTTGACTGTTGATCATTGGGTGTTTTTCTGGCTGATTCTCAGGTAGGATGCTCTACTCACCTTTCACACATTCTAAAAGGTTGAAATGCCTCTCTAAAGGCTTCTTTAGACGCCATTTATCTAAAGACCACGACCTAGGTGGTTTGAAAAGGCTGAGGCCATGCATTATTTTCAAATGGGAGTGACACCCTCTATCACATAACTGTGGGAACTGTAAAGTTAGCCCAATTAAGTCTCCAGGGAGCACACACCAGCCCACATTGGCCACTGATGAAGACTTCGTGTTGAAACACGTTTGGCCTTTTTATTCTACGTTGTTTCTGTTAGACATTTGTTTCTGTGCAATATGCTATTGCAGTTTTAATGCAATATTACTGTTAATCTTAATTGTATTCTTGGATATTAAATATTGTTCTAATATATATATATATATATATATCTCCATCCTTCACTTTTTGTTTAGTATTACATAGTTGTTTGTTAAGGACTTCACGTTTCTTTGCCCTGAGGATGGAAACCTTGTCTCCGACAGGGTTATTTTTAACATGCAACGGGTGCAAGATTGCAAAACCAACATCATATAAATTCAAGGCTGCTTTAATGCTCTCCCCAACACTCCCCACCTAAAGTAGCTGTGAGCTGTGCTGCTGCTGTCACTGTTCCTTGCATGAGGTTTTAGAGTCACTTTCTCTTGATACTGCTGGTTCTGCAACTCAGCAGAATTTTGCAGAATTGGTCTCTCAGTGGCCAGCACACAGTCTTGCGAGATCATGCCTTGGTACCGCTTCCTTGCCACACATTTCCCCATTGATGTGGTGGAATTCCAGGCTGTGGCTCTCGTCGTTGAATGCAACACTCAAATTTACATAGTTACTATTTATTTGTTAAATGTATTCATAGGCTGCTTTTTATGACCACACCTTTGTGAGGAGGTGTGCGCAGCAGAAAACACGCGTAGATAAAAAAAACTTGTTCATCTAGTCAGCCTGAATTACTAAGAGGCATGGTAGATCTAAATGAAGCCATAGGGTTTCAATGTATAAAGGTGGGGGAATCACGTATCCTAAAATACATTAAGGAAAGGCAGCCCACTTACACTGGCCTGCTCAAAAGGCTACGTTGAAGGAGCAAAGCATTATTAATTCAGGGATTCCGGAGCTGTAGAGCCACCACTGAGAAGGCTGTGCCCACCTACTTGGTCTTATCAGGGGGCGCCCAAGCTTTGAAGGATCATATATTCTTGCTGTTGACAAAGGCTGCCAACCTGTTGGTTGTGATGGCGCAGTTGGGAACAGCCTGCTTGCTTGGCCACAGACCACTTTGTGGCAGCCTTGGAAATGATACAGACTGGGAATGCAGCCACCAGTTTGGCTAATCCCCCAAAGCTGCGTGGCTTCATGTGGCAAGCTCTTCAGCCTGTTTACTTGACTCACTCCCTTTCTTGTTCAGACATGCTATACTAGTCCGTGGCACTTACATGGGGCTCTACGTGAATTCAAAACCGTTCTCATGCGTTCTCCGTTGACCTGACTACTGCCCTCTAAATCAGCTCAATATTAAAACCTTCCCCCCCATTTCAAATTTGGGGCTCAGGCTGAGAGACAGTAGGGTATGATTAAATCTGGAACTAATCCATTGGGTTCCATCACCAGATTAGGAATCCTGACTGACCAGATCCCCAATCAAGCGAGGGAGGCCTGGTCAAGACAGTTGCTCAGGGCCGAGCACTATTTACATCGGTGCTTGGGGCCTGTGGAGAACTGGCATGAAACTTCTTACCGTCATGAATTCATGGAACACACACTGGGAATAGGGTGGACATCCCTAGTGATTTGCTTGCCTGAAGCCAGCTAATAGGTTTATGGTGGACGGCATTCAAATCAAAAGGCCCACTGGATTTACAGACCTGCCTCATAGACTCTGGGCATGTCTACACCTCCCAGCGGAGAGGGGAGGATCTCGCGATACGATCGTGAGATCCTCCCCCTTTGTCCACATGCAGCACGCAATGTCCCGGGAGGAAGGAGGTTGTCGCGCCCGCCAGTTTTTATTATTATGGAAGATGAGCGCACGAGCACTCCATCGATAAGGTTAGTGTGTGTATTTTTAAAAAATGATCCCGTTCCCCCCTCCCACCCCCGATGGGTAGTGTGAGGAACGGTGAGTTTTCTGAGGATGAGGACTCTGGGGATGAGCAGCCACAGGCGGGACCCAGTACTAGCTTGGCCGATCAACAACCAGCAGAGGCCTCATCCAGTGCAAACTTAGAAGAGGAGCAAACAGACTTGTTACACGTGCCCTCGTTCAAACAGCAAAGGGCAGAGAAGGAGGCTTTACGCCGATCTAAGCGGATTGCTAATAAACGCCAGCTGAACAAGGAACAGCTGTGAGGCTGAGCTGGTGTATTTAGGTAGCAGTGCGCAGGCCAGCAAATGGTCAGAGCTTATCTGGTTTGCCTGGGAGAAGCTCTGGACCGTGTACCCTTGACCGTGCCGTGTTCCTGTTGGATCGTTTTGGACTCTGGACTTCTTGGACCCCGTGACTCTCTCCTGCCCTTTGAAACTTGGACTGGCTTATGGACTCTGGTGACTTGCTCTCTCGTGCCTTTTGAACCCTGGACTGTTATTTGGAATTGGCTTGGAACTTTACGTGAGCACTAAAGACTGTTCTATTTTGTATTTAACTTGTGTGAATACACATTATTGTTTATCGTTTAGTGCTGTGTTGTCTGATTCTTGGCGGGCTTCCCAGTCTGGGCACTCTGCCCAAAGAGATAAGCGAAAGTGGCTGGCTACAGACTGGCTTCTTCAGGACAGGTACAGAGCTCCTGAAGAGCTCCGTGCCCCATGCCCAGTTTACTCGCAGGGATCCAGGACGAAACTGGGATGTCCACCCACACATCCCGCGTTCTTGGGGCAATCCCAGCAGCACGGGGAAAAAACGGGATAAAAGCCATCCCGGTTATCCCGGGGAAATGGAGGATGCATCACTCCCTGCCCCCGGGATCCACTGTGTGTCATGTGGATGCACAAGGATGATCCCGTACTGTTAGAGCAGTACGACAATGGAACCAGTTACCTAGGGAGGTTGTGGGCTCTCCCACACTAGAGGCATTCAAGAGGCAGCTGGACAACCATCTGTCAGGGATGCTTTAGGGCGGATTCCTGCATTGAGCAGGGGGTTGGACTCGATGGCCTTGTCGGCCCCTTCCAACTCTGCTATTCTATGATTCTATGAATCCCCAGGGCAAGGCATGCTGTAGACTCTGTTCTACACTAGGTTAATGTCCTGCTGCTCATATTATCTGCTAACTAATTGGTTTGATTGCCATGTAAAAAAGAACTTTTCTTGAAAATGAAGAAAAGGCTATCTTCTATTCAATATGGGATTACAAACTGATTTATTATTTTTATTAAGCACCTCATAAAATACATTTCTCTAGGCATTTTACAGTTTAAAGCAACAACTTATAACAACACAAATAAAATCGCAATAAAATCAACAACATGAAACCAATAAAAGTGCCAGCACGGCATCAAATACAATTGATTGATTTGATTTTGATGTATTTATTTGTCTTGCATAAGAGGTAAACACACATTGTGGGGCCTAAAATAATGAAACGAACGTACTCAAATATTTTAGAAGACTTAAAAAGCCCGGGAGAACCGGAAAAGGTTAGCCTGGTGCGGAAAAGATAGAGTGGGCACCTGTTGAATTTCTGTCTGGAGAGCAGTCCGCTTCTGGCCAACTGTGGGGAGGAACCGAAATAAGCCCTTAATCTCTCTCTTGTTGCCACCCTCTGAATGAGGCGACACCGGAAGAAGGGCTTGCAAATGCGTACAGGGGCACGAAATAGTTTCTGTACCACAATTGCCATCCATTTCATTCTTGTGGGTTGTCTGGGTTAACGCTGGTTTCTTCCCCTGCAGGTGATCCTCTGTGCCTGGCTGAACATGATGGGAAGCGTCATCCGCCTTTTCAGCGTCATCGACATCTTCAGCCTAGGCTCTCTGAACGTTGTATACCTGCTCGTAGGGCAGTGCCTCTGCGCGGCAGCCCAGCCGCTCATCTTTTTTGCGCCCACCAAACTAGCGGCTTTGTGGTTCCCCGATCACCAGAGAGCCACAGCCAATATGATTGGCTCAATGTGTAAGTAACTGGGCACTGTTGTGCCAGGCGTAACGGCTCAGGAGCTGGCAGAGAGGGGTGGCTATGAGCGACAGACCATGAACCCCCTGTCAGGTATTGTGGTCCCAAGCTGTGTAGGGCTTTTTTAGTCTACATCAGCATGCTATGAACAAGCACAGGTGTCATTTACATTTTACTGTATTTCTTCGATTCTAAGACACACTTTTTTCCCCATATAAACATCTCTAAAAATGGGGTGTGTCTTAGAATCGCGGGTGCAATGATTATTCTTAGAATCCAAGCTTTTTTTCTGTTGGTGGTACTGAAATTAGTGTGCGTCTTACAATCGATGGCGTCTTACAATCGAAGAAAAACGGTAGTTGTGTTGGTGTAGTTGCCACTGCAAAACAACTTCTCTCTGGTTGGTCCCTAACTATTATTGATAAAACCATCAATCGCTACTGTTGTCAGGATCACGATACCATTTCATGCGTGCTTTTCATGTCTGCTCATCGGTTGTGTCCCAGTTGTCCTAGCGTGATGTATTAAATGAATGTCCCAGCTTTGAAGTTTTGGCTGTGAACCAGGGAGGTACCTGAGCTACAAGGCTTGGCAACTTTGGCACTTAGGCCATGAGATTTGTTTGAAGACAATAAATTAGTTCTAATATTCGATGAAGAATTCCTACTTTGTGTGAAAGTCGTTAGTAGCTATTTTTGTCTTGGCACAAATGTTACTAAACAATGACTACTTCGTTTCTCAAAAGTTTAGGAGTTGTCAGCCTAGCTGCTAATTCAATTCATTCCACAATTAATACATTCAATACTCATTCTAAGTCTCAGTTTTTAATGGAATCTTTCAGATATATATTCAAGTAATGTAATTGTTGAAATTGCTGGAGAACCATCATGTCTCCAATTACCCTAGGTGTTTTCTCCCTTTTTAATACGTTGTGATACCACCAACAGTGTCAGTAGTCCATATTCAGTCATCGTAGGAGGAGGCTACCCTTAATGTCCTTGTTCACACGACATGACAAACCAGAATGGTTAAGCAATTTGAGCTAAACATTATAGCTTAGCATGTCGGGTGAACCATGACTTAGTGTATCATGTGAACCATTCCTAACCATGGTGGCTACATAACCATGGTCTAAACATGCTCACTGACCATTTGCTACAAAAGGGTTAGCAGCTCCGTGGCTTATCGTGCCAATAAGTACAGGCCCAATAGTAGACTATAAAAGAGGTGGGCGCTTCCGCCCCCCCCCCCCCCCCGGCTACAATCTTGTACAGGTCATAATGAGGCCCTGTTCCCAGAGGGAAATGTAGATCTTACACAGAAGATTTTTTTTTTCCCAGAGGAAAAGGATCTTCAAAGGCAAAATCCAGCATGAAACTACTAAATCCTCAAGAAGTTCAGTCTTCTCACTTGTGGCTTAAATCAAGATTATGAGTTAAGATCTAGGAGTAGGCGAATGAGCGAATTAATGTTCACTAAAATTCTCTAAACGCCACCTTGAAGCTCGCCTTGCCTTGTTTCTTGTGTTCGATTGTGCTGTTCTTTCGTTTCATCCAATGGGAAAAGTGTGCATTTCTCATGCATGGATGTGAGTGTGTGCATGTGTGTATGGAGGATGACATTCCGTGCATCTGATGAAGTGGGGTACAACCCCCCCATCAGACCCATCCAGCACGGCCAATGTTTAGGAACAATGGGAGCATGCCATAATCAATTTGTTAGTCTTTAAGGTGCCTTGGTCGTTTTTGAATAGTTGGTATGTAGATGAAATGTTTGGCATTTTATTTCCGGTGCTTTTGAGGGGAAAAAAGATCACCTCTAAATCAACTCTTCTGTTTTTATTTCCATGTAGCCAATCCTTTGGGCCTCCTCGTAGCTAATCTGCTGTCACCTGCACTTGTTCAGGACGGAAAAGATATTCCTTTAATGGTAAATGAAAGATCATCCATTTAGGATTCAGTTCCATTTCCAGATCCGTGGCAGAAGAGCTGAAACGTTTGATTTGCTTTTTCAATGTTTGGTTTGTGTTTTACAGCTTGGAGTGTACTCAGGCCCGGCTATATTTGCCTTTGTGTTAGCAGTCATTGGTGTTCGTCACAAGGTCCCGCCCACACCACCATCAGCCAGTGCCACTCATTCCGATTCACTGTCGTTCTATGGAGGCTTGAAGATGGTACATTGCGAGTGAAGCACAATAGTGAACTTGGGGGGGGGGGGTGTACAAAGAGGTTACCTATCCTGGGTCTGTATCCATACAAGAAGCCATTTTAAGCCATCTCGTTCAGTATTGCCCCACCAGGCAATCAGGTGGCTCCTGAGATCCTTGATCAGGAGATGGCAGAATTGTTTTTGGACTACAATTCCCAGCATTCCTGACTATTGCCACGTAGCTGATGGGAGTTGAACCCTCAAATATCTGGAGGGCACCCGCTTGGAGAAAGCTGTAATAAACTGTCAAGTGTTGCTTTATTTATTTATTTATTTTATTGCATTTTTATACCGCCCAATAGCCGAAGCACTCTGGGCGGTTCACACAAATTAAAACCATTCAAAATATAGAACAAACAGTATAACAACATGATATAAAATACAATATAAAAACACAGCCAGGATAAAATCAGCAGCAGTGCAGAAATACAAGTTTAACATACAGATTTAAGTTAAAACTAAACTTATGTCAAGAAATACTTTTGTAAGCCGCCGTGAGAGCCTTTTTTGGCTGAATGGCGGCATAAAAATCCTTAAATAAATAAATAAATAAATAAACTGTTACCACATTTTTATTTTGCCTCTGCCGCCACTGAGCTTGAGATGGCTTCCAGGACATTCTCCCATTTTCACAACCACGTTGCTGCTGTGAAATAGGTGCAGCAACGTGACATCTGGTGACTTCTGATCCTGGCTTGTTTGTATACATCATAGCTTAAACGAACCACAGTTCCTGATTCAAACAAAATGACAAATATGTACTGTCTTGCTGAGGAAACCAGTGCTGTTTTCTGACAACCTTCCCTTCTTTTCCATTTTTAGCTCATGCGAAATAAGGCTTACATCCTCCTGGCTTTCTGCTTCGGGGGAGGGATAGCGGCATTCACTTGTTTCAGTGCTCTGTTGGAACAGATCCTCTGTGTGAACGGATATTCAAATGTAAGTCGCTCCACAATTCTTCCAGGACGTTGACATAGGGTGAGGGGACAGGGCTTATGGGTGAACAGGTGAGATCCAGAAGGCACCTGGGAGGGGATTGTGGAAATTCAAGGCAGATGCTAGCTCAAGTCACCGGGAGAAGCAGGGGATGTGGAGAGAGAGTCTGGGTGTGCCTGTTCTCACGGGAGTCCATGATAAGGTTTCTCCATCAGAGGCCTGCCATTGGCTGGGGTACTGGGGATCACCAGCTTCTAGAGGAGAATGTTATTGAACAACCAATTTATTTTTAGAAAGCAACAACTCTGGCATGCTTTTCAATCATAAATCCTGTTGTGAAGAATGTGCCATCCCTTAGTCTTCAGTTGCGCAACAACAACACCTAAACCCATCTCCGCCTTCAGTTTTTTGCAGGTGTGTGCGGTGCCTTGTTCATCGTGTTTGGATTAATTGGTGCTTTCTTCCTCGGACTGTATGTTGACAGGACAAAGAAATTTACAGAAGCTACCAAGATCTGTATTTGTCTAGCTGCATTGGCTAGCATCGCCTTTGCAGTGGTGAGTAGTTTAAGGCTAAAGAATGCCTCTGATGGGGCACTATTATCCGATGCATGTCTACACAGAAGTAAGTTTCTTTTAAGTCTTCTATTGGATTGAAACATTTTCACCTTTTGTGCAAGTCTGCTCCTTATCTTGAGCTGGAGATCACAGCCCATAGTTCCAGTCCTTCCAGCTCCGGCTGTGAGCTTCAGGTTGTTATCAGGCTTACCAAGGAGACAAACGTAGCCAGACTCACACATTTGATTACAAGGAGACTGATTTATTGGTATATTTCAGCACATTCAATGCATATCCGAATAAAGTGGACCAGACTGCGAAAGCACAGAAGACCCTTTGAGCAGTCTGGACCCCGCACCCCTGGGCACGAGAACAATTGTAGTATAACTGAACCTGGCATTGCTGCCAAGTTAAGCTTAGGCGATTCATTGCATGTTGTTAATAACTAAGCCGCTCTTCTCATCATAAGAATCCACAGCATAAGTCTACATTGTTGTTGAGAAACAAGGCATTACTTGGCATTTCGTTGGCACACATAAGCATCCCCTTCACCCAGGTGCACTTACTAATTGGATGGAGAGACAGCTCGTTTGATCCTCCAGATACAGTACCAGGCTACATAGATAAGACTATAGTAAGGGAGGCAGTGGTGGTGAAAATGTGAGCAAAGGGAACCCAAAAGGCGACCACCGTAGAAACAAAATAAACCCAATGAATTAAATTGTCATTCAAAAAATTATACACATTTGTTTTTACTAAAATAACTATTTACAATCCAATGCTAATACAAGTCTACAACAATTAACTACCACATCAGTGTAGCATCTCATTACATATCAATAGCATCCAATTGTACTTAACAGTCATTTCAAACCAAATTTTAAACAATCATTGCAGAAAATCCGACCCATAGACAACAAACACTTTAATCTAATCACAGCAAGTATATTAAGACCAAATTTAGTCAACAAGGTTCATGTTGTTCCTTGTTTCAAAGTATCTTCTTCAAAAACGTTGGTCTTTGTACTCTGCAAAGAATAACGATTCCAAGTAAACACATTTGATTAAACACATAAACTGGAAGGGGGCGGATGCAACCGGGGCTCCCCATACATGGAGCTGAAGCAGCATGAAGTGGGCATGGCTGCTTTGTCAGTGTTCTGAAGAGCCTCTCTTCCTGCAGATATCTCAGTTCAGAAACCAGACCTATGCCTTGGCAGCCATCAGCTCCCTCTTCGGGTTCTTTGGGTTTGCTTCCTATCCGATTGCGATGGAGCTTGCTGTTGAGTGCTCTTATCCGGTGGGAGAAGGAACTACGTCGGGGCTGATTTTTGTGATCAGGTAAGCCACGGAACCGTTCATTCAAGAAAGGGGACGTTTGACCTTCTCTTCTATACTGTGCGTCGTGGGAAGGAGTGTGGGGAGCTCAGGCCTGCAGGCCAAATCCAGTTCTCTGGGGTTCCCCAGGTGGCCGCACTCCCAATTGTTTTGTGGTTCCCTGGCTTTTATGCCATTTCCCCCTTCCTTCTAATATGCTGAAATGCCTCTCCTAAGGCTTAGTAAGAGCTCGAAGCTACAATATGCTTGTGGGGTGGGTGGGTTGTATGTCTGCCCCGCCCCTTTTTGGCTTTGGCCCCTCCCACCACTGGAATGCGGCCCCAGAGGGCTTCTTTGAAATGGAAGGTGAGCCTCGGGCTGAAAGCGGTTCCCCACCCCTGTGGCCTGTGTATTCTTTCCAGCAAGTTGGAGGCAGGCTTGCCAAAATCCAAAGAGGCCGTGGCTGAAGCGAAATGGGCTGTTATTCTGTGCGAATTGCTTCCCGATTCAAGCTAAGCCAATTGCTTCCTGGCATGCCATGCCGTAAGGGCATGCTATGGAAGGGACTTTAGGCAGAGAAGGGGATAAAGGCGCCCTGGACCTCGTGCGGTCTATGCAGTTAAACCTTTTCCAGGATAGAAGGGCTCTGTCTTCTCTGCCTTACTTGACACGGATCTCATTCTTTCTCACTCCTGATTTTCCTCGTTTTAAAATTAAAAGGCAGAGGCAATACTGCAAGGCAGGCACTTATTCAAGTCGTGGAAGTCTCGAGAAAACAGACTGATGAAGTAGCAGCTTACAAAGCTGCAAGGAAGGCTCAGTGTTCATGGGAGGCTGAATTAGCATTGGCCAATGTAGAGGTGCCCCATTCCCAACCCCTTGCTTATTTTAGTTATCTTTTGGGGGGTGGCCAGATCTTTTCATGCTGAGGTCACTAGCAGTAGTGGTGGTAGCATCCCTAAACACAGGCAGATACTGCTCACCATGATGGTGCAGGAAGAACCCTATTTTTCAGAAGTTCCAGAAAGGGCATGTCTAGACAGGGTGATATCTCAGGGATTGTCCTGGGATCGTCTCTTGCATCCACATGACGCACAGGGCATCCCGGGAGCAGGGAGAGACGATCTTTCCCTTTCCCTGGGACATCGCCCTACCCTTTAGTTCCGAATTTTCCCATAGTCTTGGGATGATCAAGACCGTGGGACGTGTGGCCTGCCAATCGCAGTTTTGTCCCGGCTCCTCACGAGGACCCAGGACCCGGGCACAGAGCTCTTCAGGAGCTCTGTGCCCATAGGGGGTGGAGGGAGCGGGAGAGTTTTTTTTTTTTAAATAAAAATACTTTTGTGAAGGAGCGCTTGAGCACTCAGCTTGAGTTTTTAAAAAATATCCAAAATGGCAGGCGCGACGTCCTCTTCCTCCTGGGATGTCGTGCGCTGCGTGTAGATGAGGGGGATGATCTCGCGATCATAAAATCACGAGATCATCCCCCTCCACCCCCTTCGTCTAGCCATGCCCAAAGACTCTCTCTTTCCCCCCTCCCTTCCAAAGGGGATCTATAGTTTCATAGGCTGGAAAATTGCCAGCCTTCCTCTTCAACTGCCAAGCCTAGAAGTTAAGGACGAGGGTTTCCTGCTGCTTCCAGGGTAGGGAGAATTCCTCTATGTATTCAGCACCTCCTCTTTTGCATGAGGCATGTTAGCAAATTTTCAGTGCTCCCTCCGCCTGTGATGTAATTGCCCATATATGGGCAAGGGAAGCCACATGCCAAGCACAGGACGTGAAGCGGGAAAGCTTTGGGTCAAGGGAGGTGTAAACGAGCGTTTTGGGGTCAGACCCAGGTCTCTGGTTGGCAGTGGGCTGTCACTTGACCAGGAGGTAGGTGGTGGCATGGAATGCAGAAGATAATCTTCACTGCGTGGTCACACTTGTCTGGGGTGGTACAGGTGGGGCCTCTGCTGAAAGCAAAGGGGGAGAATGTCTCATGTAGGCACAGAAGAAAATCTTAATGGCTAAGGACAAAAATACTTCTGCAAAACAGCAGAGCCGGGGTGCCAAGAAACATGGAAGTAACGAAGGGAGCTGAATGATGATCCGTTTTATTTTTAACAGCCAGATCCTAGGAGTTCTGCTCATGGTTTTGTTGCAAAGCCTGGCTGTGGAGAAGAAAAACGCCCCGTTCTCAACTTGTACTGCAGCCCAAGGTGGAGCGCTGGATTGGAGCAGTAAGTGCTTCCTTCTTCGTTATAGGATGCTACTTGGTCAGCAGAGTTTGGCCTTTGAATTCCAGGCAGCTCCTCTGTTTCATTCTCTCTTGATCGGGCGGTCTGAAGAAGGTGCAAGGGCCCTTGCTAGAAAGATATGCAGCAGGTACCAATAGGGCTTAATGCCAAACTGCATGTCAGGTTAGGCACACTTTTGTTTAAGCGGGGCAGCCATGCTCCAGGATCACAACTGCGTCTGTTTCCTGTTGAGCATCGCCCCGGCTGCTATTTGCCCACAAAGGTGCGGTTTACTGGAAATGGCACCCTTGGGGGAGACGGAAGGTTTGGGGGGATTTCGCAGCGGTGGCGGCCCTCCTTCCTTGCCCTTCCCGTTTTAGATAGAAATAGACTGTTTAGCCTTCTCCGCAGTCGTTCTCAGAACCGCATTTCTTCCCAGGGCTTGATTTAAGCGAAAAGCCAAGAGCCAAGCCGCACGTCGCAGAATGAAACGAAATGACCTGATTCACGCATAACGAGAAGCCGCCGAGGGTGAATTTCCTTGTGGGGCTTTTCGCGGCAACGGCAGTCACGGTTTTGAATACGCAAGCCATGGGAGGCGGGGGGGGGGGCACGCCGTAGGTTGTTATGTGCCGTGAGGGTGGGTTGCTGGGATGATTGACAAGTCACCCACAACCCTAAAACAGCCCATGGGTTCTCGTTGGCTTGTCAGCCACCCCAAAGATCCACCCTCACCAGCTTCAGCTATGGCGCACCCACCCCGCAGCCCAAATATTGAAAATGGCAGCCACTGCTACCGTAAGAAGCCCCATGGAAACCACCCGTGGTGGCTTCTTGTTACATGCAAACTGGGCCAGCAGTTCTTTCTGGACTGTACCACTTCAGGCAGCAAGCCCTCATGGCAGCACACATGGATTATTCTAGTGTGCTGTGTGTGTGCCCGTTCCCTCTCACGTGCATTCACACGTGCTGGCAAGCTGACACGAGACACTCACATCAGTGAGGCTTCTTTTTAGTGAGGAAGTCTCATGGTAACAGGCTTAATGGTTACACACTCCAAAACACACTTCAAGCTGAATGATGGTCAGAACGCTTTAGGCTCCAGGCTTCAGGCAATCGCACAGGGAATCCTTGAAAGGCTTAAGAAACCATCTCAAGGGAGCTTCTCCAGATGCAGCAAATGTAGGTAATTCAGGGAACATGGTAAAAGCCTAAACAAGATCACAGGTAGGGTAAAATCCCAGCCACAGGAGCCCCAGGCTTTCTGCTTTAGCGCTGGCAACTCCCTGCCACCTGAGTCTGGCAGAGGAAGACCACGCACCGATCAAACCCAGCCTGCCGAACGCTGAGCTGACCCAGTAGGCATGATCACAGGGAAGGGTAATATCTAAAGCACAAGAACTCCTCTGCACGTAACTTCAGCTCCAGGGGAGCTCTCTGCCACCTGAGCATGGCTGGGAAGAAAACCTACAGTCAGTCCCAGCCTGCCGAGAGCTGAGCTGACCAGGCAACCACACAGTCCACAGCAAATGCAGGTTCAAGTCTATGAAAAGCCTCACAGTACTTTACATGGCACAGTCCTAAGAAATCCAGAGTCCCAATTGAGAGTCCATGTGCAGAGTGCTTTCAAAGCCCCACGCGGAGATCGGTCCAAGTAGGAGGGATTTCAGGCCTTGCGTCGAGAGATGAAACCTAGCAAAAGCTCTTCAGCTTTGGCTCCATCATATAAAGGCTTGTTCAAAGCCGCTTGACAGACAACAGCTGTGCCCTGTAAAACATGCCCATGGGCCAACGGGGCGGGACTGCTCCACCCACTAAGATGATGCTACAATCAGAGTGACACTTTCAAACAGTGGCCCCCACCTTTCCAGCATACCCGGGTTCCCAGAGAAACCTTTTACAGCTGCAAGGCCACGATGGGGAGTGAGAGAGCTACTCCCATGAGAAACTTGCAGAGATAAGCTTCCCAAGACATTGACATTCTAAAACTATTCCTAATCAATCTACCTACATTCGACAAGGCCTCCAGCCTTGTTGAAGACTTATACCTGACATGGTGGCAATGACCCAATGAGGCAGGTTACATTGTGTATGTGTGTGATTAAGCTAAGGCCTCCGTATGAGATTCATAGGGCCCGGTTCAGACAACACGCTAAACCATGCTGGTTAAGGGAATGCACTAACCTTAATGCATTCCCTTAACCATTTTGGGGTTAAGCAGCATGGTTTAGCGTGTTGTCTGAACCAGGCCTATGTCAAGCAGGGGTTTAAACTCAAGTCCTCCTGGGCCGTGTCCGTCACGAAGGGTCGGCTCGCATGCCACAATAAGCCACGCTGAAAATAAGCCATGGCAAGTTAGTGATTCGCTCGCTAACCCACATTATTCCCAACAGTCAGGCATTCACCGCCTTGCCATGACTTCTTTCCTCTGTAGTCCTCCTGCCTGCTACCAGCGCATAGCCCAGGGGACTTTGCAGTTCAACCTGTTTATATACCTGCTACGATGAGATTCGCCCACCCCTCCACTTTTCTTCCCTTGTGAAGCACCAGCATTGACAAATTTATCCTATATCTTTAGCCTGCCTTACTTTTTTAGGACAAGGTGGCTGAGGGTTTTGCTTTTCTTTCGTTAACACTTAAAACGACAGCACCCTCCTCTTTGGCTGCTCCTCGTCGCCCCTTCCTAGCACAGCTATGCATGTATGCATGATTCATTTATCTCTGGATAAATGCACAAACAGCCAATTCAGGAGGGGGGATTTAAGCTTCACCCTTCCTGTTTTCATGCCCAAATCCCCACCCCCCACCCCCAAGAAGAGGGAATGGTTAAGAAAATGGGGGAGTCTTTCCCCGGCTTGGCATGTACTGAAGTTCAGCTAGCATGGAATAAAAACATAAGAAGTCCCACCCTGGATCAGACCAAGGGTCCATCTAGTCATAGAATCATAGAATAGCAGAGTTGGAAGGGGCCTACAAGGCCATCGAGTCCAACCCCCTGCTCAATGCAGGAATCCACCCTAAAGCATCCCTGACAGATGGTTGTCCAGCTGCCTCTTGAAGGCCTCTAGTGTGGGAGAGCCCACAACCTCCCTAGGGAACTGATTCCACCGTCGCACTGCTCTAACAGTCAGGAAGTTTTTCCTGATGTCCAGCCGGAATCTGGCTTCCTTTAACTTGAGCCCGTTATTCCGTGTCCTGCACTCTGGGAGGATCGAGAAGAGATCCTGGCCCTCCTCTGTGTGACAACCTTTGAAGTATTTGAAGAGTGCTATCATGTCTCCCCTCAATCTTCTCTTCTCCAGGCTAAACATGCCCAGTTCTTTCAGTCACTCTTCATAGGGCTTTGTTTCTAGACCCCTGATCATCCTGGTTGCCCTCTTCTGAACACGCTCCAGCTTGTCTGCGTCCTTCTTGAATTGTGGAGCCCAGAACTGGACGCAATGCTCTAGATGAGGCCTAACCAGGGCCGAATAGAGAGGAACCAGTACCTCACGTGATTTGGAAGCTATACTTCTATTAATGCACCCCAAAACAGCATTTGCCTTTCTTGCAGCCATATTGCACTGTTGGCTCATATTCAGCTTGCGATCTACAACAATTCCAAAATCTTTCTCGTTTGTAGTATTGCTGAGCCAAGTGTCCCCCATCTTGTAACTGTGCATTTGGTTTCTATTCCCTAAATGTAGAACTTGGCATTTATCCCTATTAAATTTCATTCTGTTGTTTTCAGCCCAGCACTCCAGCCTATCAAGATCACTTTGAAGTTTGTTTCTGTCTAGCTATCCCACCCAATTTTGTGTCATCTGCAAATTTGATAAATCATTAATAAAAATGTTGAAGAGCACTGGGCCCAGGACTGAGCCCTGCGGTACCCCACTCGTTGCCTCTCCCCAGTTTGAGAAGGTTCCAGCACTCTGTTCACACAGTGGCCAACCAGCCATCGGCCAGAGATGAACAAGTTGGACATGGTGCAACAGCACCCTCCCACCCATGTTCCCCAGCCACTGGTGCACACAGGCTTACTGCCTCGACTACTGGAGATCGCACCCAACCATCAGGGCTAGTAGCCACGGATAGCCTTCGCCTCCAGGAATTTATCCAACCCCCTTTTAAAGCCATCCAGATTGGTGGCCGTCACTACATCTTGTGTTAGTGAGTTCCATAACTTAACTAGGCGCTGTGTGAAGTCCTTCCCAAGGGGGCTTCGCCAGCCCCCAGAGGCAAGAGCACAGGCAGCTTGGGAGCCTCCCGGAGGCTGCATTTTCTCGTACTGCAGACTGGCGGGCCCATCTGTCCCGAGGTGATGCACCAGATCAGTGGTGGTGTCCTGCATCCCACGGGCTGCCTTGAACGTGTTTATGCTGAGCCACAGCAGACACACAAACCCTGGTCAGCTGCAGTCCAAGGGTTCAGTTGGAGGCCCGTTTCAGCCTTTGATGGAGGACTCCCTGTGGCCCTTCCTCTCGGGGAGTTTGGAAGCAAGAAATGCCTGGGTACGGCCAAGGCTACAGCTCTGGTCCTGCCACAAGGCCTTCACACCTGTGGGGGGAGGGCATGGGGGGGTACACAGAGTCTTCAGGTGTCTGCAGAATGTCTTTCTCCACGTTGTCCCCCAGCTTAGCATTAGAACTCTTAGGTATGTCTAACAAGAATATAGTTTCATTATAGGTTATCTGTTTAAATGGAGTGAGCATTATAAATTTATGAAGATTGCTCTGAAGACCTTTGTGTAGGATTTGAAGGCTTCCTCTATTTTGGTGTCCCTATATTGTAGTAAGAGGAGAATAGTGTTTATATTCATATGGTAATATAGGAAGCTGGGTTTTTGCCTTGTACTATTGGGCAATCTGATTGAAAAAGCAGGATGATAATCAGGGCTTTGACTTAGTTCATGTACTGTTTTGCTACTTAGTAATGCATTTTGCTCGAGTTGTGTAATGACTGGTTTTAATTATACATTCCATCAGATTAAGATTTACAATTTAACTTGATTAAAAAGTGAAGTGCATTTCGATAATTTGTGTATAATTTAGTTACCCAATAGGGCAGTCCTAGACACGTCTAACCAGTTGTCAACCTCACCGCATTCAGTAGGGCTTACTCCCAAGTAAGTGCATTGAAATTGACAGTGCTGTTTTAATTTAATTTAGTTGATTTTAGTTCACATCCATACCACGAATTTAGAAATAAAATGCTGATGAAATACACCCCCTTTATTCTTATCACAGCGCCAGCACTGGTGTTGGCTGGAATCTGCAGTATGGTAGCCTGTTTGTACGTGGTTGCCTTTCACACGAATTACAAGAGGATCTGTGTGGAGACGTCTCATGGCTGTTCAGTCAACAAAACAGAAGATGACGAGGCAGCGAAAGCACAAGGATGAAAAATCTCCAATTGACTGCTGGACCAATCCAAGTGCCTAAAGAACTGTGGTTGACACTTCAGCGACCTCAAGGGCCCTGGCTGCATAAGATACCTCAGTAAATTATATGTTGATGGGAACTGTCTGGAGCAAGAGTTGCTGCTTAACTGTAATTTCTTCTGTTTCTGATGTGCAGAGGTGAGTGCAATGGATTATGTAGCCAAAACAGCACCATCCATGCACAAGGTGGTGGTAGCCACAGGCTTGGAGAAACCTTTGGGTTCGCAGAAGTCAAAAACATATTTAGAAAACACACTTAAGGAAGACCCCCTAGCCCAGCCCAGTGAAAACAGGGCATGCGCCGTGGCCACATAATGCTGACTGACAGTTGGTGGGAGGGGGAATGGAATGGAGCGTCCTGGACGAAGACATGGCTGAAGTACCGAACAGGACCAGGCAGCGCTGCAACATTTTGTTACAGGTTCTACATATGCCATCCTAATATGCAGCGTTATTCCACCACCACCGCCCCACTAGACCTGACGGCAGTATTCTGGAGCTAGAATAACAGGGAGTCAACTCCATTAAGGTTTAAACCAGGGATGGGGAATGTGTGGCTCTCCAGATTATTCCGATAATCTCTCACGACTATGCCAGCTGGCGAGCTAGGGCTGATGGGAGTTGTAGTCATCTAGAAGGCCACACATTCCCCACCTCTGGTGTAAATCTTTGTGATGGTGCTAAAGAGCAACAAAGAGTAGTCTCTGAATCTTGCTGCAAGACTTCCTTGGTTTGAGTCCATTAGTGCCTACGGCTATTCTGACCATTACATGGGATGAGGCCAAGTGTAACTAAACCTAAGTTCCATGTGGAATGAGGGGAGCCGTGACTTATGTAGCCAAACACAGTATGACCCATGCACAAGGCAGAGGTAGCAGCAGGCTTGGAGGAGCCCCAAGTTTTGCAGGAATACAAAAGGGAAAAAAAGCCCATGGATTGATTACTCAATGATTGCTGGGAGAGATAAGAAACAGCAGGGATATGGAATGGAGTAGGTGGAATCCACTCTATGCTGCAACATTTTGTTACAGGTTCCACTTAATTAAATAATTTGAGTTAGAGGATGTATGTATTCAAAGGATCTGCTTGTGTCAGTAAGTTGTATAGAATAGGTGAAGCAGGTGTAAGAAGACCCTACAAACAGTCTTGCAAATAAATTCATATGAAAAGATATTAGTCCGTATAGTATTTATGCACACCCTTTCACTTATTTGCACATACCATCTTGGTTATTTGGAGCAGACTCTTACTCGCTACAGGCGACTAGGCGTGTGGCTGCTTACGTGCCTTCCTGTTGCAACAAAACACAATGGACAAATGTAGCCAGGGTACAACAAAAATTAGCTGTTATATTTGTCACAGACAAATTCTAATCCGATGTCAAATACTCACAAAGCACTTGATACAGAATCGATACAGTTTGAAATCAGTGCAAAATATACAATCAAAATGAAACCAAACACAAATACATAGCAAAAATATATACAGAATCTTCCTAAGAATATACTCTTGAAGACAAACTGATATTTAAATAAAAAAAGAAAGCACGCCATATAAATAATTCGTACAGACATTGCATTTCAGGACTTCCCATTCAGAGACAAGAAAAGTGGTTTGCAAGGCAGACAACTAGAAAACGGTACACAACAAAACCCTGTTTAAGACAGAACAAGTAAACAAGTATGATGTGCATTTCTAGCTTCTGTTTAGGCACACAATGTGGAAATAGTGTTAACCTAATGGTTCTAATATTACTATGACTCTTGCGTGAATTGTGTTTAGCACGCATATTACAAAAAGCAAGTACTACACAAGAGGCAAACTATTCCAGATGGCCTGCTTTGCCTTATATTGTGGAATAATCAAGGATGCTTTTCAAGGTATTTGCTACTAAAGATTGCTCACCTTATTTAAAAGTTCTAGTCTGACGCAATGCATTAACTCAGCGTTTCTCTCTCCGCCACCCCCCAAAAAATGCAGGCCCCTTTCGAAGCCACCTCTTTGGCGAGTGAGCACATAGACTTCTCACCCACATATACAGAACCCTGCAGGATCTGTGGATTGGGCCACTAATCCCAGAGCGCTATTAGAAAAGGCCAACCACAGGGTCCTTCCTAAAACCAGCAGGCCAGGGGAGAAGGTGCTGTGGCTGGAAGTTCTCATATGTTTGCCCACCTTTCTGCAGCTTTCAGGGTTAGCACAGTAGATTGGATGGGTGCAAAGCTCAACCTCTACTTCTAGTAGGAAAGTATCTGGGACTTTGTTTGCTTCAAGGTTCAGTCCCTCTTTGGAACGTCCTCTCCAGCACCAATGACCCCCACCCCCCCACCATGAGAACACTGCATGAGATACAAAAAGAGTACATGATTTACAGCCTGGTTAAAATTAAGACTAGCTACAGTAGTGAACATCTGTGTACAGAATATATTGGACTTTTAATAATGGATCTCGCATCACAATCTCCCTTGCTCCAAAGTCAACTGCATTCACAGACAAACTGGCTTTATAGTCCCCTTCCTCAAGAAACCCTTTGAACTATAGTTGTGTGTGAGAGAGGGTCAGAGATCGCCAACAGAGCGGCCTCACAAAATCACAGTTCTGAGGATGTCCAAGAGGTAACAGTTAAATTGGTATGTAACATATTTGTAGTGCAGATATGGCTGGAAACCTGCAATTTCACTCATTAGTAAAGGTTCCTATTTAACCTCTTTACCTAGGATAAACTAGAATGTTTCTAGATACTTTTTACTGGTTACAAATAAGTGAACAAATACACTTCTATGACGGATTCTAATTTTTTTCTTCTAATAATTCACACACCAAATTAGGATACTCACTCATTTCTTAAGCATTTGTTTATATAATACTTCTAATCTCGGAAATGGAGCAATCCTTGGTTTCTGGAACACTGAAAGGTGTTTGCCCCTTTTTGGTCGGGATTTGTAAGGAGTGAGTATATTCCAACAAGGCCACTTAAGACCAATTTGGTTTAAACGCATCTTAGAACGAATACCACCCCCCCCCCCCAAAAAAAACCCAAACTACAGAATGTTGTGATCAAAGTAAGAATGGGCCCAGTAACTCAGAGCAATGGCTTTCAAGCTGTGTTTTGGGGAACCCGGAGTTTCTTTGGGTTTCCCTTGATGAAATACAGGATGGCAGACAAACGTCCCTGAAAGACCGCATGCAATGCATAGTGCAATGCGTAGTTGCCTATACAGTGAGAGTTCTAGGACACATTCTCTGTTCACCCAAAGGCTCAACAGGTTTAGTCAGCCTGAACATCGCTGAAAGGCATTAGCCTTGATAAACAGACACATGTATGGGAATTTAAAGCTAAGCAGCTGTTCATATTTTGTAGAGACATTTGAAAAACAAAGCAAAGTTCACATAAAATTATTATGTGTGATTAAATCCACATATTCCACAAAATGCATGTGTGCTCAACATATGCAACTGCACGTATGTGGGGGATGCATATTTCCTGCATGGAAGCAGTATTTCTGTAGGAAATTTGACATGTGCAGCACTTGTGCTCTGAAACGCTGCAAGAAATAAAAATGCTACAAAATAGGAACTACAAACACAGTTTGCTAATGGGGCAAACTCTTGAAAACAGGTTCTTCATTATCATGTTTTCATTAGATGATGAATATTTGAATTCGCATTTACATCAATACAATTGTATATAAAACCTTCCTTATAAATTATCTTCAGAAAATATAAACCTTCTAGTTAGAAATATTCTATTTAATATTTATGTCAATACAAACTCTGCTCATTCTGAGTCTCCATGAGTGTGAAAAGCTACACTTGCAGCTTTGAAGGGTTGTACTTAGGAGTCTGGGTCAAGAAAGGCAATTGTTACATTAATTGTCCTATAAAGCAAGTAGCTTAAGCCTTCCAATGGAAGCAGTGCACTGATATGGAAGTTTACAATCAACAGTCACCACCTTGTAAACATCAAAACTGCTAGTCAAACTGTATGAAGTTGTGTTATTGCATTAACTGTAAGCAATACAAAGAATGGCTTTGCAGTCAACGCAAAACTATAGATAGAAAGAACTACAATGAATGCAGCATTCATTCCAGTATAATGTGATTCACAACCTCACCTCACCAGTCTGGAGTAAATAGATTCAAGCTGATGTAGTCCCACTGGATACAAAATCTGTTGGAGATATGTAATCTGATCTCCGTAGTTTTTTAATTCTTTTTATTTTCAAAACTTTGTAATCACAGGAGGTCCACAAGTGGCTTTAGGCTGTGGTGCTGGGGGAAGGTTTAAGAAAACAAACTTTTCCTTGTGTCGTTTCCACACTCAAAATCCCGTCCCAATGCTCCTATTAGGTGTGAGCTAAGAGTAGCTTTGGGCACAAATAGTAGCTTTGCGGGCAAAATGAAGAAACAGTGGAGAGGAAAGACGAACTCCACTTTCCCCAGCACAACCCAGACCCAAGGCAGCTGCTTTAAGCCATAAAAAACTACTGTCAGGAGATCTGATCACAGATCTCCAGGGTAACATGTAGTTTGGCCTTTTGTGCCCCAGATTAATGTAGACCAGCCTGTTAAGGGAGTAGATAGAATTATCACAGTCATGTATTCCCATGGAACTCCGCTTACACGAATGATCTGGAAAAATACCAATATTATCCAGTTGAATGGTAGACAATAACCTTGTACTGATATTCCATCTATACCAAATCACTGTGGTGTCCCATAAATCAGACATCACGTTTACCAAAGGCCTACATAAAACCCACACAGTCCCAACTCATGAGATCTGTACACCACAACTTTGGAGTACACAGCCTACGCCAGCCTTCACTAGCCTGTTGCCCTCCATTGGCCATGCTGGCTGAGGATGCTGGGAGTTGCAGTCCAACACACTGGAGGGCACTAGGTTGGGGAAGGCTGGACTGCGTGGGCCAGACCTACACACATTGGGCTCTACATGCATATGCCCCAGTGCAACATGATCTTCATCTTCCACTGCACATTCGATAGAATGCTTGCACTTCACACACATCTTCACAGCCAATTTATATCAAGCTTAAAGTGAACTTTCAGTTGACTGATTAACAGCCTATAGAATCAACTACAGAAGTACTTGGTATATTTCCCTCCTGAATCTCTAGATGGGCAACCTGGGGGCGGGGGTGGAATTCAGCTAGATAGGCACTAACGTATGGCACTAGAATGACAAAACAGAATGTCCAGCTATGTACGACAGACAGAATCTCAACCCATAAATGCATGCCTTTAGATTTATAGAATGGCTTAAAATGCCAAAACCAGAATTTGCAACACAATTGCTCCGACATTTTCAAGTGCAAAGTGAAGGAAGCATGTAAACAATAGATGCACAACTTTGTAAAAATAGTAATTGAAATTCTATTAATAAATTATGATCCGAAATCAATGACAGTTGATTTCAAAGAGCCCTGTGTGAAGGCTGATTCCAGCATTACATTTTGACAGTGCTGATACAGGCTTCCACAGGAAGATAAAAGCAATTTTGTTGAGTGAGAAAAACTGTACTAGTGGTGATCTTTTCTTTTTTGTCGAGTTCACACACTAGGAAGTCAGTCTATACATTTGCTTCCTAATGTATATAATGGTAAATATAAATACATACACACTGATGTGGCCATTTCCACGTTAGTCATTACTCATGCCACCACATGTAAGTGTGAACCAGTGCGTTGTATACAAAAACGTAACGTGGGAATCAGCCCCAATCCTGTTTTTGTTTTATGGAGACAAAGGCCCGGTGCAGATGCAATGTTACTTCCATGTAAACAGTGGTTTGCATATCAGAAGTTTGTGCTCCCTCCCCGAAATGATTCCCTCCCCTCATCCATTGTGTTCCGAGCTTTAACTATGGTTGCGATATTGCATGTGCAGCTACACCAATCATGGTTCCCTTGTAATCCAGAGTTTGAAGTGGGTTTGCAAACTCTGGTTCTGTGTGCATTGGTGCATAGGTAATGCAAAACCATGGCTAATGCAGGAAAAGAAGGAAAGGGGAGTGCATGCTGTTGAGATTTGCAACCAATGGTTTGCAGGGAGCTAGGGATAGGTCTACACAAGCCCACAGGCAGATGAGCTACTGGTACGAAAATGATAGCTGCGACAGCCTACCGAACTTCCCTGTTTTGATGGGAAAACAGGTTCCCATCAAAACCGAAAGCTTAATTAGTTTCAGGAGAAACAATAGAAACTGGCAGAAAATCTACTCCACACAGACCCTAAAGAGGCACACTGCACAGAGGGAAGCTTTTTGTAGTGCAAATGAACGTATCATCTTTTAATGCCCAGGCACATAAACACAGTACTTTAATAAAGCACACAATTTAAGGATAAAAGAATTACAACATAAAGGACATAAGGAACAAGCTATGGAGTTCATTTTTTTTAGTTTCCCTGCTATTCACTCCAAATCACTGTTAGCAATAGTGTAATGAAAATATACTAAAACGTTTAAAAATGAAAATATACAAAGTAATACTCTCTTCTAACAATCTGAATGTTTCGCTAATCATCACAAAGATCTGAAATACTGTATATATCACACATCTAAAAAACTCAAAAGCTATAAAGTGTTTTTGAGCTCAAGCCTTGTCAAAAAGACATATTCCACGTAAACTTAATTTTAGGAAGCACAGGATAAGGGATCTTTAATAAACATAGCAAAATATATTTAGGTCTGTTATTACAAATATCAAAGACAAGACTAAGAATAGATGATCAAGTCCAGTGCTTTTTCTTTCAGTAATGACATTCACTAACGACTGCCATCATTAGTGAAGAGATTTGAAGCAGAAAATTCGAAAAAATAAGCAAAAATGTGCACTGTATTGTTATTTCAGTGAAGTCCCTTTTTCGCATTTACTCCAAGAAATCAGAATGACATAGTAACGCAATCAAAGCTATGGGCATGATCTATGCAGCCAAAGCTAACCATTCTAAGTTCTGTTTTATTTTAATGAAAGCATTAAGAACATGCTTAAATCTATCCTGTATAAAAGTGCTTAACTTTCATTAGATCATCTGTGTATGAGAGAGAGAGAGAGACAGACAGACAGTTTTATAGGCTTGCTCAAAAGGCTTGTATTGCACACAGTGGTATTTTCATTTTTTTTTACTTTCCCCCCCTCTAAACCATGCTGCATTACAGTTGCGACTGAAACTCTCATCAGTTTGAAAAGTAGTTTGCTGTGTGACTAGGTGAGGGTGCGCTGCTAGGCCACTATTACAGAAGCACAAGTCCAAAGCCTCCTCAGGTGCACAGAACAAGTTACATCATTATTCTTTGGATCCCAGCTCATATCTTAGCATTGAAAAAAAGAAAGTCTGCAAATAGTCTTAGTGTAAGCATTTCTCTAACCAGTTGTTGAAACAGTCTAGAGATTAACTTAGAGCTTTAAAATGAACACATTCAATTATATTATGTTGACATGTCACTTGGATACTCTTCAAATATATGTGAAGACCACAGTGTCAAGGAAGACCACTGCTTCGCTATTCTATTTCTCCAATTAAAAAAAGCCACAGAGGTGCAAAGGACAACTTTGTATAACAGTTGTAGTCTGTTTGGGCGAGCAGAGGTCACAGAGGAAGGATTGAATTGGACCATAGTCAAACGGTCCGCCACTTAAGTGCAAATTAATCTCACTGGAGTTTTATTTAGACTACTTTTAGTAGTGCATAAAGTTACTCTAGCCAATAGTTGTGAACATGCATACGAAACTGCACAATACTTCTGCAAACCCAGAAACAGAAATTTCCCTTTCCCTGTGTATTTAAATCTTTGCCAACAAATGTACAGAGCACAATCAATTTAAGCCTTAAGGATTCTACTTGGGGAAGCATTCACACTTCATAAATATTATACTGGAATTGCACTGTGCTATTTCAGTGATTGGCTGTAAAAATTACCAATTGTGGAAATCAACATAAAAGCAGTTATGCTTTCAAGGTGGATTTATAGCTAACTAACTACAGAAGCGAAGAACACAGAGCTGGGAACAAAAGTGCTACCGTGTACCAGTTTCCAAAGTAGTGCAGCAACCTTCCTCAACTTGGTGCCCTCCAGATGTGTTGGACTGTAACTCCCATCATTCCCAGCCAGCATGCCATGATTGGGCACCAGGTTGGGGGAGGCTGTAGGGGATATTGTGTGGGACTATTGCTATGTGAGAAAAACAAATTAAATTCCTTTGTGCTCAGGGAATTTGTTTTTGTAGCTCTTTGGATCCTGGCCAAGCCACATGACAAATACGATTTGATAAAAGAAAAATAGATGTATGATTCTGGTGGCTTAAAAAACACCTTAAAGAGAAAACACACACACATATTTAGTTCTAAAAGACTAGTTCATCGACATTTGTAACAAATATACGCATGCAAACAATAAGGATCTAACAAGCTGAAAATACCCTAAATGTCTACATTCCATGGAAAAGAAGACAATTCCAATTTTTATTATAAGAACGTCTTCGACTATATATGCACCATGCCCGAGTTTTACTCGGGTGCTGTGGAAGTATGCATAAACTGCAATGTGTTCTAACAACTTGGAAGACAAGAGGCATAAAAGCTAGTGGACTGTAAGCTGCAGCATTCAGTACAAATTGGAAATGGATCCACAATTGACATTGGAAGAAATGTGGGCGTGGAACATTAGTATGTGAAGGGTCTCACTAAGTGGGTCTGATTAAGGTCCGTTCCAGACAGGTCTGTTCTCAGATGAGAATCTTGCAGCGGTGACTGCAGCGAGATAACACTCAAGCATGTGCTTCTGTTGTGCAGGAACAGTGGTTTAAGCAGCAATCATACATCCAAGGAGAGAGCTTCTGAAAATAGCAATACCGCCTGCAAACCAGAGCAACTGGGCGTGTTCGCACAACACACTAAGCCGCCCTGAGAATAAGTTATCCAATTGCAGATCCTTTGGGTTGCAAGATGGTTATGCTAGTGTCCCAATCACTTCCTGGCTAGTATCTGCAATATCAATGAGAAGCACATCACGATTCCCTCCTCTGCCGACCTGCACCATATTGAATGTCTGGCAGTAGAGGGAAAGTATCTACTCCCACCAAGCACCAATTTTCTTCTTCTGCTGTGCAGCACCATTCTTTTTTTTTAAAAGGCAATCGCCATGTGATCTTATTAATCACATGTGGATGGGGTATTAGAGCAAGTGGCTAGTGCAGCGTCATGACTTCTGGGGTAGCCATGGAGAGGATCTTCTTAGCCCACTCCCAGAAGGAAAAAGGCAGCCTCAGCCTCTTTGTAACGCGGAGCCTTTTAAAAATCTAGATGGTGTAATCGTACATCTGTATAATGATTATGACCATGTTTGGTGCTACTGCTACTGTTTTGGTATTCGGGGGTGGGGATGGTAATTACATTCTCTTTTAATACATACATACATAATGCGGTACAATTCAGGAGGTCAGCCACCCTGAAGAACAGTATTCTACAAAAATATTTCCTTTTTTTTACTATTAGAGCTACGACAAATAATACTCAACACAAGCCAACAAACATGCGTAGCTTTCCTTCTGTGGTTTCCAGGAACAGAAGAATACAGGCTACATTTGAACTTGGTTTATCATTATGGGCGTGAACTGCAGTGAGCCTTGGGTTTATGTGCTACAACTTGCCCTCCGGCATGACCATGACGAGTTCTGAAGCCTCCGCTTCTGATTTTAATTAACTACAGTTACGTGGTGCATGCAAACCTTAAACCATGGTTAACTTCAACTGCTGTTTCAACAAGCCATAGTTAAGATTAACCACAGATTGCCTAGGTTCAGATGCAACAGCAAGTTACGATTTATCAAAAACAGAAGTGAAGGCCTCTGACCTCTTCCTCACAAACATAATGAAGGAAGAATGTAGGGGAGCACGAGTGGTCCAAGGCTCACTGTGGTTTGTTTCCATAACCATTGTTTATTGTTAACATCCGAATACAACCTATAGTAACATTTTCTTGTAAGGTCAATTTATATTAAGAGCTTGGGGAAATCATCTGGAACTCAAAACACTCTTGCATTTGTTAAAGATCAAGAGGTGTGTGCCTCTTGTAGGATGGGTTGTTTCAATGAAACTTCTTCTTTTTCTGCAAGGGTTCCTTTCAGACGGATTTCTTTAGCCCCGGATATTTTAAAACAGTTAGCTAATACGTTATTAATATCAGGCTTGGCATCTTTGATATTTTAGCAGACCTAAAACATTTCATTGTGGCTTTTTCTCCCACTTAGGTGGGAACACACCATTTCTAGTCTTGTGTGAATTTAAAAAGGAAACAAACAAAAATATCCCTTGAATCTCTTGCTTTCTATTAAAGGTATCTCCTCCCATGCAGTTAATAACTCTTTATGGCGTTCAAAACCAACTATTTTGGGTTTTTGGTGTTACACTGTGTTTTATTTCAAAGAACTGAAGCAACCAGAGTTGGATCCACCTTCCTTCCAGGTTTTTACTGTGCTGTATTTAAAGCAAATTGTAGGACCTCCCTTCCCCGTTTTGTGGAACGAGAATTCTTAATAATAAACGTGCATTGATCCTCATCTAAAAAAAAAAAAAGAAAACACTAAGAAATGGCAATAGTGAAACTAACATGAAAAACATAATACCTACAATCACTGAGCTTAAGACTTAAACCTAATCTTATTAACAAGGAACCCTCCATGAAGTAGTTTTTTCCTTGCATAATCAGTACATTCACACCAGATCCAGTTTCATATCCGATATGGACATAACCAGTGATCAGAAGGTGTGTATTAAAAAAAACACCCTAGAACATTCTTCAATAAAGAATAAACTAATGCATATTTCAACTTAGTGTATCAATACTTTATATATATTAACAAATGCTGAAACAGCTTAGTTTACTATATTGTGCCATAAATTACACATTCTAGATTTGGCATTTGAGTTGCCAGTAACTGTGGCACAGAGTTAAAAGAAAGGATTTTAGGAATGAAATTAGAAACATCAAACTAGAGACCAGAATTATGGGGCTGGGGTGGGCGTGGAATGCATATGCAGTACTGTAGAAAACCAGAAGCTTGTAGTGTATATAAAAAGGTTTTGCGGTATAAAAACAGATAACATTATGGTAGGAGATTCCCCCACCCCACCCTAAGGGTTTCATTTAGTAGTGTGGAATAAGGAGTTCATGGCACACAAATAAAACCAACTAAACAACGGGGCACAATTCATGCAAGCTCTTGAGCCCCCTAACATTCAACTGAGCATTTCCCCCCTGAGTGCATTGCAAGGCATCCAACTATTTCCAATCAAGAGAAAAGGTGTGAGTAACTTACACATGGCAACCTAGAGCAGAGCAGGCTGCTAGATCCCTCAATGTGCGGCTTAATTAGGAACTGCCAAGAACTTGGTAGTGAACCTGGCACAGTGGCAATGCACCCAAAGGAACCGGGGATGGAGGGTTGCCACTGGATTAAATTGCTCTGTCCCTATCCTACCTAAGGCATTACTGCACAAATAATCAGCAACGTGAAATTATCCATTCTGTAAGGTCTTCATTATAGTTATTTTAAACTGGAGAATGCTGGGCTACCTTAAATCTTTAAATGGGGAATGGTGTTTTATTTTTAAGAGGGCTAAAAACGTATTTTTACAAAATAAGTGGTTCCCAGGGAGGAAAAAATTTGTCGAAACAACAACAACTGTAGTATAAAAAAGCACGGTATAATGAGATTTCTGCTTTATTCACTCTCTGCATAAAGCAAAAATTGGTTAATGGTTTGCAGAAGGGCTACTGAATGGAAATGTCTGATCCATTTGTGATGTTTAGACAGATCTCATGTCAGCCACAAGATGGGCACTGTACAGCAAACATGGAATATAATAGCAGGCTCATAAGCAACCCTTCTTAGCCTGAACTGTACAATACAGTTTTACCAGGCAGACCCCACGTCATCTATGGTAGGTGTACGGCATTTGCTCTGTGGATATCTTCTTCCATCAGCGCCCCACTTCACTGGCTGACATGTTCTCAGTTCTTGAGTCTTTTACATTTCCAGTTTTTTTCTGTTTCTGTTTGGATTTCTTTAACATATGGACCTGTAATAAAAAATATTAAATACAACATTTATTCAAACATATCTTAATCTGAAAGAAGAAGAAAACAATTTAAAAGTCAAGAGCACCTTTGGATCTAATTTTCTTCTTTAATTAGCTACAGGTAGTAGCAAAATGCATACTAAAAGGCTGCTTCGCATGTTACAGTAGGTGGGTTAAAATTTAAAGGAGACAGAATAATTGACTCCATTCTACAGCATACGCATTTGGAAAATACATGTCATACAAACACAAACACACACATAGGATGGCAAAGAAGCGGGTATTTATTAAATCTTTAACACATACTTGCTTCTACTAATATATGAAACAAGCAGCGCTAAAAATTATAGAACTGTGACTAGAATCCAAAGGGCTGTGTGAATACCTGGGGGGCTTGCAGTCTCCCATTCCCACGGCAAACTCTGAAAAGCTGTATCAGTTTAGATTGTTAGTGGGGGCTTACCTGTCAGGGCTCCCCCATACATAAAACATTTCTATAAACAGAAAATTAGGTGTCAGGGAGAAAGGTTCTAGCTTAGCCTTCTCCCTAACATACCAGTTTTATTTATTTATTTTTTGTTACATTTATATCCCGCCTTTTTTCCTCCAAGGAACCCATGACGACGTACATAATCCTCCTTCTCTCCACTTTATCCTCACAACAACAACCCTGTGAGGTAGGTTGGGCTGAGAGACTGTGATTAGCCCAAAGTCACCCAGTGGGTTTCCATGGCTGAGTGGAGACTAGAACCCGGATCTCCCAACTCCCAGTCCAACACTTTAGCCACTACACCACACTGGCTCTACGCATATTAATGCTTTCGCATGGAAGAATATTCAATCATGTGACCATCCACCTGCAGTCTGAAGAGGTACAACAAAGATACAGATTTACTACTTCAGTGAGAATGAGGCCTTAGACAACAGTCTGGTTTGGAAATGACATATCCCTACTTATTAAGCTAAGACAAACATGAGCCTTGTGTCTGCACCTCCTCTTCCTAGCACATCATGACTGAAGACTTCCTGGGTGAACTAGAGCTTCTCATTAAGTCTACACCAGGAAACATTCGTTACCAGGATCAGAACAAATGATCATCAGAAACCATGATTTCAAATTGGGTTTGAAATCCTGGTTTGTTCTGATCTTGGCTTCCAGTTTGGACATAATGAGAAACTCTGGTTAATTAACATAATTAACATAGAAAGTCTTCAAAGCATGGCACGCCAAGGAGGGAGTGGGAAAGGGCAGCAGGCACAACGCTTGTGTATGTTGGCTTAATAAGCCAAGATGTGTTATGTGTGAACCCGGCAAATCTTTAAAATGTTCTGAATATTTACAGACTATTAGATAATGGATTCATGTAAAAGATTCTAAAAGATAGTGGGGTTCCATTTTTTTAATCAATAAAGCATGTTTGACACAACACATGTATGATTACCTTTGGTCCTGCTACCGAAATAATGATCTGCCCTGGTGGCTGAATCCAGGGTTCGCCGTCTACTTGTACAGGAATTGGCTTCAGAAGTGTTAAACGGAAGTAGGAACCTTGAGCTATCCGGATGCCTGAACGTAGGCCACCCTGCACTTGACCCTATTAAAAGCAATCTAGTCTGAATAGGCCTTTTCAAGAATGTTACAACAAGCAATTAAACATTTAAAAATGTATTTTACAAAAATGAGTAAAACTCATAATATTTGTGTATTGGATATGTATACGTTTTTCGAAATCCTTTAAAAGTTTTACTCATGAAACATTTCAAAACATTATACCCTCAAAACATATGTATTTTTTAAAAAAGAAATGTATAGAGAATAGTCTGACCAACAACATATTGTATTTTTACAAGGTTTCATTGAAATATCAAATTAATTTGATTTACAATTAAATCATTTTGTGTCAGGACTAATGGGGTACAAACACTATTCAAGTTGGTACCACATTGTGTTTATGAATGAATCAAATCCAAGACATATTTAGAAATTAGGTGTGAATGGTTCAGATATATTTAATCAAATGAACTGGTTTTAAATACTGGACTTACCATGTGAACAACTCCAGTGACACCAACAACTTCCAGTAAGCCATCATCAATTCTTGGTTTCTCAAAGCGATTATCATTATCAGATCCCCAAAGATCAGCACCAGATCCCCAACTAGACAGAACACAACAAGATAGACAGAGGTAACTTTTCTTTTCTTTTTTTAAGGAAGTGGATTACACCATAAATGAGGGATTTGGAACTGTTCTGACCCCAGGGGCAGCCTGCCTCCCAAGAGACCTCCCAGGGACCGGATGGCATCAATAGGCGGACCCTTCCCACCTTCCCGAACCCTAGTAATGTTCTTCCCTAAACCCCATCCTCTGACATTACTAATCCAAGAGTGGGATTTTCTTGTCAGGGGTAGAGAAAGGCTGCCTTTTTTCTAGAGAAAGGTATTTCTTTGGGTAGGGCCATCAAGCTTGAAGACCGTATGGGGAAATCCTGCAGGCCAGATGTACCCAATCCCTACCACAAAGCAATTATATCAGTGTGCCCAATGATCAGGGCTCATTGGAGTTGTAGTCCAAAACATATGGAGGCCACAAGGTTGGGGAGATCTCCCTTAGAAGCTCAAAGAGGTCATCTCATCTAATTAAATGCAACCTCCAATCTTATTTTCCTTTCAGAAGACTTACCCATGTCCTCAAAACTACTCTTAAAGTAGGCTTCTCATTGCTTAATTTATTTCTATTCCATCCTCACAATTTAGCATTGACAACAATTTATTACATTTATACCCTGCCTTTCCTGTAATGATCTCAAGGCAGTGTACATTCCCCACCCCCTGCCCAGCTTTATCCTCACAACAACCCTGTGACGTAGGTTGGGCTAAAAGATAGTAACTGGTCTCAGGTCACCCAGTGAGCTTTACAGCCGAGCGGGAATTTGAACCTGGCTCTCCCCAGTCCTAATCCAACAACATTAAAAAATACTTGTGATGCTTTCTACTTTCTCAGTATTAAAATCATTACCATACTGGAACAGGATGGATACCATTGACTGGCTGTGTCCAACTTAAAGACCTTCCTGAACTTCAGGGGTATTTTACTTTCAGTACTGGCCCAGCAGACTGGAATTGTGCCCAAACTAAAGGGGTACTTAAGAAGCATGGAGACATAAAGGGAGCATAATCAACAGTGAACATAGCCCTTTACTCTAGGAACAATTATCTGTCTGCAGTCTCAGATACTGCCATCGCTGGCATCACGATCAGAAATTGGCAGCTTATTACTTTCATATTCAGGAAAGTGGGCAATTTTCTGGCAGACTTTTTGCTTTTGACTTAATGACCTGCAGAGGGCACTTTAGGATACTTTAGAAGGCTTTTTTAACATTTAACATTACACAAAGTAGAGGTGAGGCTTAAACCCTACAGTAAATGCAATAATAAAGGCAATAATAAAACACGCAGCAATAAAGATCAGAACAAAAGAGATCTCCCCATGAACCCGGCCTACCCCATACTGTATCAACTAGCTAATCAAACCGCTTAGCTAAAACAGAAACTCACCATCACTATATATGCACTGAAGCCCTCAAAGATGTGCTTATCATTACACAAAATGACTTTTTAAATATATATATATATATATCTCCCATTGCAAATCTATTTATGACTCGTTATAAATAAATAACCAGAGTTTATTTGGAAGTGGATATGTACAGCAGTGCGCAGTTTCCAAGGTTTGTCCTTTCCCCCCACAATATATTGGTAGCAGAGTTTCTGTTTCTTTCTTTTTGTCACCCCTCCATCTCCATGTGAAAGGTGGTTTTGCCAGGTTTGGGACATACCATTTTATGTCACAATTCTGTATTAGAGGAGTCACCAGGCACCCAATGTTTTGCACTAGCATCTCCTGCTGAAAAGATCTCGAATAGCAGGGACAGGGAAGAGCTCTGCCTGAGACAATGAGAAGCTGTTGCAGCTGGAACAAACAGTACTGAGCTCAAGAGATCAATGGTATGACTCAGTGTAAGGCAGCTTCGTATGGTCATATCCCAAGTTGAATGGACAAAGGCAAGAGGGAGAAGGGACAGAACAGCCAGAACAGTTAATCTAAGTCTGTCTTTACATGTTTTTGTATCTCCTATACCTTAGCAAAAAAAAAAAAAAGGTTGCCTCTCGAAATCAGGGCATTAGTGCTGCAGATGAGCTGTTGGCTAAGCGAAAGTCATAAGCCTCATTCATTTGAACACAGCATTAAACCATTTTTTAAATTACAGGAATGATACACAGCGAGCCTTGGACTTGCACGGCCCACCTTCTGTTCCAGCAGGGGAGGGAGGGAGGGGTTCGGAAGCTTTTGCTTCTATTTTAGACGAACTGGAGTTAAGCATTACATTCAGACACAGACAAACTACGGCATATGAAAATGGCTTGTTTTAACCATCGTTAAAACTCTTAGTAATAAACGTTCTACATATTTTTTTCACCTGACAGTTCATGATATTTTTCTAACATTTTGCGTTTATAACATACTTCTTCACACACCACAGAGCCATACCTGGGGGGCATTATACCACCCCAAGACGCATTGCAAAATGCCTTGGGGATAGTAAGATGTCTCACAAACAAGGTTGTGCATCGATTTTACATCTCATGCACGAGGGCTAAGAAGAAACACAGCTGAAAGTTCAGACGCAAGTTAAAATAGGGTTAACTGAAATTTGAAGCGAGCGCTTCCCAGCTCCTCCTCCTCTTCCTTCTCACAGCTATACCAGAGGAGGGAGAGGAAGGGTACAAACCCCATACTCTTATATTACTGCATTCAAACTGGGCCAATACATTGATTCAGAGAAAACTCCTAATGCAAACAAGCCCCAACAACCTCCTATTTATAAAGAGATTATGGCTATTAACATTCGGGACAAAATGCAACCTCAACGCAAAAACCCTGAGAAAACTGCACACCCAAGAAGACAGATCATGGTTTCTACCTGGGAATATTAATGAAAATAAGGCCCTCTATATTTGGAAGCTCAATTTCATGCTGGTTCACTTGAAGTTTTATTTCTTTATGAAGATTTCTGGTGTGACTCATTTTCTGAAGTCCAACTTTTACATAGACACCTTTATTGTGGAATCTAGAGAGAGAGAGAGAGAGAGAGAGAGAGATTTCATTCAGTTTCCTTTTAACACAAACCACCAGCTTCACATTGCATCGCTAGTTCTGCTTTCCTCACCATTACAAGATTTTCCTCCCCAAATTTTACGGGAGATTTAAAAGCCCTCTTTGGGCACTCTCCTGAATGCACGAAGGCTCGAATTGTGTAGGGGACGGGGCCTCGAGCGATTGCCTTCCCTCCTGCGTGGCCGTGCTTGCTGGGCCCTGCCCACCTGTTCCCAAACCTTGCTGTGCTGGGAATAAAGCCTGAAGCAGAGTTCTACTCATGCCCACCTGAAAAGAAGTAGAACTCTAGATGCGAGACCAGGGTCCACCATCGTGCAGAAAGTTCTACTTGCATTCAAGCAAAACGCAAGCAGAATGCCCCTTCAGATGCTGCCTCTCATCGTGACGAGGTCAGGGACTGAGGGGACGGAGCACATGGGGATACAGGGACCCTGTCCCCCGACACACTTCGACCCTCATACGTTCGTAAGAATGGATGCACAGGGCTTCACCTTCTCCTTTTTAAAGTACATAGGCACTCTAGAGTTGCAGACTGTAATAGAATACAAACTGCACATTTTCCAAAGACTGGGTTGGACGATATGCTGAACCACAACTAAGGCCCACCAGGGATCCCTCACACAACCCCTTTGCTTCCATCTGAAGGCCAGCTTCACACTTTGGCTCCCATGAATAACTCAAACCAAACCCTACTGACTTTGTCTGTTAGCTGCTGCTTTAAAGTACAACACGAGAGAATACGTCTCTAAATGGCAATATCAAAGCAATGGCTGGAGAGCTCTAAGCTGGCAATAGAAGTCAACGTGGAAGCTACATTGAAAAGAGCTGAACTTATCCCACAGTAAAGCGTGCATAGAGTTGTTTAAAAAAACAAGGCTAGTCTCTCGATGGGGCTTAGACTAAGAGAGAGAATAAACAATTGTGTATCTTTCAGTAATGTTCAATGCATATTGTTATCCGCTCCCCTCTTTCCCACATGGTGAGAAGTTTCAGGGGCAGCTCTTATTCAGGTTTGATTTCTTTTGGAGGAGAGATGTGTATTTAATACGCATGTAATATTTGAATTTATTTACAAATATACAATTGAGCATGGGAGGAGGCATGTAGCTTAATCACGTCTATAAACAGCAATTCCACAGCCCTCTGTCAGGTCTTGAGAGAAACACCCAGCACCCTGAGATGATGGCTATTTTCCTTTAGCTCACTCCGTCTCCTTCTGACTCTGGGTACTTCCAGACAAGGCTTTTATTATGTAATTGGCCTGCCTCAAACATAGAACTTTATGTGGGGTGGGGAGAGATGAGATGCTGGCGTCTTCCGTTTGTAACCCTCCCACTGCTTGTTCTGTCCTTTTTCTTACAAGAAAAAAAATTGTTAAAGAGAAAAAGACAGGATAGCACTGCTAATTAAAAGGCACCGTGAAGCCAGGTGCTTTCCATCTGGAAGCACCTTCTGATTCGAACTGCAGTATCTTTGTTCCTATGCACACGCGCACAGAGAGAGAGAGAGAGAGAACAAGAACTAGATGACAGCATCCTAAGCTGGGGATGGGGGAAGGATACCACCTCCGCCTCTGCATTTCTTCTTGGGTCTATAACTTGTAATTTCCAAAACCAAGGATGTGGCTGGCAACCTGGCCGCTGACCAGTACAAAATACTAAGCAGCCATTCTGGCACATAACACCCTTTTATTCAAACCCCAAACTGAGATCTA
The DNA here is from genome assembly GCF_023053635.1 of Elgaria multicarinata webbii. NCBI lineage: Eukaryota > Metazoa > Chordata > Lepidosauria > Squamata > Anguidae > Elgaria > Elgaria multicarinata. Next base: position 16,422,534 of record NC_086176.1, read on the forward strand.
GCATTGCTTCAAGGCAAACCCACAACATTATAATTCATAACACAACTCAAACCGTTACATAGATTTTATGGTGGCGGATTAAACTGAGGCCACTTAAGTCTGGCTGGCAACGGTGAAAGCAAGTTCCTCTGAACAGCCTCTAGCCAGAATATACATCTTGGTCATGGTTTAAATCAGGTTCATCGATGTTCATACAGAAAACAACGACACCACTGGCCCTGGTTTTGATTTTCACAGACGGGATGGCAAGAAGCCACACAGAAGTAGTTCCCACACCCACCTGATTCATATTGCTGCATTTAAGTGTGAATCAGATCGTTTCTGCTCTATGGGACTACCCTATTTCTTGGATTCTAAGATGCACTTTTCCCCCCATATAAACATCTCTAAAAATGGGGTGCGTCTTAGAATCGCAGGTGTGTCTTAGGGTTTTTTTTTCTGTTAGTGGTACTGAAATTAGTGTGCGTCTTACAATCAAAGAAATACGGTATTCCAAACTCACATCAAATCTCCAACTATATTTGATGCCCCAGAGGAAAATAAACATATATACCAAAAGAAGAAGAAATACTTATCCATCCCCATCAGTGTCAACAAGAGAAGAATACATGCACTTTACTTCTCTATGAATACCAATGAGAAGGAGTGTTTGTCAGCTCCAATTACCTGCTATTGAATTTGTCTGGTTCTTCCTCCCTAGCATGATGAAACCCTAGACTCAGCTCTGCATCAATTCCAACACCACAGTAATTGTTCATCTGCACAATCTGAAAAATAAAAATAGCACTACAATTTAGTCCACTTTTTTTTCTGATTTTCAATTCATAGATTGGAACATTTGCATTATAAACCTTTCAAATATAAAGGAGCTGCAAAATAAAACACTTGACAGAGGCCAGATCTACACCAAGCAGAATATTGTACTTTGAAAGCAGCATGAAAGCAGTATATAAGAGGCAGAAGCTACACTACTGCTTTATAGCGGTATTGAAGTGCACTGACAACTGTTGGGGCCCGTTGACAAATACCATATACCACTTTCATACGGCTATATCCTGCTTGATGTGGCTCCTGTCTTTTATATACCGCTTTCATACCGCTTTTATGGTGCCATGTCCTGCTTGGTGTAAATCTGGCCAGAGTGTCAGGTCTGGAGAAAAGAAACCTGGACTCCAATCCCTGCTCAGCCATGAAGCTCTTAACATAACATATCTAACGTAACATAACATGGGCCTGTTCAGACCATACACTAACCCATGGGTAGGCCACTAACTCTTCTGCAGCAAATGGTTAGTGAGCGTGTTTAAACCGTGATTATGTAGCCACCATTGTTAGGAATGGTTCACATGTCACGCTAAGCCATAATGTTTAGTTCAAAATGCTTAACCACCATGGCTTAGCATGTCATCTGAACAGGGTCCATATCTCACAGTAATCGTTGAAAGATAAACTGGGGGTAACCACAGACATATCACCTAAAGCTCCTTGGCGAAGTGGTAGGATATGGGTGAGAAATAAATAAAATAAATGCATTGAAACACTGTCTTTGAGTTGTTTAACTGAGTTTGCCATTGGTAAAGACCTATACAAATATTTTCACTATTTGAATTAGAGCTTCCTTGTTCATAAATACAGCTTAAGAGAGGCCTCTGAAGAAGATTATATTTTGTAATAAATTCTGACGCTAAAATATATTCTTGTTATAATATATTTCAAGAGGCTATGTAGGTGAGTTTTCAGTGGTTTCATTTTTTATGGCAAAAGATATATTTTTTCTACTACCACTATTTATCCTAGAACAGAACAGAATAAGAGGGTGCTGATTTACAAAGGAAACTTAGGGCTCATCTACACCAAGCAGGATATTCCACTATGAAAGTGGTATGAAAGCAGTACATAAAAGGTAGGAGCCACACTACTGCTTTATAGTGGTACTGAAGTGCACTGACAACTGTTGGGGTCGATACATCTACACCAAGCAGGATATAACACTATGAAAGTGGTATGAAAGCGGTATATGGGATGTGCCAATGGACCCCAACAGTTGTCAGTGCCCTTCAATACCGCTATAAAACAGTAGTGTGGCTCCTGCGTTTTATACACCACTTTCATAATGGAATATCCTGCCTGGTGTAGATGAGCCCTTAGAGGCAAAATGTATTGAGTTTTACAAAAACTTTCGAAAAAGAAACTAAGAATTAATTGACATGATTAATCCTAATCAAACACAAATATTGTAATAACGATTTACTAAACGTCTGGCACATGTTGGGCTTCAAAACAGAATACGTCTTAAAAGGAGAAATATTGTTCCCAGGGAGAAATATTGCTTATACATGGACTGTACTCAAGCTATGACGTCTATCAATACTGTATTGTCCTTGCAGCCGTGAAGCTTTGCCATGAAGAGCCTATTCACCAGAGAGGAGGAGCACGGAGCAAGGCAAAGACAGTTAAGGTTGAGAAAAAGAGACAGGTATGAGCACAAGAGTGATTGGAGAGAGGATGGCAGGAAAGAATATGCATCATGGACCAGGTAGCTGGGGAGAAGGAAGCTTCTTCCATAGTTTGCAGCTTAGTTAGCTGGGGGCGGGGAAGAGAAGCACAAGCAGGAACACACACAAGAGAGAGATGCTGGAATTTACCAAAACTGGCTTCTAGTATTTTATTGAACTACTTAATTATTACAGTAATGGGTTTAAGGTGTTTAGCCTCTTTCTTAGAGAGCGGAGAAACTGAGAAAAATACCTTTGGGGGCTCAGGCTCCAACACACCATTTTCTGAGCTTTCAAGAGCCTCTGGAGCATCCAAAAGGATGGTCCAGCGATCCATAAGCACATCGTCAGCTTCATCTACAGATATCAGAACGGAGTACGGATCTTCGCCGCTATATCCAGCACCCCAGCGCAGCACCCTCCCCAAGTCATTACCTAATGAAAATGAAAAAAAAGTTTTCATTAACAACTTCTATGAAAGCTAAATGTCTCGCCCTCCCCCAAATTAACCAGACAGTCATACTACTCCCCATTTATATCTTAATAAATAGGCATTTGCAAATTTAAATCCGTGACTTTAAGAGCGTACTTAGCAGTTTGTCATTTTAGTTCCTGAAACCCAGTGTCAGACTCACCTGTTCCCAAGGGTAAAATAGCCACAGATGGATCTGAACAGACGAGCTTGTGCCTAATCTCTTCCAGTGCTCCGAGAACCCATCCAACAGTGCCATCACCACCACATACCAATATTCGGAAATATGGAATTTGAGAAAAAGCATGGAACCTTCAATATTAAAAAAAAAAAAAATTGGTAAACACAACTTTATAGTAGAAATACTTTAAAAAAAATCCAAACATATATTCAGGCCTCTTTAATTCTCTCAGCCATTTTTAAATATAGATAGATAGATAGAGAGATAGAGAGATCCATTGTCTTTGAACAGATTGAGGTCATGATCCAAAAATGGTATGACAAGTTCTGCATAGCCTAGGGGACTCCAGTTATTCAAAGAGCAGTTTGTGATTTGCAACTGGGGTCTGTTGGTCAAAAACAAAGCGGTCGAAAATCTCACTGGGTGTGCCCAAAGCCCCTGGGTGTACCACATGCTGCTCTTTGGATCCAGCCTGAGTGCTACTCAATACAAATGCCTTTTTGAGATACTGAAGGAAGTATAAAATTGTTCACAGATTAATAAAAAGAGTGATGACTCCTTGCTAGAAAAGAAGGCTGAATTTAATATTTACTTTGTCATGCCCTAACATATCAGAACCAAACTAGCATTTGAAAGCCAAGCAAGCACGACCTTAACTCTCAGTATGACTGCCCTCAACATAGGTTTCAGTTAATAAATCTATTAATTTAGGGTGACCATATGAAAAGGAGGACAGGGCTCCTGTATCTTTAACAGTTGCATTGAAAAGGAAATTTTAGCAGGTGTCATTTGTATATATGGGGAACCTGGTGAAATTTCCTCTTCATCACAACAGTTAAAGCTGCAGGTGCCCTGCCCTCTTTTAAATCTGGTCACTCTAGTATAGCTCCTGCACCTTTAACTGGTGTGATGAAGAGGGAAATTCACCAGGTTCTCCATATATACAAATGACACCTGCTGAAATTCTTTTTTCTATACCACTGTTAAAGATACAGGAGCCCTGTCCTCCTTTTCATATGGTCACCCTAATTAATTAAATCTTCCAGCCCAACTTTACACCATTTGATGATCATCAGCAATTACTTCCAGTTGCTTTTGTTTTCTTAGTACTTTAGCTTGAACAATAATCATGGTGGTAACAAATACATCCACGCATGTCTATTTTTTACACTTTCAAATCTGAGGTTTTCAATCGCTATCATTCACCACCATTACAAACTTTTTGTAAGCAGAAATATACTGAGTGGTAATGGCAGAAAAGGAGAGTTAAGATTTCTCTTACCAGAGATAATTTATGAGAAATGTTTAGAATAGGTCATGTATTAATTTGCACATAATATGTTGTCATTTCAATGTCAAATTAGCTGTTTAAAATGTGCGCCTGTACTTAACACATTAACTTTTGCATGATAGACCTGATTCTTACAATATCTGGAGGAGCGCGTGAACACGCCAGCTCCAGTGCAGTTATTATTTCTGCTTTCAGTTAACAACCTCAGAATAGGGCTGCCAGTCAACCCCCAAAGCCTATGGTATCAACAACCCATAAGTTGTCATTACATGCAAACTGGGCCAATGCAGTCAGGATCCAAAGATCTGTTTCAGATAATGCTTTGGTACGTTAGGGAGGAATTTCACTTTTTTCCTTTGAATGTCAGAACCCTATGCCACATCACAAGCTGCTTTGGGAATTCCCCATAGAGTGCAACGCTAAAGAAACCCCACTGATTTCAATGGAATTTACTTTCCCAAAACTGTGTATAGGACTGCAGCCTTAGTTTCAAAAGATGTTTGTCGTATGGCATGAGAGATGGCAGTTTGAGAGTTCTCAAGTCCAAAGTTTTCTTGGACATACAGAACAACGTGTGCTGTTCTTTGGATCCAGGACAACAGCTTTGACTTTTGCTCTAATACGGTACTTTCCAAGTAATTACAGAAAGTATATCAGCCAGCTGTGCCTAGTCTACTGCTAAAGAGAGAGTGAACTTTTTAAACATCAATTCCTAGCTATAGGATGCAAAGTTACAACCAAAGGAGGAGATATAGGCCTGCATGTAACAACAAGAAACAAAGGGAAGTATCTTGCTGATTGCACCAAAAACAACTCAGCTAACAGACTGAAAAACTGAAAGGAAAAAAAAAATATATGACCCAGCCTGAAATAAATCCCATGCTTCCATTTTTATTTTATTTTAAAAAAAACCAGACAGTGCGTGTGGTTGTGCTTTATATAGTTTAAAAACAAAAACTTACAATGTTTCATTTCAAGGGCCAGCAACTGATCTAGATTTACAGATATAGCAAATAGCAAAAAATAAGATAAAATAAGCCCATTGACTCTTGGAGTCACATAATAAAAGTTCACCCTACTTTTCAATGGAAGACAAGTGCGCTGATTAGACTTTGCTATCCTCTCTCCTATTTCACAATGGGTACCTCACTGTGTGTTTGACAAATGAGCTACTGTTGCATTTGTTTAACCGCTGCCAAATCCCAAACGTAAAAATAGAAATGTCATTTATTAAACGACAGTTTTGTTAGCTGACATTAAAAGCTGTTGAAAATAGTGGAAAGATTTATTATTTGACAGTAGGGTTAAACATTCCACCACCTCCCTTGTGCCTTTTGGCATTAGTACGGTTCATCCCCAGCTGCACTACTACTCACACTGTGGTGCTCAACTGCAGCACTAAAAGCTTTGGAAACCAGTGGCTAGGATCCAAAGGCCTAGTGGACAACTAGTCCTGCACGTCAGTGAGGCTTTGGATTAGCATTTCACAAATAGCAACTCCCTAACCGAACTCTGCTAAGTTCCAAGAATAAATTTACGATATGGCAGAGGAAACTCATAAATCCCACTATATAGCCGAAAGGCCTCAGTTGCACCTCAGACCATTTGTCTGATCATAGAATCATAGAATAGTAGAGTTGGAAGGGACCTATAAGGCCATCGAGTCCAACCCCCTGCTCAATGCAGGAATCCACCCTAAAGCATCCCTGACAGATGCTTGTCCAGCTGCCTCTTGAAGGGCTCTAGTGTGGAGAGCCCACAACCTCCCTAGGTAACTGGTTCCATTGTCATACTGCTCTAACAGTCAGGAAGTTTTTCCTGATGTCCAGCTGGAATCTGGCTTCTTGTAACTTGAGCCCGTTATTCCATGTCCTGCACTATCGAGAAGAGATCCTGGCCCTAACCACTGTACTTATTGCTGGTGAGCATCTAAAGCAAACTTCCCTTCCTGTGCATATCGTGGTGATACACTTTTAGGTAAAAACTGTATGACGGCTAGAGGTTCTTAAAATAGCTCTGTAATATGTAATGCCAAATTATAAACACGGATTCAAGGAACAAAAAAGAGTTGAGTGGGAAACGGCTACAGCAGTTTGAAGGGAGGAAAGAAGTTATCAAGTTCATTTAGTATATTACACGCCATTCTATCTCCAAGGGCCTCCGAACAGCTAACATATGACTCTCATCCAGGCACTGCTCAGGGTCAAGCTGCTTAGCTTCAGCAACTGAACTGTAGCATGTTCTTCGAAGACCAGGCAACAGAAAGAAGGAAGGAAGGACCCCAACAGAATGCAATAAAATAATACCACCTATCTGGACAGGGATAACCTGGCTTCAGTTGTCCATGCTCTGGTAACCTCCAAGTTAGATTACTGCAATGCACTCTACGTAGGGCTGCCTTTGAAGACGGTTCGGAAGCTGCAGCTCGTGCAAAATGCAGCGGCCAGATTGATTTCGGGAACCAAAAGGTTCTACCGTATAACAAATGCTCTGGTCGACTTGCACTGGCTGCCTGTATGTTTCCAAGCCCAATTCAAGGTGTTGGTTTTGACCTATAAAGCTTTACACAGCTTGGGACCACAATACACGACGGAACACCTCTCCCGACGTGAATATACCCGGTCACTACGTTCAACATCTAAGGTCCTCCTCCGGGTGCCTACTCTGAGAGAGGCTCGGAGTGTGGCAACAAGGGACAGGGCCTTTTCGGTGGTGGCTCCCAGACTATGGAACGATCTCCCTGATGAGGCTCGCCTGGCGCCAATGCTGCTATCTTTCCGGTGCCAGGTTAAGACTTTCCTCTTTGCCCAGGCATATGGCAGCACATCTTAATCACCCATATGTTTATTTTTAACGGTTTTAATGCTTTATGTGTGTATGTTCTGCGTTTTATAGGGGTGTGCCCGGACCCCCCAATCCACTTCGTGGCCCGATCCGGAAAATCCGGATCAGGCCTGATCCTCTTCGCACCGCTCCGCCTGTCTCCGCTCTGCGGAGCGAGATCCGGCTTCGCCGCCGTCACTATATGGGCGGTGGCGGCGGTGCAAGATAAGCCACCCACCCCACCTCCTTACCTTCCTCCGTCGCGTCCCTCCTCCCTGCTCCCTTACCTGGCGCTGCCACCGCCGCATGGATGGCGCCGCCGTCGGCGCCAGGTAGACCAGGCCCCCACCCCTTACCTTCCTCCGTCGCGGGCTTCAATTGAGGCCCCGTTTGAAGCCGGAAGGGGCCTCGGCCTTCACTTCCGGCTTCAACCGGGGCCTCAATTGAAGCCCGCGACGGAGGAAGGTAAGTGTCCCTCCTCCCTGCTCCCTTACCTGGTGCTGCCGCCGCCGCCGCATGGATGGTGGCGCCAGCAGCGCCAGATTAATCCCCCTCCCCCCGACTTACCTGCAGGCGCAGCTCCGGATTGAGGCAATCCTCTTCGCCTCGATCCGCAGCCCCCGACTCTCTTCGCCTCCGCCTTTTTCGGAGGCGAATTAGGCCGCCTCGCTCCTGCTTCTCTGAACCGAAGAGAAGCGGAGCACATCCCTAGTATTTTAGAATTTTAAATTTTGTATACTCGTTTCTATCTCAATTTTAGAATTTCTGTAAACTGCCCAGAGAGCTCTAGCTATGGGGGCGGTATATAAATGTAATAAATAAATAAATAAATAAATAGCAAATTTAAGAAACAGGACGTCTGTACTGAACAGAAATGCACCGTTACCCAGGCAGTGGGCCTCCATTTGTTAGTTCGAAGATTTGATGAGGATTCAAGAGCTTTCTAAAACTGTACAGCAGATCCCGACCTTTAAGCCCTCCACTTTTGGGATTCACAAATACAAGCAATGGATAGCAGTTCTGTGGAAGTTTGGTTTGCTAAAAAAAAAAAGGCAAAGAGAAGCAATTAAAGAGTATTGGATACGTGATCAACAACAATAATAAATAGTATTAACAAATCTATTGCTTACCCGCCTCTCCGTTTGGATCGAGGCGGGAAACAACAATGAGTATAAAATACATAAAACTGATTAAAAACATAGTATACATTATTAAAACATCCTAAAATTCCACATACTATTCCAAAAATATCCAATAAAGCTTAAGAAAGAAGCCCGGATTTTACAAGTGAACTCCTCCTTATCCTTTACAAGTGAACTTATCCGAAACTGAATTCGGCCCTCAGGCAGAAAGAGGTTTGACATCCCTGGTCTATAGGTAAATTGTCATGCACACCCACACTGCATTTTTTCAAATGGTTTGTGTTAGTGATGGACCCCGCTGGCGCTTAGGTAGTATCAGATACTGCCCTTAAACTTGGCAAAGTAGCTCAGAAATTAGTTATGAACTCACACGACAGGCTTTAAGAGACCCAAATAGATATGGATTCATTTTTAAAGGGTTAGTTAAAGTGGAGTAAAATAATCCAACATTATGCTCTCAGTGTATAGACACTTTTGTTATCTGGGGCACATTTTGAGTATTCTTCAAGATTATAAACACTAAAGTTGTTTTTCTTTTAGATAGAACAAAAATAGATCATTATTTTAAAGGCCAAAATCAAACATGACTGTTCTTTGTTTATAACCACACATTCCTCTCTTGGCAGTAAATTTTGCTCCATTCCCTTATTTGTTAATTGCTCCCATCTTCTCCATAGCCAGAGTGAAATAGCTAAGCAAACTAGGACTGGATTTAATTTATCTTATTTTCATCTGCAGTTACTATGAATATTACATTTATTACACTCTTTTAAAGAATGCTTTTTTATTTTGAATGTTAGAGTAAATTTATAACTCCTTCGTATTAATGGGCAAATATTTAATTAATTTGTACTAGGAAAAGGTGTTGAAGATTAATTAGTTAAAGGATGTCAGAGCAGGTGTACATAAACCAAAAAAAAAATCCGTTATGCAAGGTATTTATTTTCTTTTATATCACCCAACTACTTTCTTTTAAAAACCCAACGTAAAATAAACTCAAAAGCCCAGAGAAAAAGGCATAAGCATGTTTTCAAGTAGTGATAGCAGGATCAATTTTTATTCTAGATTGCAGATGGTTATGATTAATGCAAATCAGAAAGCAGGAAAGAGTGATTTTAAGTAACACCTAGGTGTCCAACAGTAATTCAAATTATACTTCTAGAAATTAAGGGCAGCATCCAATGGGGAGCAATTGGTGATGTAAATTACATTGTACTAGCATAACTTGTGGTGACATAAATTATGTTGCGCTAGTGTAAACTACTCTAATGTAATGCTGAGAGTGCTAGCTGGTGTGCTGATTTCCCAGGGAAATTGGTGCACCAGCTAACACTACTGGCATTGTGTGAGAGTAGTTTACATTATCACAACATAATGTACATTACCGGTTGCGCCCCAACTGATATGGCCCTTAATTTCCTCCCTGCACACAACTTCCTGGTTCTCATAGATCAGGGATCAGCAACATGTGGCCCTCCAGATGTTTTGGCCTATAACTCCCCAATCCCTCCCTGGCTAGAGCTGATGGGAGTTGAAGGCAAAAACATTTGGAGACCACAAGTTGCCCACCTCTGTCATAGATACAGAGAAAGTGCTGAAGACATGCATCTGTCTCGAACACAACCAGCATTCTTGCATTATGCCATTTATGTAGCATCCTCTCTGCTGCAGGTATTATGAACTGATTTTTCCTAATTTCAAATTAGATTCTATAACAATCTTAAAACTCCTTTGATTTCCCCAGATCCCAACTTAGTACCACACTGAACAAGTTTCAGAGTTCTTTGGGATACCATGCCACATTGGGTCCTGGAAATGTGGTTAGAGCTGTCTTATCCAGGCCAAGAAAAACGTCTCTAGTGCTTGAAATGAAGCCCCAAAAGCCCTAAGTAGTCGCCTTAGCATTTTGGCATAAGTACTCATAGCTATAGTTCATATCTATCCCCTCGTCATGCTAAACACATTTTTTAAATACAGTGTTTCCCATTTTCCATTTCTGAGACATGCACACAGATAATGTCTCTTAAAGTGAAATGGCACATGAATACATTTGGTTAGAGGGCTGCAACTTTATTGTGGAGTGACGTGTATTTTAGATCAGCTGATGACCTACTAGAACCACCTCCCTTTGCCCCACAACACAATAGCATCAGTGTGACTTTAAATTACTTGCCCAGAAGAATCCAGACCCCACCCTAGGCTGAAGAACATAGCAGGTACCCTTCAGCTCTAGGACAGCGACAGAGGCCTCTGGGGCATCTTCTCATTTTGTTTTTGGTGTGGTGCCTACTAGTTCGGAATTGGTCCACTTCCACAGTAAGGGAGAGCTCAAAAATAAGTGTGGGAATGGATTTAGTCACCACGTGGGACTTGTTAGAAGGTAGCAAACATGTATTGAGAAAGACAATGCAGACCTTTGCTGGAAACTGGATGGTATGTAAAAATGTATCACTCCATTTTAAGAGATTAGTGACTGAAAGGTTTGAACTCAATTTCTGTCCAATACGTCCAACTTTCCCCTATTAACATGGACATTATATATGAAGCATGCCGTATTTACAATTACAATTCGTACATTGCAATGTCTGTCCAATAAGTCTTACCAGAACTTCAGGGATGACAACTGCACTGAGTAGCTTGTCATTAACGGAGGTGTCTTTAGCTAGCATATATAATCTTTCAGCTTCAGAAAAACATGAGATTTCTAGTATGACAGCACCTATAACAAATGGTTTCAATAATATCTTCAGTTGTTTAACATGAAACACATAGGTTTTATAAGTATAATAATATGGTATCTTTGTCCTGACACCAAAGATTTATACACAATATAAACTGTATTGTATTATTATTATTATTATTATTATTATTATTATTATTATTATTATTATTTATATAGCACCATCAATGTACATGGTGCTGTACAGAGTAAAACAGTAAATAGCAAGACTCTGCCGCATAGGCTTACAATCTAATAAAATCATAGTAAAACAATAAGTATGTAACTCAATTCACGATTTTGTAAAAGGTGGAAGCTTATTGAACATTACAGTCTCTGAGCGACTGCAGCTATATCTGGACAGCAACATGGGTGCAACCATGTTAGATCTCTTTTGATGGTACCCTTCTGTCTTTCCTAATAAGACATTCTAGATAGAATGCTCTCTTGTTACATTCTGTGCACACCACCTTCCAGATTAATTTGTTGTCTGAACAAAATATAGAAGAGCTGCAAATCAACGTGTTGTGAACTGAAAGGTCAAATAGTGTCACAAACTAAGCTGAATGTAAGAGGGAACAGCGAGAGCTTAGCAACTCGAACAACACACTTAGCATTTATGTTCCTCCAGAGAGGACAACAGTACTATAAATTATTGAGCAATTGGGGCAATTTAAATTTTGTTTATTGCTAAAGCAACATAGAGCTGCCACCAAAGCCAGCATTTCCACATTAAGTTCTCCCCCTATAATCTGTAGGCCGACTTCTTCATTTTAGAACTTCATCATACAAAATCCCTGCCATGGCAGGCGTGGCTGATCACAAAACACCTATTTCCCAGATGGCCAAGATATGAGACTGAAAGAAAAGTAACTTGCCTAAAAACCTATGGATTAGGCCAAAGTTTTAAAACACAAAATCTCTCTATTGAACCCACAGTTTTCTGCTCCAACACTCATTACACAGCCTTCCTCAACCTGGGGCGCTCCAGATGTGTTGGACTACAACTCCCAGAATGCCCCAGCCAGCTGGCTGGGGCATTCTGGGAGATGCAGTCCAACACATCTGGAGCGCCCCAGGTTGAGGAAGGCTGCATTACACAGAAGGCAAACTGCTGAGAGTCAGAGATGTGGGGCCAGAGGAACTCTTGGACTTACAAATGGTGCTGGAGGCTGATACAGCACAGCATGCCAGTCTCCCAGATAAATTTTAATTTAAAAGAAACTCAAAAAATAAAATAAACATCAGGAGGGACAGAAAGCCTGGCGGGCATCAAGAGATGTGTCCATGGGCACCAGTTTGGATACCCCAGGTATAAACACTTGAACAGTAAGATCTTACCATTATTGGGAAATGGCATGTCCCCTGCCCCTGAATACCAAAATGATGTAATGATAATTAGGAGAATCTGCACTCAAACAAAACCAAAAACCCCACGTTTAGGAATTAACTTCTTACCCACAGTGAACAGTATTAAGAGAAAGCACACATGCCAAAAGACAACACGCCAACCAATCTCACTACACATGGAGTAGAAGGACATATAACTTCCAAACAGTCGCACGGACAGCACTTCATAACCAAAACTGTTTAACCAGCCAAACTCCAGTTAAGCATTATATTCTTACCTTGAGATGAATATACGTGACTCACAGAAACTAAATTGGCTGAAAAAGTTGAAAAAAGCAAAATGTTTCCAAATGTTACATTAAAATGTTTATTTTTTCTGAATGAAAGAAAACTCTCCATTATCCAAATAAAGCTTAGCAAGTTAATACCGTCTCATTTTACACGTATTTTAAAAGACCAGTCTTGTTTATTTGAAGATGTGTGAAAAGTATACACAAATTAAACATGGATTTCAAACTAAATGCTTCAGGGCAGTAAACAAGATCAACTGTTCATAGCAGAAGAAAGCTAGTTCCAAATACTGCTGATGGGATATAATAACTAAAGCGATAAACACAAATCGCATATAAGCTACCTATTAATCTTAATTTAAGTTGCTGTAAGCAAATGCTGCACGGGTGGGAACTCAAAGGGCTGCAAGCACAACTCCATGTGTGCAACGGGGCTTCTGAGGGCCACCTCCTACTGTAGCCAGTTTTTAAAGAGTGATAATTTGGGGAGGGACACAAGACACACAAGGTCCCTGTATGATGTTGAGGCCCCCATATGATCTTCTATAGTTAGTTCACCAGACCCACACATTTCCCTTTCCCTCTCACTGCTGGAAACAGAAACAGCCCCATTGAACTTCTAATCAAGCCTGTGTTTATAAAGGCTTATAGCTCTTTCAAGAGATTTAAGCCCAGAGCAATGGTTTTTGTTTTCGCTTTGTTTTATTAAGTTAAAGCATTTTTTTCCAAGAAGCATTTTTCCAAGAAGTTTTTAAATGGATATTGTCTGGTTTTGTTTGTATTTTATGCTTTTGATGGTTTTAAATTTTGTATGTTTCTTTTTAATGTTCACTGTTTTTAACTTTTGTAAACTGCCCAGAGAGCTTTGGCTATGGGGCAATATATAAATGTACTTAATAATAACAACAACAACATAATTAACAAAGAAATTATTAAAATAATCATATTTTCATATAAAACCCAACAAATAATGACTATCAATTGTTACAAAGGAAGAAGAAATCTAGAAGACATAATTGACAGGTAGAACAGGTGCATGTTTGGGGCATCACTTCTAATTAAATAATGACCTCTGCTGTAACAGGTCCTACAAGTAGCACCATAGCATTACATTTGATAAACATAGGAGAGTATTTCAAAAATTATGGCCTGTATAGATTTTAGAAATAAATAAAAACTTCAAAAAGTTTAGCTTGGGAATAACAATCACTATCTGACACCTTTTCAAAATATAAAATAGCTTTTCCTGTGACTCAGGCCATGGCTAGACCAGGCCTATATCCCGGGGATCGCCTGGGATCCTCCCTGTACATCCAAATGACACACAGGGAATACTGGGAGTAGGCAGGGATGACCCCTCCATTTGCCTGGGATAATCCTAAAGTCTAGTTAAGGCCATAGATTCAAGTAGAAGCTGTAATAGTATCTGACTTACTTTTGATGGTTAATTCATCTTTGAGGATGTTTGTGTATTCTTCAGTAGAGAGATGAGGTGGCAGACCACCAACAAACAAATGAATTTGCACACTTGATATATTGTTTTCAACAATGTAAAATCTTGTTTGATTCATCTGACGTAGCGAAGTCTGTGCAAGAGAAAAGAAAGTGGAAAATTCATCACATTACAAATACACCGCATGCAGAGAGAAGGTTAAGATTCTCATAACCAAAAATGATTGCCAGCTACCAAAAGTGGTTACTAAGCCTGCCTACATAAGCAAAGTTCTCATACAGAGAGTTTTCCTTTTGTTTGGAAATTGCTCATTTGTTCTCATCCTGTGCTACAAGCTAGCAAAAGCCTGAGGTAAAATACAAGATTATCAAAGTGCCATGGTTATGAGTAAACTTACAAATAATTCTAGATTACGTGTCATGGAATCCCAAAATCCATGCAAGGAATAGATCGTGAAAGTACATCTGCATATCTTTATTTTGTACAGTTTAGTCAGCTTTCTGAAAGATGTTGTCCCCCAGATAATTTGGAATATGTGAAGATGATTGTGCAGTGGAAGAAGTTAGTAGGAAAATGGTCTTTGGGGTAGATGTAGCAGGGGGAGAGGTCTTAGCGGTCAAGGGCGAAGGATAGAAATCCACCTAACCCAATGACCACCAGGATATGCGCAAATTACCATCCTCCTGGTTATAAAATTCTAATAACATTTACAAAGTCAGAGAGGTTTTGAAAGCTCCCAGAGCTCCCTCCCCATCCACACCTTTAAGAACATAATAGCTGTGCTGTGCACCATGTCTTGCTTGTTCAGCCCTGGCTGATGGCTGGTTGGCCAGTGTGTGAACAGAGTGCTGGACTAGATGGACCCTTGGTCTGATCCAGCATCAGGGCTCTTCTTATGTTCTTATGATCAGACCAGAGCTGATCTAGAAAAGCATTCTGTTTGCATAGAGGTCAAGCAGATGCATACGGAAGCCCATAATACAACAGCACCTACTGTCACCACATCTGCTTTCTTGAGGGCTGCCAGCTTCCTACACCCACAGAGCCTTCTTGTAAAGCCGACAAGTCTAATCTTTCCTGACCATCTTCGCTAAGACGGGAGCCAAGCAGAGCTCCCTGGAGAAACTGGACTCTGAAAGTCCCACTTATGCGCCCACCCCACAAGTTTTGCTCAGCCCTCAGAAGACAAAAACATTAAAGAAGTTGAGGGATGTGTTACAGGAAGCTGCACAGCATGCATCGACATCCCAAAATGGATATGCCATAGCAAGACGCACATACAAACACTACTTGGGGGGGGGGGGGGGAGTTGCCAGCAGAAATGAAAGAAATTCAGCCGTGACATATATTTGTTTGTTCCCTCTAGCAAGACAGGAGCAAAAAGAAATAAACAGAAAGCCATCACAAGCAGCATTGGCTGTATCCTTGCCCAAAGCACAGGGTGAGGAGAGGAATGAGAAGGGAGTTCGAGAAACAGCTGCCTTTGGTTATTTATTTATTTATTTATTTATTGCATTTTTTATAACGCCCAATAGCCAAAGCTCTCTGGGCGGTTCACAAAATTTAAAACCATAATAAAACAACCAACAGGTTAAAAGCACAAATACAAAATACAGTATAAAAAGCACAACCAGGATAAAACCACGCAGCAAAATTGATATAAGATTAAAATACAGAGCTAGAACAGTAAAATTTAAATTTAAGTTAAAATTAAGTGTTAGAATACTGAGAGAATAAAAAGGTCTTCAGCTTTAAGATTTGTGGCTACTATAGCTGCTTGTAACAATAAGCCAGAAATAGCAGCAAATTCTAGCTTATTGTTCATGAGTAGTGGGCTGGTGAACGCCACCCACTCGCTTCTGTTTGGCTCATCTCCTGAGTGGGAGCAGTTCACCCAGCCAGAAACTCACCAAGAAGCAAAAACTTAGTGTTATATCTGAACTGGGAGACTATTGGTTTGTCACTTACCTAATGAGCCAAAGTTTTAAGTCAGCGTTTTTATTTGGCTTCCAATTCCTGGTTTGTTAAGGGACCAACAAGCCAGGAGTCCCAGCTCAGACACAACACTAAGTTTTGGCTTCCTGGTGACCTTTAGCTCCTCCTGATGGTGGAAGGAGCCAACAGGGAGCAATCAGGCTGCATGCACTAGCACACTGTTCATGAATGATAAGACATAATTCTCCACAATTCTGACTTATTATTACATGCAAACACAGCCAGTGTATATAAATTTCTTCTCTTTAGTTTAATAAAAGCCCAATAATAACATGAGTAGAAACAACATTCAATAAACATTTCAGGTATATAAAAAAATATAGTGTAGTGTGCCTTAATTGTTTACCTTTCTTATGTCTTGGAATCTGCTGAGAAGCAATTCATGATCATCCAGTATCATTCGCTGAACTTAAGGGGGAGAAAAAACAATTCTTATGTGGCCCCTTTTTTAAAAAATTAAAAACAATTATGGAACTCATTAACACAGTCAGAATTTCCAATGTGGATAATTATCTTATTCAGTTACATTTAATTTTCTAAATTATAAGTGAAATCACAGAAATGGCAATTTTAAAAAGAATTAAACCCAAAGTCTGCAGGGTCTTCAAACTGAAATTTAATATTCAGGCTTCTGAAATCTAGCACTAACATTAAACTGCAGTGACTTCCAGTAATAAGAGAAACTACTGATGACTTACCTTGCTTGGAGCCCATGAGTACTTCCACCAATTTGAAGTTCTGGAAGCAATCCACCTGCCAAAAGACAGACATATTCAAAAAGGTTTCTGATAAGATGCAACCTTTTTAACGTCGAGCCTTTTGTGTCTTTTAAAAAAAACAAAGGAGTATTAATAAGCAGAAATAAGATAATAGCTTATTTCTGATATCCGATCTTCCTGTTGCACTGCAGCAATCCCACTCTAAACCACTGAACAACCCACATTGTACAGCCCATAAAGTAACATCAAATTGTGGGGTTCAATTAGATGCTGAGGAACATGTTTTCTCAGCTAGTGCATTATTGACAGAATATTAAAATATTGCTGAGGTTGTGGGGAAATGGTGCAGCTCAGTGCACACAGTTTACCCTACAGGAGTGGGGTTTAGTTTGCATGAATGTATTTCCTTGGACTGCAAGAAGATCAAACCAGTCCATACTCCAGGAAATAAAGCCAGACTGCTCACTTGAGGGAATGGTATTAAAGGCAAAACTGAAGTACTTTGGCCACATAATGAGAAGACAGGATACCCTGGAGAAGAGGCTGATGCTAGGGAAAGTGGAAGGCAAAAGGAAGAGGGGCCGACCAAGGGCAAGATGGATGGATGATATTCTGGAGGTGACAGACTTGACCTTGGGGGAGCTAGGGGTGACAACGGCCAACAGAAAGCTCTGGCATGGCCTGGTCCATGAAGTCATGAAGAGTCGGAAGCGACTGAACGAATAAACAACAAACAATTTCCTGGGCCAGCTAGTTTTATAAGTCCACAAAGCCATTCAGGCTGGCAGACTGACTGTGGAGTACTTAAAGCAAATAAACAACTTCTTGAAAAATCTAGCAGACCCACAATGAAACTCCTTTGCCCCTTTTCTCTGTCATTACTTTAACCTTTGTACCACAGGCATTCTGTGGTACTCTGATTTGAATAATATCATTAAATACAAGCCAAAGCAGGGAAAACAGGAAACAAAATTATCCATTTGATACAATTTACCTGGCATCCAAGCAGCGGTAGAACTTCTTTAATTACCATCTGGGTAGTGCTTTCTTTCTTGACTCGTATTGAGACACAGGCCATTCCAACCCTGGGGATGGGAGAAGAAAACATTTATGCAAGGCAGGTAGGATCAGAGGAACATCAGCAGGGAACTCCTACGTTGCAATTGTGCTTAGTTAAGGTGCTTCGCATCCACAAAAAAAGGTTAATTCACTAAGCTGCAAGACCTTGAGCTTTTCTACATGAGGCATTTGTTGTGTGCTTGTCATTGTCTACTCATGGTTGTTTACAAGTTCTTTAGACAACAAAATGGCCTTCCAGTTTCACTTCTGTTTGTAAACAGCTCTTTCCACAAGCTTTTTTAGAGCGGGGAAAATGGGGTATTATTTCTGATGGCAAAAGAAAGCCTGATTTCCTCTTGCATTCTGCTATACTACAGTGCCACCTAGAGATTATGGAGCGGAAACGCAGGAAAGGAAACGCTCTTGTGTGCTGCTCAGATCTCAATTCTGTGACAAAACCAAAAGTAGATGTAGCAGATTAACAGCCTCAGGTAGAAAAGCCCTTTGACCCTACTGTCCATAAAACCAGTCGCTGAAGCCTAAACTGCACATGAGAGGAGCACATCCATGAGCTTAAACTCAGATTACCCCAACCATGGATAAAACAAATGCCAGGGGCTGGTTTTAATAGCACAAGGTGAAGGGCCCTGAACCTTCCACCACCCATCACTTACTTCACAGGCATTTTCCTTCCAACCAGGGTCACATCCTGTATCAAATCCTAACTGAAGAAGAAGTGACCTCAAGGGGACAGATTGCAGGGCGATAAGGCAAGAGCAAGGACAGCTTAGTGCCCATTTTACCACTTTTGCTCTTAAAATTTGAGCTCACCAGCTCTCCCACTTTCTACACAGTTGGGTCAGATCTGGGTTTAAACTCATAGATATGCCACCATCATCTGCAGTTAGGCCTTCCAATTCCTGTTCTCTTGCGGGATCACAAGAATAATTTAGGAAAAGGTTAACGGCTAAAGTTAAACCCCATTTAATAAAGTCTGCCTTGACACTGTCTAACGTGTGAGAAACACTGTCTAATAACATACGAAAGGTCAAGAGAAGCACAACACTGTTTACAAAAATTCCAATTCCAGTAGTCTACTGCAGAGATGGGGAACCTCTAGCCTGAGGGCAGGATCTGCCCCATGGGTGTTTCCAACCCGCCTACCAGCTTCGCTCCCCACAGTGCTGGAGAAAGGCTTTCTGACAACAGAAAGGAATTCCCTTTCTCAGTGCTGAGAGGGAGCATAGAATGATCACCTCCGTGCCTAACCGTACACAAAGAGACTCCAATGGCATGGCAGGGGGGGCGGTCAGCTCCCTGATACAATCCAGCCCCTGGGAAGTGTACTGAGATGCAATCTGGCCCATGGGGTTGGAATCCCCTCCCCACCCACGATCTACCACTGAGATGGTAAACAAACAGATTCAGAATATCAAGACATGACTGAATATTTCACTTAAAATAAAGGGCGCTATTTGGAAACGGATTGAATCAACACTGCTTCAAGTGTCGTAGTTTTTCATAGATGAACACTATATGCCAACATCAAAATGAACTACATATTATGGATGGGGTCCCCAAGAATTGTAAGCTTCTATATCCTTTAAAACTATCCAACAAATAAAAGTTGCAGTAAGTTCATTCTGAAATTTATAAATTAATATAAATGCAAACATTTGAGTTAAAAGTTTTCAGAAAAAGTCTACATATAGCCTAAACTTCTAATAAAATTAAAAGCTGTTATTAGTCACAATTCTCTATAAATGCAGCATAGTGATAGTTTGGATGTGTTTAAATACTTTTGTAAGCTACTTTGAAATTATTTATAAAGAAAAGCAGGGTATATTTTAAAAAAATAAATCATCTCTTATTTTCTTGATATATATCTAAAGTTGAACATATTGGTCCTGTTATTTATGTCATGGTTTCACATATTTAAAATTTAGTGAGAAAAGATCACTCACTTCAGCCAAGCAGGATAAATTTTTATGATTTCACTATCCCTAGATTTTGCTCTGATGATCCAAGCTTCAGGAACTGCTTCTCGGAATACAGATCCAGTGTGGGTCTCTTCTGTGGTATCATTCCTATTAATGATGTCATCACAAAACAGGGCCTGCTGAGTGAATGTCTGAAGTTCATAATCTTGCTGATCATCATTGATGTAATACGCCCTCAATGCAGCCTCCTACAACAGCAGAGAATCACATAGTAAGTAATTTTGCTTTAGAAAAAACACCCACATGGATATTCTTTATTGGAAAGGAGATATGACCCTGACGTACGTGATAGACAGTATAATCAATCAGGGCTCTGGTCAGCCAATTACATTTTCCTGGAAAACTATTTCAACAAAAGTGAAGAGTGGAGGACCAGAAAGCTCTACTCCTACTCCTTAAAAGTGGCCCACTGGGATGTACTGTTACCATATATTACTTGTATCACTTGATCTAATCTCCTTTGTCTCTATCTTGGCAACTGGGGACCAGATGACACCTCTCAGTAAGCAGGCACAATTTAGCACTGAGAGCCTCCTGGCCCTGACACACACACACACCCCAAAAAGAAAGGCAAATCAATGCTCAACAGCAAATAGCACTATTATGCGAAATATAATGGATTCTAAAGGAGTCAGCATTTCTTTAATATTAAGAGGAAAGATAGGGGCCCTAGAAACGATAAGTTCCATTCTTTGACTCTCAGTCCAAGAAAAAAGACAGAGGGCTCATCTACACCAAGCAGATACTCCACTATGAAAGTGGTATGAAAGCGGTATATAAAATGTAGGAGCCACACTACTGCTGTACAGTGGTACTGAAGTGCACTGACAACTGTTGGGGCCCATTGACACCTACCATATACTGCTTTCATACCGCTATATCCTGCTTGGTGTGGCTCCTGCCTTTTATATACCACTTTCATACCACTTTCATAGTAGAATATCCTGCTTGGTGTAGATGAGCCCAGAGTCTACCAGAAGAACAGGTATGTCCCAACATGGCAATTCTTGTGTTCTTATCGACAGCAACTACATCAGGTACTATTTGTATTACATTAATGCTTATTGTTTTGAAACAAAACGTTAATAGAAATAGGATCAAATGATCAGCCTCATATACAGAGCCAATTAACAGTTAGCAGTTGGCACTACTACCATTTCAGGATACATAGAATTCAGCATAGATCATGGCATTCTTACCACAACTTCTTCGTTTTTTGAAATCCTTGGAATTGTAACAAGCCGATACTGATTGCGTTTAACTGCATCATTCCCATCATATATTTTTAATATTTGTTTGCCTAGAAGCAAAATTGTATTTTATTATTATTATTATTATTATTATTTATTTATATAGCACCATCAATGTACATGGTGCTGTACAGAGTAAAACAGTAAATAGCAAGACTCTGCCGCATAGGCTTACAATCTAATAAAATCATAATGAAACAATAAGGAGGGGAAGAGAATGCAAACAGGCACAGGGTAGGGTAAGCAGGCACAGGGTAGGGTAAAACTAACAGTATAAAGTCTGCACAACATCAAGTTTTAAAAGCTTTAGGAAAAAGAAAAGTTTTTAGCTGAGCTTTAAAAGCTGCGATTGAACTTGTGGATCTCAGATGTTCTGGAAGAGCGTTCCAGGCGTAAGGGGCAGCAGAAGAAAATGGACGAAGCCGAGCAAGGGAAGTAGAGGCCCTTGGGCAGGCGAGAAACATGGCATCAGAGGAGCGAAGAGCACGAGCGGGGCAATAGTGTGAGATGAGAGAGGAGAGATAGGAAGGAGCTAGACCGTGAAAAGCTTTGAAGGTTAACAGGAGAAGTTTATAGTGGATTCTGAAGTGAATTGGAAGCCAATGAAGAGATTTCAGAAGCGGAGTAACATGGTCAACATTTAATACAAGAAATAAAGTAAAATAGTGTGTACTTCCAAACTGCTAAGACATTTTTAAGGTAGTTTTGAGTTGCATCTTCTCTGGGTCTCACTTCTACCGCCTTTCCTTACATTGAGGTGGAGTAACTTTAACATAACAAAGTTTCTTAGCTTCCAACAAAACCTTGCTTTAGTTCTATGAAAGACTTAAGTGCCTTTGAGATGCAAATTAAAACCAAGTGCCTCCTCTGAGAGAGACTTGGACAGTGGAGACAAGGGAAAGGGCCTTCTCAGTGGTGCCCCCCCCCCCCCGGACTACGAGCTCACCACTGAGGCCATCTGGTGCCAACCCTGTAATCTTTTCAGCAGTGGGTTAAGACTGCCCTCTACGTCCAGAGATTTAATGGAATATTATGTGGCATTTACACTAGTCATCCAAACAGGTCTGTTATTCTATTGAAACTACTTTTAGCTGTCTAAATTGTTTTAAATTTTGTATGCTAATTTTGTATGCTGTATTCTATGCTTTATTTTATTATCTTTGAATTCTTGTAATCTTCCCAGAGAACTTCAGCTACTGGGCGGAATAGAAATGAAAATAATAATAACAACTACAAAAACAATCATTTTCTCTTCACCCTACCATCATTTTTTTGTTCTCTTAGTAATACCAGCTCAACAGCCTCAGAAACATGGTTGTCAGCTTTTGATTTCAAAACTGTTGGCTTCCTGGGTGGGGCTAGGATCAGGTATTGGAGTTGATCAGCTTTTCAGTCCCTACCACTGGTTATGACTGGTCAGAACAACATACTGGCAACACTCATCAGAAATAATACTTCACGAGTACCTTAAAAATAACTACCACACTACTGAAAGCCCATACTACCAAAAAAATATTAAAAAATCACCCAGATCTGGATATGCATAAGAAATGTAACCTACACAGGAACAAGCCGCTTCTGCACTCAAAGCAAGAATATGAACTTCTTGTTCCCTAGAACGGACAAAGTGGTTCCCTTTGTCAAGATATTTTGGGACTGAGGATGTAGAGCTATCATCAACAGGAAGTTGATGGTAGCAGGTAGTTAGTGGGCCCAGGAAAGTAATTAGCTCCCTAAAATTTCTATAGTAAATCATAAAGCATTTTAAAAAAACAAACAAATGAAAAACTTACGAAATCACCACTCTACACTTCTTGTAGTAGCACATCTTCTTGACTGCCTTTGGACCAAACTACACGTTAAAGGAAGACAAATGCTGGCAAAACTGGCCGGCATCTCCCTCCACGTTACCCTTCTAAAAGTGTATTTTATAAGGTGTCATGTTGTGACATTGCATTAGTGATTCCTTGCCCCTGCAAAAGGCAGCCATTGAGACAGAGTAGGAGATGGGGGGAAACTCACGCAATGACATTATCTGTTTTCCAATTACAAATTTAAGGGGGGACAAGAGTTAGTGGTGCCCACATCTTCTTTAATACAGAGTCTGACCCCCCAATCCATGGTTATCACCACCTTTCAAGAAGGTAAGCATGGAATGACAGGAGACTATCTGATAGCTTTCCATCATCCTTTTGCAAGAAATAGAAGTGTTACATTAGTTAAATACAGGCCACAATTTTAGTCTTATGCAGCTAAAAAGTCACTGTAAGCTTTTAACCTGCCTATAAAATTGATAAAACCAAGAAGATCCCTCAACGTTCCTCATTCTGAACTCTACTTTATAGCTTAGGGAACAGAAGAAAGAGTTTACAGAGCTCGACAGGCAATAGAACTATGAATACAACCAGAATTAGTCTCCAAAAAGCAATTTCATGTTTTTAGATACTAGAGAACTCTCTGAAGATAGGAAAAGCATGATTGCAAAGTTAGCCAAATTAAACAACTAAAAGCCAAAGCATATGCACCAGAAGAGTTACAGCACTCATATAAAAGTTACCATAATATAGAAACTGCAAGAAAAGAATTGAGTTCAGCCTCAATATTAGAATACTGTCGTTGTTTAAAAAAAGTCTTAAGACTCAATTTTGTGTGATGTTTTGTTTCTCTTCTGCTTTCTAAACTTCAGATTACATTCATAAACTATCACTAAGGTCCTAAAAATAAACATGACGATGGCTAAAAAGTTGTATTGTTAAAGTGAATACAGATTTGTAGGTGATTCCAATGACTTTTTCCCACTGAAGAGCTTTTTAAAAGAGTTCCAATTCAGCTTGAAGAGCTAGTTAATTTTAGGAAAGGAAAGGAACCTCTCGTGCAAGCACGGAGTCATTGCTGACTCTTGGAGGGACGCCAGCTTTCGCTGACGTTTTCTTGGCAGGCCTTATAGCGGGGTGGTTTGCCGTTGCCTTCCCCGGCCGTTATTACCTTTCCCCCAGCTAACTGGGTACTCATTTTACCGACCTCGGGAGGATGGAAGGCTGAGTCGACCCGAGCCGGCTGCCTGAAACCAGCTTCCGCTGGGATCGAACTCAGGCCGTGGGGAGAGTTTCAGCTGCAGAAACTGCTGCTTTACCGCTCTGCGCCACACGAGGCTCATAGTTAATTTTAACCTTCATACAAATAAAGGCAATGGCCAGAATCCAGAGAACTGCAGAAGTCTTTCCAGGACCCCAAAGGGACTTTTCAGTGCAATGTTATGCATGTCTATTCAGGAATTACCCCCACTGGGTCCAACAAGGTTGATTTCCCAGTTGTTTAGGCATACAATCCTGTATCCACATACCTTGGAGCAAGCCCCACTGAATTCAATGGGACTTACCTCTGAGTAGGCATGTGTAGGAGGCCCCTTTTACCCTCCCCACTTGCCACAGAGCAAATTGCTTTTGGAACTTCATGGCATTTCAAAAGTAGCTTCTAAAAATGGTACATTTGAGGAGTGGAGGGGGTCAGCTGTTCAGAGTGTAAAGAATTTTAAAAAGTTATGGGGGAAGACATGACAGACATGTCGAAAATTATGCATGGTGTGGGGAATGAGGATAGGGAGTCATTTTTCTCCCTCTCCCAAAGTACTAGAACCTAGAGTCATCCCATGAAGCTGACTAGTGGGAGATTCAAGACAGATAAAAGGAAGTACTTCTTAAAACAGCACATAGTTAAACTATGGAATTCACTACCACAAGGTGTAGTGATTGATGGTCACTAGTTTGGATGGCTTTAAAAGGGGGCTGGATAAATTCCTGGAGGAGAAGGCTATCAATGGCTACTAGTCCTGATGGCTATGTGCTACCTCCAGTATCAGAGGCAGTAAGCCTATCTATGTACACCAGTTGCTGGGAAACATGAGAGGGAGGTTGCTGTTACACTTGTGTCCCGCTTGTAGGTCAATAGCTGGTTGGCTACTGTATGAACAGAGTGCTGGACTTGATGGACCCTTGGTCTGATCCAGTATGTGTCTTCTTATGTTCTTAAAAATGCTACTGGGCTAATGCATAATTACTGTTCCATTAGAAGCCTCTGCAGATTAGAATCCCCCAACCTGGTGCCTTCCAGATGTGCTAGACTACAACTCCCAGTCCAGGCGGGAGGGTGCTACAGATCAACAGAAAGACTGTTTCTCTGGGCTGACATATTTGTCATCAGCCAGATCCTAAGCATCCTGTGCTCCTTCCTCTGGAGAGATAAGCGGGGAAAAAACCTTCTTCCCTCCAGTGCCAACAATATCCATATTTATATTGACATTGTAAGCCACTTTGGAAGCTATCCTGGCTGAAGGGTATGAGATAATAAATAAAACATGCTAACAAATAGAAAGCAGTTTCTTTGATTCTTGGCCAGTGCAAAAGCAATGCTGCTTATAATTTTGATTTTTTAATTTAAAATTATTTTTATCCCACCTTTCCATTAAAAGAAATGCACAAAGCGGGTTACAGGCTACCACTAGATATAGGTGTCCTGTTCAATACAGATACCAGTGGACTTCAGTTTTTATACAAATTCCATTACGCTTAATATTGCAGAGTCGAATTTGAGGAGAGATTTCATTTTATATTGCATCAGACATAATATTTGAACTTAAGTATTCAATAGTGTAAAACTAATACTTCAGAACAGCTGTACTGCAAACACACCAAATACTTTGGATTGAGATTATTCTCAGTTACAATAGTAAGAAACAGCTAACAGGATTTGCCAGCATATCGCAGTCTGTGCTTTATTAAGTTTACTGCCAACTCTTTGAAATTGGACTGCATAACATTTCACACAATTTTTAAAAAGTAGAATGTGTCACTATCACAAGTCTTGCTCTGAACAGATATTTTCTGCTTATTAACAAACACTACTTACTTGAGTCTGTTGAAGACTGGGATTCTTTCAGTGATAATTGTGTCGAATTATCAACATCGTCATCATCATCTATGAAAAGAAACATCTTCTTTAAAAGTGTACTTCACAAAATAGATTATTATTTTAAATAAATGTTGCACTGAAAAAAGTTATTCACATTATTTTATTTATTTACAACATTTATAAACCTGTTCTATATCTGAAACAGACCTCAAGGCATGTGAAACCACCAGGCATGCATCATTCAATGACCTATTGACCAGCCAGACTGATTAGGAAAAAGGCACTCTCTCAAATATTCCACTTCTAGCATATACATAATTGAAATGGTTAAGAATATAAACAACCATCAATGACAGATTCTTCAAAGCCTGCACTGAAAAACATTTGGTGCCTGCAATTTTTGTGTTCAGTGTTTACAATTTTTATTTTCCTTGTTTATTTTTATATGCAGGTGATGTATTAGCTTAATTTGTGTGTTCAAATAATGGCATCTTCCAGCACTTTAAAAATACTACTAGGGCATTCTGTGAAAATGTCATGTATTTAAGATTTTCAGTTTTGGTTGTCAGTTTTCTAATGCAAGTCATATAAAAAGTTTAAGCCACGCTGTAATATCAGTGAGACCCTATGGCACGCAATGCACTGGTTTTCTTCTAGTCAATTTTTAATTCAGTTGCAGAACTGCGGTATTTTAAGTTAACTAGACTATAGTCCCACCCAACCCCCAACTGTTTTTATATATTTTGTATCTTAACATTATGTTCAATTTACTTTATTCGCTTTGGCCACTGTCAGTAACATGATGTGTTATCACACTGGCATTGTTAAGCAATCTGAAAATCAAGGTGGCTTCCAAAATGGTTTGGCAGTAGAGCAAAACCAGGAAGATCCAGATTGGGTAATATAGCTTACTATTTTCTTTATATTTCAGGTACAGTTTTCACAAACATGAATATGACAAAGGGGGTATTTTCATAAAACCACAATATGGTCATCGTGAAGCCTTTGATTTCACTCACCCACTGGCATTCCATGTGTGTGTATGGTAGTATTGTACTATGTTTGTTGAAGACTGCGATACCAGAATGAAATTCAGTATGCAGGTTCAGGATACAAAGATACATTTAAAGTTCAAACTCCAGCATTTTCAACGGGAAATACAGAAAATATGTAAAATGCACTGCAGTGCAATAACCCCCTTGACCATATCACACAATCAAAGTTGGATGTTAGGGTGTGATATCTTTCCCCATTGGAAGATCACATCCCAGCTTGATTCAACTAAGATGTAATAACATATCTTCCTGAGAACCGAAAGGGGACAATGAAACTTTGGTGTATATGTTTATGACATAAATCCTCCATTTGGTTGAGC
Source organism: Elgaria multicarinata webbii (assembly GCF_023053635.1). NCBI lineage: Eukaryota > Metazoa > Chordata > Lepidosauria > Squamata > Anguidae > Elgaria > Elgaria multicarinata. Next base: position 16,450,056 of record NC_086176.1, read on the forward strand.
TGGTTAAACCAAATGGAGGGTGACACACTGTAAGGCAATATCTGAAGCTAGGCCACTTGAACATTGTACTTTACTGCATTTCAGCACTGTATAGCCATTTTTTAATTTTCACAGCATAGTAGATATGTCTCCCCCACAGTGTCCATTTATTTCTGTGTTGTGTGTGTCCTGGCCTTGAAATAAAATAGCTCAACCCAAACAAAAGTAGTACATTTTCATTATAAATACTTGTGGTGTTTTGCTGCTGCTGTTATTATTAAGTGGTTTTTGCAATCAAGCAAACTTTAAATATAAGCTGATACTGAGAAAATGGTTTGTTTCTTAGGTATGGCACATGGAAGGTGTGGGCAGAAATTGCAGTCTATATTTGTGATAAGCGCACCTGACATATGAAGAAAACAAAGTATTTTGGACCTACCACAATCCCAAAGGGTAGGGGTGGGGGTTGCCAAACTACTTGCAGTATTCAAGAAGCAGGTTGAACAGGTCAAAAAAAGGTTTTGGGGGGAAATTCCCCCCCCAAAAAAATATTCTGTTTTTTTTCCAGGCCTCAACAGGGAGCAGTTAGCCTAGCCTAACTCTGAGGGTGAGTTTGGACAATCGCTGTGAGGGAAATATTCAGTGTAACTGCTCCCACTAAGGTGCAGCGCAGGTTGGCGTGTTGTCTGAATCCAGCATGGGGGTGGGTGAGTTAGACATACCATGCAACCTCTACTGCATGTTGTAGGTTGTAGGGTGGGTATGACCCGTCCCCCGCCAGGTTCAGACAACCCACCAACCTGCACTGTACCTTGGGGGGAGCAATTACAATGAATATTTCCCTCACAGCGAATGTCCAAACTCACCCTCAGAGTTCGGCTAGGCTAATCGCTCCCTGTTGAGTTCATGCTTGGTAGCAGACTTGAATTTGCTGCTGTGTAACATGTGAAACAGCCGTTATGCACACTGATAGCAAAAGTAAAGACTTTAAGCTATACAGCATGCTAGGTGAAATCAGGTAGAATGGCAGACTACTTGGTTAACTTGCTTTCCACCAAATATTGACAACACAGCCATGTAGCTGCAACATTTTCCGTGAGACACAATGATAGGAGAGGGGGAGAAACAGCAGGGCTAGCAAGGCCATTTCTAGCTAAAAGGAACTCTACTACATGACCTAAGAAGTGTTCCCATGATTCCTTGCTACCCTGGTGTGCAACATCTGAATCACGCCGGGCACTCCAGTCACAAGCTGCTTCACTGGCGCCTGTAAAAATACTACCGTCCCAAGCATTTGCTCACGTGGCTTGTTCTGTCAAGCCATCCCTGAACAAAGACAACTGGAGGACATGATAAACAATACCAAAGAGCAGAAACACAAACTAATTTGACAAAATATGCTGAAAGAATGCGAAGTTTAATCTATAGCATCACAGCTGCATCAGTGTACATGTTTCTAGTCCACTATGCACTGGGACTAACAATCCCTTCAGGAAAGCAGAAGGAGATTTTACATGCACTGACTTGATCCAGGAGCTACTTTTTATAAACTGCCTTAAAGTTCCATTAGGATTTGTGGTGGAAAATGATTGCAGGTTGTTACAGGATTACGCATAAACCAAGTCCTTATGTAGCAATCATCAACGTGGAAATCAGCAATTCCAGCTGATTGAATACTTCAAACACTACTCCTCATAGATGGACATTTTTGAAGAATAGAGCCCTTTACAGAATTGGATGCTTTTACCTCTTTCTTTCTTACACAAGAAGTCAATTTTCATAGTATGCAATATTAAAGATGCACATTGAACGTTTGCAAAACCAGTCGTAAAAATGCTGCCCTCTATACATTTAAAGTGTATTTTTTCATATAAACCCATCAAAGGGCACATGACTCCCCATTTATGTATCTAATTCTAACTGGAACAGTGTTTTGTTTCTTGTTATTTTGCTTTCCCTTTTCTTTTCAAGATACCTGATGCAATTTAATGAACACAGAACAATCAACAATTTTTTTTATTTGGAGGGAAAGGTTTTATTTTTATCAGATTTAAAATTATAACCAAGAAAAGGTTTGTCCACAGGATTGAAAGGTAGCTCCAGACATTTCCAAACTAAACTTTTAAATTCAGAGTTGCAGCAAAGCATATACAAGAGCAAATTTTACACAAACCAACTTTGACAGAATGTTTGTATTAACTGTGTTTTAGAGCATGTTCTATAAAATACGAATGCACAAGAAACTGCAGTTAAGGAACTGAGAGCCAGTTATGAGCATGCAAACTACCATCTCCTATTCCCTGTCCTCCAAACAAGCCTCAAGGGAAATGTCAACACTGACCTTAACCACAATTAATGTGAACCAGGGTTCCTGTTAACCATGATTTCAAAAACCATGTAATAATATTCACAGTGCAATGTTAAGTGTAGTTCCACAAAGTCTCATTGAATTTTGTGTTTAGGGTGGCAAACTAAACCATGGTTAAGAGGTAACTAGAAGTATGTCTTCAGAGGATACAAATAGCAGAGACCCTGCAAATCAGAACTGAAGCAATTAGTCATGCTTTTATATTTGCTTAAAATAACTGTTGCTAACAGTAAAGGCAAGTTTATATTCATGACCTCTGACATCCACATTTAATGAAAACCTGATGGCCCACCTTCTCCAAAGGCACTGAAACATAATAATGTCCAGGACTAGGGGAGGGTTGAAATAAAAAAGTACTTTACTGGAACAGTACATTTGGTTGAAAACAACCTAACATACACCACATTTAAGACAACGAAATAACTCCAGAACATAAGAACTGTCTTGCTGGGAAGACAAAGATCCATCTTGTCCGCCATTCTGCTTTCAATAGTGGCCAAGCAGAAAGCTCTGGAAGCTTACAAGCAGGACATAAAAGTGATGGCCACCTCCTGTTCTTTATCCTCAGCATGTTGCCTTCAATGTATCATAACTAATTAGTCATTAACAACCTATCCACATGGCTAATAACCACTGAACAGACCTATCCTCGCAGGAAAATTGGGTGATTACACGCGCACACACACACATACGTGTGCATATCTTTCTTGAAAGCCAGAGGAGTGAGTGTGTGCGTGTGTGTGTGTGTGTGTGTGTGTGTGTATACACCCACCCACACCATATTATATCGTACTCTAGGTGGCAGTAAAATATTACTCTAGAAATTGAACAAAGTCTGTTCAGCGCACCCAAGATAAGCACCACAGGGTTTGCACATTTTGTTCCTCTGTTGAACCTCTTCAATGTTATATTTCTATACAATTTTCTCAGGGTTAAGCCAGATGCTTATGTTAAATGCACAGCATCTAGTGATTCTAAAACATATTTTTTTTACTCTAGATATAACCCTCCTACTTGTCTGTGAAGTGTTTACACTAGAGTAAAAATATATATTTTAGAATCACCTAGCTGCTATGCATTTAACATTTACTTTAATGTTTGTCATTATTCTAAAGATTTTTCCAACAGAAGCATTTACTTGTATTTAGTGAGATGAAAAGTAAACACAAGGACAGGAAGCTGAGAAAAGGCTACATCCTAAAATATACACTTTCCTCACGATCCAGTGTTATAGGTTTGCAAGGAGTAAATAAAGACAAGCAATCACTGGCCACTGCCTGCAAAAGCGATCAACCAACTCCCACAAGTCAAGACATTAAATTAAAAGCTATCTAGGAACATAGGAGCATAGGAAGCTGCCTTATACTGAATCAGACCATTGGTCCATCTAGCCCAGTATTGTCGACACTGACGGGCAGCAATGGCTCTGCAGGGTTTCAGGCAGGATTCTTTCTTTGCCCTACCTGGAGAAGCTGGGACTGAACCTGGGACTGAACATGCCAAGCGTGTGCTCTGCTTTGTTGTGGTTTTAAAAAATGCATCTGGCTTGAAGTTATCTACCTGCTATATATTCCCTACAGGAAACACATTTTCAAAACATGAAACGGATTCTTGACATTTTGAATCTGGCATGCCCTTTCAGTTCTTCACCTACACAATCTTTAAAAAAAGACACCTCTAGCCCTCACAAAACCTTTTCCCTCAGAACTGCCTGCAGGCAAGTTGCCTGAACGGTGTCCTGTTATGTTGCATACCTCTTCTCTCAATAGTCTCTTCATCATCATCATCATCATCTGCTACATTGCTAATGAAACAAACAGTTTAACATGTATATGTTCAGAGTTTTACCTGGTTCTGTTTGTAAGCTTTCCGATATCCGAAAACAGTGCATTTTACTGAAGTTGCGAGAAAACAAGTGTACACAGTTTGGGGGAAGAATCATATTTCTTAGTCTTCCAAATGTACATTCTGGAGGTACAATCACATAGCAAGCAGCATGAGCCTATGGAAAACACAGCGTCAAGTTCTTGTTAAGTTATGTCTAATTTCCATTTGCATATTTTAGCACTGTAATTTTAATTCATGACAGCAACTGGCCACCCAATGTTACAGCATTTGAATGAACTGAAATCCATCTTCTGTAAAGACTTTATCACTTCCCCATATATTCTGTCAAAAGAATATTCTGTAGCTTATGACAGTACACATGCAGCAGTGATAAGGACAGGCAAGAGAAAAACTGGGATGAAGTGAAGCTTCGGCTATTGGGCAGTATAGAAATGCAATAAATAAATAAAAATAAATAAATAAAAGCACTGTCATACCTCTTATACTTATGAACATTTGGGGCAGTATCCAGCTGTGTCATTCTGCTAGAACAAATGATGATGCACTAGACCAGCGGTTCTCAACCTGTGGGTCGGGACCCCTTTGGGGGTCGAATTACCCTTTCACAGGGGTCACCTAAGACCATCGGAAAACACGTATTTCCGATGGTTTAGGAAACTGTATTGACTGAACTATGTCATGCATCATCTTTTGTATTATTAAAGCTATTGTTATGTATTATTTTCATTAGCAAACCATCCCATGACAATGGATCATGTAGAGAAGAACGAAAATAATTTTATGGTTGGGGGTCACCACAACATGAGGAACTGTATTAAAGGGTCGCGGCATTAGGAAGGTTGAGAACCACTGCACTAGACACTGTTGGATACTGCCCCTTGTATTTCAGGGTTATTTTGCATCCCTTTAGTCATAGATGACAGGGACCATCAGTAAAGAGATTTATCCAAAATCCAGACTCTCAAGTAAGCTCAGATGCTCATACTATATATGTCACAGAAATAGAAGGATATTACAGTACCCTGTTACAGTATACCTCTCCTCATATGTACTGTTGTTTTTAAATGGATCCCGTTGTTTTTATACTGTTGTTTTTATGTTTTTGATGGTTTTAAATTTTGTATACTTTTTAATGTTCACTGTTTTTAACTTTTGTAAACCGCCCAGAGAGCTTCGGCTATGGGGCGGTATATTAATGTAATAAATAAATAAATAATACAGGCCATAGCTAGACCAGGCCTATATCCCGGGATCGTCCCGGGATCAACTCTGTGTAGCCAAATGACACAGGGGATCACGGGAGCAGGCAGGGCTGACCCCTCCATTTGCCTGGGATAATCCTTGGGTCTAGCTAAGGCCACAGACTCCGATGCTCTCCAGGCTTCACAAGAGTCCACATTTATTTCAAGATACCCACATGCACAAAGAAATGCACATGTGAATCAACAATTCACATTGACATAAGAAAGAAAACCATTTCTACTGTTCAGGGGTGGGGCAGGGGCATGCAGTACACTTTAAAGAGAACTGGAAACTTTCCCGTTCTCTTTAAAGTAAAGTTAAATACATAAACAACTGTATTATGTTTGGAGTAGCACAGATATAGGATTGGGGCTTACCAATTTTAACATTATTTTATCTGTTCGCCACCCTGAGATCCTTGTGGTGTAGGGTGGGATAGAAGTGTTTTAATAAACAATCATAAATAAATAAATAAACTTTTTAATCTAAACCCCCTACTGTGTAGTCTGATAACATCACAGCCTCGTTGGTTTGTTTGTTTAAAAAAAAAGTCTTAATTTGCTTTCCCCCCTATTTCAAACGAAACACAAAGTACAACTATCACAGCCTTTCACCTCCATCTAGAAATTCATTAACCGTATTCCTTTTTAACAATTGCCTAAGCGGACAGTCCTGCAACGTATTGGAATTTTTAAAGTGCTATTACTGATTGCCAGAATTTTCTGTATTTGTTGTTTCACAAAATATAATATAATACTAGCCAAGATGCCTTCAGACCTTTCGAATGGTGATTTCTGACTTCACTAGAATAAGCAAAGAATAACTATAACCCCCATTCAGATGAATACTGACCAAGGTCCCTTTTGCTTTTAAAATCAGGCAAATGGGTGAGGGGTGGTGAAGCTGCCCCACAATCTGTCTCCCAATGACATTTCCCCCTAGCTAGGCCCAAATACTGGAAGTGAGCCCAGATGGGAGAAAAATGCAAAGGGGTGGGGAAGGCTGCAGCACATGTGGAGAGGGTTTAGTTTTATACGCACAAACACATGCACGCACACCACATGTACACCCCTTTTGCTTTTAACATCAGACTCATACCCCACCACAATCCATGATTGGGGCAGACCCACATTTAAAGAGATAGGTCTGCAGCTGTGGCACCTAAGGCTAGCTGAACACAAATACTTTAGATGAAAACATATAGACCTAGTTTGCATGTAACAATAACCCTGAATATGAGTTGAGTATGGGTTATCATTGAATCATGGGTTTTAATTATGTGTGAATCCTGCACTATGGTTTAATTATGGGTTGTTAATCACAACAACAAACCATGTGCTCTCTTTTGGGTAATGACAACCCACAATTCAACAACACACAATTCAATGACAACCCATACTGTGGGTTGTTGTTATGTGCAAATCAGGTCATAGTCATTATGGGAAGGAGCCAAAGCTGAGCTGCTGAGCTCATCCTTTCCATACAGGAGGTCCCAGGTCAAACCTCTAATATCTCTTGTTAAAGGAGCTCAGGTGACAAGAGTAGAAAAAGACCTTCGTCTGAAACCTTGGAGATCTGCTGCAAGTCAGAGCAAGTACCGGGCTAGAGGGATATAGTTTGACTGAGTAGAAGATAACAATATAAAAACCTGCTATACAGAAAAAAAATAACCAAAGACAGAAATAGTCTAAAATTGAGTATTGCATAAAACATTATGCAAAAAGTATTACAAACTCTGAAAAACAAACTCTGCAATAATGCTGTCATCCAGAAACAAAAAACTTATCTTTGAAGTTTAAAGGAAGTTAACTCTAATTTTCTGAGTGATTATGGACACAACTGTATGCATGTTTAGACCCCCCCCAAAAAAGTCCTACCAGCATCCTCCAGCCAGCTAGATGCATTGCTGTATTACATCATGTGCATGGCAATATTCTAATAAACTCATCAAACGATGCTAAATGCCTCAGAAAAGAGAAAAGTCTTGACCTGGTACCGAAAAAATAGCATGTTGGCCCAGGCCAACCATATATTGTTACAGCCTTCTGGCTAAACAACAATCTTTTCATTTTATGCCTTGAGGATCCAGGGTGGGCCACAATGTACCTTATGTACATACCAGAATTCCACACCATTCGCATCTCATACCCGAGAGCACCTCTGAAGAGCCACATGTTTTCTTGCAGACTTTGCAACGCGCACCTGAAGGAAGATTTCCCTCCCTCCAGTGATGATGGTATGTATCCTGCAAAAAGTAAATCAAACAACTCAATTATTCTGAAAATCCATACAGCACACAGATCGATAAAGTATTTACATTAGCTGCATTGGAAATCTGAATATTTCCAATATAGAATATGAATACAGAACCTTAAATAAAGCATGTGCGCACGCACGTTTGATGACAGCAGTTTTAGAGCAAATAACAAATAATATGCCCACTTGTTAAGCCTGAGATAGGTATTACATGCCTCCTAGTAATTGAACAAAGTTATTTCCTACGTTCTTTAAACAAAAATTATGCTTACATGATCTTGATGACCATCTTGATGACATTGACGACAGTCACTGCAAGCAAATGGGGCACAATCTGTATGCACGTGTAGCTCACATACTGGAAATAAATAAAGGGAAAAGGAAAATGAGGGAACCTCTGCATCTGTTTTACACTGGCTTATATCAACATTTTCTTTTCTCTTACTTTACCCTTAAAAGAGATAGTTATTGTGAGAGTAAGGACTAATAAGTGAACCATTCTGAACCCAGGTTCAGAAGTACACCAAGGCAGGACCTAACTTCGGCTAAACTAGATGTAACACCATTCTCACAATTAGCAACAGAGTGAATGGCTTAAGTGTAAATAGTGGTGGTGGATACTTGAAAATATTCACTCAATTCACTGATTGAGTGAATACTCACTCAATACATGGCTTGGGACCACAATACCTAATGGAACGCCTCTCCCAACATGAACTTACCCGTACACTGCGCTCAACATCTAAGGTCCTCCTCCGAGTGCCTACTCCGAGGGAAACTCAGAGGATGGCAACAAGGGAGAGGGCCTTTTCAGTGGTGGCCCCCCAATTATAGAATGATTTCCCCGACGAGGCTCGCCTGGCGCCAACATTGTTATCTTTTCGGCACCAGGTCAAGACTTTTCTCTTCTCCCAGGCATTTAACAGCATTTAACAACGTATACTAAGTTGGGTTTTTTTTAATGGACCCCAGAACTGTTGTGTTTAAATTGGATACTGTTTTATACTGCTGTTTTTATTTTTTGATGGTTTTAAATTTTGTATACTTTTAAAATGTCCATTCTTTTTAACTTTTGTAAACCGCCCAGAGAGCTTCAGCTATGGGGTGGTATATAAATATAATAAATAAATAAATGGTGTCCCGTCCAGCTAGGCCATTGGCGTCAGAGAAACATTACCAGCTAATCACCCTCAGGGGGCAGTGCCAAGGAAAACCTCTTCCCACCAGGATCAGTTGAAGAACCCAATACTGGGCTAGATGGAATAAACTATTTATTTATTTATTACATTTTTATACCGCCCAATAGCCGAAGCTCTGTGGGCAGCTCACAAAAGTTAAAACCATGAAAAGCACAACAAAACAACCAACTGTCTAAAAACTATAAGACTGCTTCATATCTACTCTAAACTGCTTCTCAGACAATATTAGTGTATCCTCTCTAACGAATGGTGAATGCTATGAAAGCACAGCCTCAATAACGTTTCATTGATTAAGACTATTTTGCTTGGGACAGGGGCAGGCGGAATGCAATTTCTCCAACAGGTTTCCTTTTCAAACCATTTTTTCTGCATGTTTTCAGGCTTCCTTCTGCCAAGTAAATCATTGTACATTTTTCTGAAGTACCAGAAATTATCCTGAAGATTACAGTGTCACTAGAGTGGCATACATTTAATATCGGATTTAGGCTATGCTGTTAGGAATATGAGCCATTATCATCCATCCTTACCTTCACAGCGAAATGCTGGAGATTCTAATTGCTTTCTGCACACAGCACAGAATTTTCTCTTGTAATGTCCTGGAGGCCCTAAACAATGTGCAACTGGAACCTAGACAGAAAAAAAGAAGTATGCTTTAACTATGTATTTCACACTGAAAACCTACAGCACTGCACAGATTTATATAGGGAACTAAAAAAGGCTGCACTATTAGAGGGAGTGTAATTTTTTGCATTTTTAGTCAGAAACCAAGGCCTCATTCGCACATAAGGGTACACAATCCAACATATAAACTGTTTCCATCCCATTAAGACAACTTTCCTCCACAAATAATTGTTTAGTACTAGGATGGGCAAGACATTTGTTTGATTCACATCTTAATATGAATTTACCAAATATTTTGTACTTTTCAGAATTTTGTGGTGCAACTTAGAAATAAAAAATGTATGCAAAAATGTGTATTAGAAAAAAGCACATGGCTGAGTCGGGCTTTGAACCTGAGCCTCCCCAATCCTAGACTAAGGCCATGGCTAGATGAAGGGGTCTGAGGGCGACGATCTTGCGATTTTATGATCGCGAGATCGTCGCCCTCATCTACAAGTGGCGTGCGACATCGCAGCCGCCATTTTGGTTTTTAAAGGAGAAGGAGTGCTCGAGTGCTTGTCCAAAAACCGTACATTTTTTGAAAAAAGCAACAACCTCGTCCTCCCCCCACCCCACCCCCGATGGGCAAAGAGCTCCTGAGGAGCTCTGTGCTCCATGCGCAGCTCCTCGTGGTTACTTGTGAGGAGCCGGGACAACCTGCGACGCCCACCCACACATTCCGAGGTCTCTGGGTCATCCCGAGACCGTGGACAAAGCGGGGGGAAAGGCTATGCCAATATCCTGGGGCAAGGGAGGGATCATCTCTCTTTGTTCCCAGGATCCCCTGTGCGTCATGTGAATGCACGGGGATGATCCCTGGGATATTGGCAGGTCTAGCCATGGCCTAACACCTACCACTATGCCAGGGATGGAGAGCTTCTGGAGCTCCATATGTTTTGGCCTACAACTCCCATCAGCATGAGGCTATGTTGGTTAGAGCTGATGGGAGTTGGGTCAAAACATCTGAAGGGCCACAGCCTTCCACTACAACAAGCTAGTATAGCGTGTGAATACACTATGATTAAGAAGCTTTGGAACCACTGCCAAGTTCTGTTGTTAGGACAGCTGCCAAGTCCACTATTAAATATTTTCTCCTTGTGTTAGTTAATCCTTTTAGATAGTCAGGTCAGTTACACATCATATAACACTAAAATAGCAGGGTGACCTTAATGAACACAAGCGCGCCATCACTTCTGATGAGCAGATATACATTGTTAATGCACCAACCATCGCACTAGGAGAGGCTGCAGACATGCACCACTAAAATGCCCACTGCAAAGCAACAGCAAAACCAGTAATAACGTATGTGACACTTTAAGAAAAAGGCAGCCATTCCAGAACTTTCTTTTCTTTTGATAATTGAGGCAAAAACAGTCTAAACATTTTGATTGCCGCCACCATAAAAAATCTGCAGCCTCTATGTCCAAGAACCTCTGCTAAAAAGTCTACATTTTTTTTTAATGGTGTGCTGCTTTTAATGATGCACTGGTTTAAACGTTTGAATTAGTTGTATGTATTTTATGGTGTTTTTATTAGTGTTGTACCCCACCTCGATCCAGAGGGAGAGGCAGGTAACAAATAAATATATTATTATTATTTATTACATCCAAGAAAAGGGACACATACCTACATTCACAAGATTACACAGACGCAATTCCCCTCTATGTAGAAGTAAAAAGGAGCAAAGACGATAAAATACAGTAGAGAAAGAAAGTCAATGTTCCAATTCCATGCAGCATAATTCCTCCGCCAGAGATAAGGATGGTGTCGTGCCAGCCAGTTCTGACCTAGTAACCCAGGCACAAAACGTTTCTCTGTTGCACAAGCATTGCAAAAGGAATGTTTTCCCTTCTTTACGCTATCAAATGACGCAATTTCTAGTGATTGGTTTCCCTTCTCTCAAAAAACATGTATCAACCAAAAGATTCACTTCCTTTGCCTCCCTTTAAGTGAACTGCCAAAAGTGGCTCTACATCAAGACACAGATTTATCACTAGCTAGTATATACATCTCCTGCTTCGGAAAATAGGTGGGAAGAGGCAGTTTTTAACTACTCTGTCCAGTCCCATCCTCCCACCTCACCCCCACACTCCATACCCCCACAAAGGATATTTAGGAAATAGGAACCGAGCATACTGCCATCACCACATAAAGCCTCAATTATTCTTGTTCTTAATAATCACCATGGCCAACCAGCTGCATTAATTCTAAGGCGTGATGCCATAAGACACCCTGACAAAGCTGTTGGGCTCCCATATATTATTGAAAGCCCTTTATATAGGAGCCATTAAAATCAATCTGCAAAAGAGGATGTTACAATCTTATCATAGCAACGCTTTTAAAGCCTTTAAAGGACCTTTAATGCACTAGACATATATCTAAGCAACATTTAAGACTGGGATTTTCCTCTACTCCCTAAATGCCCTCAAATAATCAGTTTACTTCCAACCACAACTACTTCTTTCACAGCCTTAATCCCAGCTATCGGTTCTGGAGGATCAACAACTATACCTGTGAGGAATTTAGCAGTGCTCATGGGGAGCGCTGCACCCCGTGTGCAACTACGCGCAAGTAATTGCGCGGAGTCGGGAAAAGCCACGGAAACGGGCCACATGCTCACGGTCTCGGGCTCAGCCCAAGACTGGGGGGAAAACCGGGCTCAAAGTGTAGGGCTGTAGCCCAGGGCCAGGCAGGGTTGATCCCTGCCTGAGCCAGGGATTCCCTGTGCATCATCTGGACGCACCAGGGCGATCCCAGGTATCAGCCCAGGATAACCTCTGGTCTAGCAAAGGCCCAGGTTGGGGAAGATTCATTTAGCTTTACGAGAATGAGCTTAAGCGAGGCTTGGGCTCACACATTCCCCCTACATTGCGGCTGCATGAAGTTTGGAAGCTTTTGCTTCCATTTTTTATGTTCCATTTTATCATATTTTTAAACGCATCAAAATGTGGTTGTTCTTAATTCTCGTTAATAGATCAAACCAACTTCAACCTATGGTTTACAAAGCTGGCTTGATTCCACTAAGCATAGTTAAGTTTCAAATGACGTGACAACCTGCAGTTAATTAAAATAAAAAACTGAAGTGGAAGCTTCCAATATATGCTATTGGAGGGGAAGGGAAGCGAGGAGGGAGACAGTGAGTCTAGGTTTGCTGCAGGTAGTCTTTGTAACTGTACACCAAGGTTTAGCCTTCTGTGCAAACCAGCTCTAAGTTTAAGGGGGTGGTTATACCTAAAAATGTAAAGTGTAACCAATCTATGCATCATACAGGGAAAAGGGATCAACTACGGACATGGCTAGATGGGGCAATGTCCCGGGAATCATCCCTGGATCGTCTCTGTGCATCCACATGATGGCCAGGGCATCCAGGGACAATCCCTCCCTTGGCCCGGGATATGGCCCTACCAATAAATTCTGATTTTTCCATGGTCTCAGGTTGATCCTGAGACTGCGGAATGTGCGGCCTTCCTCCTGGGACAACGCGCGCCACGTGTAGACGAGGGGGACGATCTCGCGATCACAAAATCATGATACCATACCCCTCCAACCCCCTTATCCAGACATGCCCTACATCTCCTGTGACTGTACATCCAGGTTTGTTACTGTGTAACATGTGAATGGCTCTAAGGGCCAATTCACACTTTGTGCAGCAAGTGCATTTGTAGTGCTCAACACCATAAGGGTTGATGTTGATATGCTTGTTTGGGGCTCCTGCGATCAGCACTTGTCAGAGAGTCTCAAATGGTTACAGTCCTTCAATGCTCCAATGTAGCTGACCACATGCTTTGCAACCATACAGTCCAAGGTTCAATCCCTGGCATCTCCAGACAAGGCTAGGAAAATATGCTGCCAGGTAGTGTTGACAGTATTGGACAAGATAGGCCTGACTCCGTATAAGGCAGCTTCCTATGTTCACTTCAAAGTACATGGTGTTTATCCTCCAAGGCAAACATTCTCGCCACTTAATGTGTGAGTTATTCATGGAGATAGTTTCATGCCATAGAACTTCCCAGTGTTTCCTGAAGCCAAATGTTGCAGGACAATAAAATCAGAATTTTCAGCTTAGGTTAATAAAATTAATTAACCAGACCAACAGGAAAATATATTTAAAAATGTGGAACTAACCGCCTCCCCTACACAATACTTTAAAACAGTGTCCATTTTTGCAGACACGGAATTTGCTTCATTAAAAAAAAAAAGAGCACAAAGCAAAAACAAAAAATATGGCATAGCTCTAGAGAATGGAAGCATTAACAGCTATTTGTAGCACAAGGATGCCATTCTATTTTCAGCTATCTTTAGCAGTTACATTTCCTGTTTTAAGTTTTGTAGGGGTTTCCCTCTGCGGTGCAAGCCTCGGTTGCAACGATACGCTTAGAACAATGACATGCATAACTGCAGAACAAAAACAATATATCTAGCCAAAGCCTGGTGAAAAAGCATTCCCTGTGAGACTGGTCACCAGAGAGATGTTGAATTGTTACCTTTGAAAAGCTATGTTGAATGCAATGTCTTAATCTGACACAAGACTCACTAGCACACACACACACAAAAACTATTCTGTGTTGGCAACTCAGTCCTGGAATATGTGACATATTAATCAAGATATCTGTTAACATACAGAGCACTTTAAAGTCATTACTGAGTAATCACACCCAGCACCCTGCAATCTGAGATTTTAAGTAACTGCTTCCTGGTTAGAGAACACAATTTCCAGGAAAGAATGAACACTAGCATACTTCATTTTAGAGATTAAGCATTTTCAAGGCAGGGCTTTTCTCTAGAATAATAAAAAAAGAATTAAATCCATTGAGGTCAGCATCATTAGCAATGCAAATCTGGGTTGAAAAGAGGATTGTATTCAGGCTGTTTACACAGAAAATAATTTGTTCATCAAGATCCAAAGTGAAGGTAATCAGAAGAAACAACAAACAAATGAAATGAAATAAAATAAGGTCTCATCTTTATATGATTAATTCTATTTTTGACACAAAACATTGCTTCACATAAATATCCCCTTAACCAGTTTCAACCTACAGGGGGGTTGGGGGTGACTAAACCCAACCTACAATATTGCATAATTTCACCACTATGGTAATTGAAAACTAGCCACTATTCTTCTGGATTATTATGAACTGTGTCATTATCCTTCGCAGGGGAGGATTCCCCCTCAAATTAAATGATGCGGTTTTAATACACACACAGTCAGTTAACCAAAGAAATAATGTTTTTTATGTGTGGTAGCTGAAGACTCAAATAATAAAGAAAAGCATTGGTTGGTAAGGGAGGAGGCGCTGTCTCAGGTATCCTGGTCCCAAGTTGTTTACGGCTTTGCACACTAGTACCAAAACCTTAAACTTGGCCTGGAAGCGAACAGGCAGCCAGTGCAGTTCTCTCAGCAAAGGAGTTGCGTACTGAAAGGGGGCAGCCCCTGATAACAGCCGAGCTGTGGCGTTCTACACGAGCTCCAGCTTCTGGAGCAGCTTTAAGGGCAGCCCCACGCAGAGTGCATTGCAGTAACCCAGTCTTAAGGTTACTAGCGCCTGTACCATTGTGGCCAAGCTATCCCTTGGCCAGGAGAGGCCATAGCTGGCGAACCAACTGGAGATGGTAAAAGGCAGTCAGAGCTACCATAACCACTTGGGCCTCCAGTGACAGTGATGGATCTAGAACTGCCCCCAGACTACGAACCTGACCTTTCAGAGGGAGTGCAACCCCACCCAGAACAGGCAATGAGCCTATCTCCCAGATCCAGGAACCATTCACCCGCAGGGCTTCCGTCTTGCCAGGATTCAGTTTCAGTTTATTGGCCCGCATTCAACCCATTACTGTGTGTAGGCACTTATCCAGGATTTGCACAGCCTCACCTAATTCAGATGTCACAGAGAGACAGAGCTGTCTGTCATCATCATACTGATGGCACTTGGCTCCAAATCCCCTAATGACCGCTTCCAGCTGCTTCATATAGATGTTAAACAACACTGAGGACAGGATGGTATCCTCCGGAACGCCATCGTTCAGGTACCAAGAGGTCAAGGCATGGTCACCCAATGTTACTCTCTGAAATTTGTCCTGCAGGCAGGACCATAAGCACTGTAACCCAATCTAGGAATCTGGGTGAGAGCCATCATGCTCACTTCCAGCAGCAAGGGTGAGAGGGAAGGGAAGGATACAATTCCTTCACCCAAAATCCCTTGGTTAATTGCTAGTTCACTTTGTCCTCTAAGTGTGACAAGAAATGGACCAAATGGCTACTCTAAAGATTACGTTAAATTTGCCAATTCATTCGCAAAACATAATCCATTATAACTAATCCAAATCATTTCTTGCTCATCTATACATGGCATTTAGTTATTCCAAAGCACCTTTTTGATCTTCCTCATCAAAATCCCTTTTCCAAACAAGTATACTTCAATGTTGAAGTGTAGCTCCATACTGGAGAATGAAGCTGCCCATTTATATGTAAAAAGAGATGTCACTAAAGCAGCCCCATTTTGTCTGTTGTATGCCTACCACTGGGTAATACTTTCCTAAAATGACCTTCCATTTGGAAAAAAAATGCCACATTAGCGTTACAGACACTCAGATACCCATGTTTTAGATTTTAATAGGAATGCTTACATAAAACTGACTGTCTTCAAAAGACACTGCTCATGACCACTCTGCTGAGTACTCATGTGTGTGGAAACAATATACAAATAGCCAGACGTATAGATTGTGACCCTTCAATTCAGAATCTAACATAGAAACTTGAAGTACTGGGTTTGAAGGTAATTAAACCACTTGCATAAACAACTTGACTCGAGGGTATTCCAAGAACAAGAATCACCTAACATATGAATCACTTTCGGACATCCTCTGAAACAAAGGACCTATCATATCTGCCATGGATCTGGTTGCAACTTTCAGATAACATTTTTTGCAGTAATAAAAAAGCAGAAAATATTTTAATCAATGAGAATCTTTAAAAATGACTATAGAATTATGTTATCATACCTTCGTATATGGTATAAATGGCAGGAGAAAGGAATACTTCCTAGTATTCTCCCATGTGACCACCTCCAAGTTTTAAGACCTGCTGGAGGGGACTTGTTTTGGGTGCCTTCCTTTTCTAAGAGCCTGGGCAGATGATCATTTTATCATACATTCTACCACACATCATATTTGAAGTGAGCTTCTATTCCCCTTACCAGCATGAAATAAACAACCAAGCAACATTCACAAGTGAATGTGCTCACCCAGAGGTATTTTCTTCATCATGCTGCCCCAAGCAGAGCTTTATCAGTTTTGCCTTAACTCCAGCCAACTCTGTACCACTTCAAGTTCAAAGGTTTTTAACGTTTAATCTCATTGCTCTGTTTTAACAGACTATTTTATACTGCTGCTACTTTTTGGCTTCACGGTACTCTGACTACAATGGATCCCATCTTATCCTTGAATCCTCAGGAGAAAAATAAAACTTTAGCAGCAGGATCATGGACAAGATGCAAGGAAGTCCCCAAAAATATTGTATGCTGGAGAACTGCAAACAAAAATGGCAGATAACCATGTTGGTCCATTAGAGAGAGAAAAAACCAAAAGCAACAGTTAGGAACAACTGAAAATGTCACAAAGAAGTAAACAAACTTTTGAGGTCAGCAGAATACAAGGAGGACTTCCTGGGAAGAACTATATACACAAGTTTGTTTTAACAACAATAGGTACTGTAACTAGACAATACAGACTCTCTCTCTCTCTCTCTCTCTCTCTCTCACACACACACACACACACACACACACACACCCCTTCTGGAACATTGTCAACTACAGCCAGCTTCTAACCAAGTCCAAGCAACAAAGATTAGTCATAGTACACAAACTCCATAATTCTTCTTTGAAAGTTGTCGGCGCAGAACTCATCTGACTCATGCCATCCTTTTGA
Organism: Elgaria multicarinata webbii; assembly: GCF_023053635.1. NCBI lineage: Eukaryota > Metazoa > Chordata > Lepidosauria > Squamata > Anguidae > Elgaria > Elgaria multicarinata. The sequence continues at coordinate 16,467,528 of NC_086176.1, forward strand.
GTTCATGAGCCTTAACTCGACCTTGAATTCCATGTCCTGTTTAAGAGCGACATTTTCAGAAAGAAAGGAGGATAATCCAGTTTCAATGTAACATCAAAAGAAGCATTCAGACAAAGCTGACTCTTCGCCAGATCCCCAACTCCAGCCTTCAAAATGCAATTTTCAAAAAAATGTAATTAATGGTTTACAATATTAGTATGCTCTAAGAATCCAGCAGGAAAAAATCTTTAACACCCTTCACATATTAGAGCTTTCCATAAATAGCCACTTTGTATAATCAGTAAGGAGGATAGGAGACAAAAATAAAAGCTTTCCCTACATAGAATAAACTACCATTAATCCTTCTGTTATGTTTTTAAGCTAAAAGCCAAGTTAAATATTTGGTGCAGCCAACACACAAAAAACAATATCCCATATGGCTGCTTTTGTACAGCAGAAGGTTAACTTAGACACCCATCAGGTAGTTTCTAATTAACAGTAACAGCTTAACTTTTCATGACACTTTCTAATGTCAAAGACACAAAAGCCATGAACTAGAAGGGGTTGCTTCTGCTAGCCTAAAAGGAAAGTGTTTCCAAGGATGAAGAACAAAACCCAGAAGCATTTCCCACAGCATCAACTGAAAGAAACTTTTGCAACTATGCTATTTATAACTACGTTTTAAGATTAATAAGCAGTGTCGTATCACAAATGTAACATAAATGAAAGGGTTTTCCCTCCAACTTCAACCTGTTCAACATCAACAAGAATTATCACCATCATCATCTATTGTTATGGTCAGTGACCAGCATGAATCATAACCACAAATGAAATCATGCTCAGGCGTGACTTCCAACTGATATTACGGATGATATAATAAATGCAAGGACAGCTATTTTGTGTTTTAGTACAAATGTGAGGGGCTGGGTTTCAGTGGGAGAGGACCTGCTTTGCATGCAAAAGGTCCCAGGTTGGAGGGAAATGGTTAAATGATGGTATTGATTATATCTCTTTTTTGAGTTAGATCAGTGGTTCCCAAAAATTTTCAGGTCACCGCCCCCTTGGTTCCACAAATTCATGCCCAGTGCCCCCTACCCTACACTTATAAAAATCATTATTCAGAATAGCGGTTTTCAACGACCCACTAAGGAAGATAATTACAATAAAATTCTAAACAGTAACAATTAATTGAATATTTATTCAAAATCCAATTACATTTTTTTAGTTTATTCAATTAAACATAATTGATGAACTTGATCCAGTGATATCATCTTTTCAAAGTCTGATAATCATATAGCAAGTATATTAGATATCACATTTAGTAACTAGGGTAGAGTACCTCACTATTCTGCAAATTCTTAATGTGATGGATGGGCTTGATGAAGTGATACCAGCTTCCCAATGTCTGGTTTAAAGTCACTTTACATGAGACTTAAATCACCATGTTTAGTAATCTGGAGTGGATTTCTTTGCTTGGAGAGAAGTAGGCAGACCATACTAAAACCACATTCCACCAAATATGATGCTGGAAATGCAACCAGGAGCTTCTGAACCACCCTCCATATTGCAGGATAGCGATCAGAAATTTCTTTCTGTAACCAAAACTCCTGGTACATTCAGCTCAATGTCATTTTGTAGCTCAGTTGGCCCCTTTAAATGGGAAGCACCTGCCGCAGGCCTGCCCAGGTAGGGAAGGGAAAGAGAGCGAACGCCTCTGTTTTGCAGCCGGCGTGGCGGGGCACACCAAGCAGGGTATGTCTCTTCATTAGCGTTTTGGTGCTTTTGAAACATTTCAATTCACCATTAAAAGGACTCTTCTTAAACGGTATTAATACATGTGTGGATTCTTCCCCTATATGGCTTGGGACCAAACTACCTTCTCCCATAAAAATGTCCCTGGGTTTTAAGACCTTCTGGAGAGGTGCGTCTCGGAAAAGACCACCTTGAGCACCCCCCCTGCCGCCCCTTTGCCTCTTAACACCCCCCTATGCAATCCCACTGCCCCCAAGGGGGCAGTACCGCCCACTTTGGGAACCACTGAGTTAGATTCTAACTGATATGTACTTAAGCCAACCTTTAGTGATGTTGTGATATGGGACATTAGTATTGTTTTAGAATTTGAATTCTAAAAATATATTGGATATAGTTTGATTTCTTGTTTTGGTCTACAAAAATATATTAATCTTGGATTGTTATTCGCTAAAGTAGTAAATAATAATGGGATCGTTTTTTAAAAAATGTCTCTTGAATAGCTGAGACTGAGACATACAATTCTCTTGGCAGAAAACAGCTCAAAAACAGCTAAGAGAACTCCTTTATATATACTTTGGGAAGCTGGTTGTGTTTAATTTTCCATGTGCAAGTTAGAAGCAAGGAGTTTTATTTGGAAGGTGTTGATGAAATAAGTATACTTCTGAGTTTTAAATTGTTTTGTGATATTTGAAATATTGGTGTTTTATGCATTACTCTGTGAGAGTTACTTTATCGTTGCTAGTATGTTTTAAAGTTGTAACATGTATTTAAACAGTTAATTTCTTAAGAAATTGGTCTTTAAAGATTGTTTTGTGTTACATGTTCTTCGGTTGCCCTTGATAAAGACACACGCTCGAAAGGCATTGGAAACTATAAATATTGGTGCAGCTGTCTTTTGTCTTTGTTTTGGCTTTTTACAGCTGTGTTTTTATCCCTATATTTGTTGTTGTTGACACACATGGGCCTCCTTGTTTTGGATACGTGCTCAAAATCTTGGAGTCGATGATCTTCTGCAGGCCCCTCAGAATCCTAGAGTACTGTGCCTACACTATGTGCTATCTCTTAGTAGCAAAGGCAGTAAACCTGTGTGCACCAGTTGCTGGGGAACATGGGTGGGAGGGTGCTGTTGCACTCATGTCCTGCTTGTATGTTCCTGGTCAACAGCTCGTTGGCCACTGTGTGAACAAAATGCTGGACTAGATGGACCCTTGGTCCGATACAGCGTGTGTCTTCTTATGTTCCTATGCAGTGAGAGAAAGCAGCACCACTTGCTTGTGAGTTACTCACTCTAAATATAGTGGCAAATTCATTTGGTGGACAAGCTGGGAGCCATGGGCTCGTGCTGCGGTTTCTCAGCCAAGCACAACCCCGACTCTTGACTAGCTTCCTTGCCTCCTTGCCCTCGGTTTCCTCTCTTTGCACTTTTGACTGGAGAAATGCAATACTGGTGCAGATGTGAAAACTATGGCTTCCTGATCAAGACCCAAGTCCTGAAACTCACACGCTCTCCTTCAAAAATTACTCTCTCCCTTATCTTAACCATGAGTTGGTGTTATACCTGGTTAACATGAATCATGGTTACTTTCAGAATAAATTTCCTCATAACTAGGGTGTCCAAATGCTCTTTGAAGCCTGTTTCAAATCCTGGGCACAACTCCTGTGATCCCTCACCACTGGCTATGCTGGTTAGGGTTGATGGGTGTTGTAGGCTAAAATATCTGGAGAGCCACAAGTTGCGCACCCCTGCTGTAGGCTATAGCAGGAGCGGAACCACCAGCCGTTGCAATTCAATGTGAACAATCTCAACAAATGTAAATCCAAGTCTGCTTAGCACCAATCAATTTTGGATGAATGATTTATATCCCTAACTGGCCCACCTAAGCCTGTTCCACTTTTGTGCCTTCTCCTTTCTTGCATGTGACTTCCAAATTTGATCTTGGCTTCCCTCACAGGCACTGCCTTCCCTGATATGGGATATCTAATTTAGACTAAATGCTTTGCTGAGACCCCACATACAGCAAATGGTGACTCTCCGTCATTTGACGTTGAACACCAAATATGATACATAATTTGTAATTACCAAGGGTGCTTCCAGATGAGGCTTTTATTGCGCAATTGAACTAACTCATTCATCAAATATGACAGGGAGTCTAGACATCAACATCTTCAATTTGTTGCCCTCTCATGATTTCCCATGGCTTCTTCTCAGTTGACTGCACTGTCCAGGAGTAAGTTTTACCAGCCAATTTAAAGTGTTGGTTTGACCTCTAAAGATGTAAACAGTTTAGGACCAAATTACTTGAAAAACCACCTTCACCCTTACCAGCTTGTCTGCACTTTAAGATCAACGAGACCTTTCTCAGTTGCCTACCTGTGAAGGCAGTTACAAGTGGCCCTACACCTCTGGAATAAGTTGCCATCAGGGGTACGTTGGGCCTCATCACTGCAGGCTTTTAAGAAGGCCCTGAATGCTGCACAATGCCTGGCACTAGGAGCCCTCTGTGTAGAAGCAGCCCAAGACTTCCATGTGCAGGGATTTACAAAAAATCCCATAACTACCACGACCTGTGCCTTACAAGATGTACAACAGCATCTGCCCCTTATTCAGTCACCTATATCTAGAACTCCCACAACCACTTTCCCTTTATATGAACAGACATCAACGATTCTCATACCACCAATTAGTGTCCTATGAAATAATATGTAGCAATAGTTTTTATATCAAAAGGTTACAGGAACATTTTCAGGTAAGACAAACATTTGTAAATATTTATTTTAAAACATCAAACGCCCACAGAACAGGAGCTATTTACTGACCATCATATTGACCATGGGTTGGACCCAGGATCTGTCTTCCATGGACAGAAGGGATCCACTAATGGAAAGTGCCTCCATCTGATTTTGGGGGATGCTCCCCTCCCCTCCCACCTGCATCACTGTTCAACCCATTTTCAGTAGACTGGAGGGGCTGCTGTGGGTAGGGGACGGGAGAATCCGCTTTCGCCAGCACAGTTACATGTGCCTAAACCTGGATTCAACCCCATAGCATACTATCCCACCTTTCAGTTTAGCTAGCTGGTAGTTTGATGCCAGACAAAGGGGTTGAAAACACAAGGTTATGCTGAAGAATACATATAAGCCTTCCCCAACCCAGTGCCCTCCAGATGTTTTGGATTACATCTCCCCAAATCCCTTATCATTGGTGACATTGGGCAGGGCTGATGGGACTTGTAGTTTAGAACATCTGGAAGGCTTGGGGAAAGCTTTTTTTATATACGGATGTCATCTTATAATGCATGGACCACTTACCCTTACAAGACTTGGAGCAACACAGGAGCATGGTATCTTCACATGTTTCAGGCACTTCTCATGAGACATAAAATTGCAAACTGCAAAAAAAAAAGTATATATGTTAATTTCTCTGCTGTGGCACCCCGGCTGTGGAATGAGCTCCCTAAGGAGGTTCAACTGGCATCTATACTACATATTCTTTCAGATGCCAGGTGAAGACCTTTTTTTTCTCTCAGCATTTTAACAAGTCTATAAATTTAATTTTAACTTTGCTGTTTTAAATTTGTATTTTAAATTTGTATTTCTGCACTGCTTCTGATTTTATCCTGCTTGTGCTTTTATATTGTATTTTATATCATGTTTTTATACTCTTTCTTTTATACTTTGAATGGTTTTAATTTTTGTGAACCACCCAGGGAGGTTCGGCTATTGGGCGGTATAAAAATGCAATAAATAAATAAATAAATACATTTGTCTTTTTTTAAAAAAAAGACACTTCTAAAATCCCTATTACACAATTTATACTGGGTTCAATTATGCATTGTGTGAAGTAATACCGTTCTAAACATACTTCCAATCATTTTATTGCATGACCATGGGTTCTTGTATTATAAGAGAGGGAGAAAAGCTTCCTTCTATCCACTTTCTGCACACTATACATAATTAAATAAATCTGTTATGTCCTCCCTTTATTGTGTCTTTCCCCCTAAACTAAAAAGCCCCAAAGGTTGCAGCATTTCATCATAGGGAAAAGTACCCCAGGCCTTTCTGAACCTTTTCTAGCTCTTCAAGGCCTTTTTTTGAGAGGTAGCAAGCAGAACTGTACACAGTATTCCAAAAAAGGCTGCACCATAGATTTTACAATGGCATAATGGTTTTGGCAGTTTTATTTTCAATTCTTAACAATCCCTTGTGTAGAATTTGCCTTTTTCGCAGCTATGGCCATAGCTAGACCAGGCCTATATCCTGGGATCATCCCGGGATCATCCCTGTTCATCCAAATTACACACAGGGGATCCCGGGAGCAGGCAGGGCCGACCCCTCCATTTGCCTGGGATAATCCTTAGGTCTAGCTAAGGCCAACATCCCTCTCTCTCCCATCTGAAAGCGCAGCTAATTCCCTACCATATAGAGGTAATGCACATGAAGCTGTCTGAAATGTTGAACCGTGCTATATAAATAAAAGTTATTCAGGATAGCAAAAACCCAGATTCTAAACAATTTCAAAAGACTCTCTCTAAACTGGGTGAATGGACAATAAAATCACAAATACAGTTAACTCAAGCGTTAAGGATGGGGCAAAACATCCTGTCACCACATATACATTGATGGTGTCTGAACTGGCAGCAACTAATCATGAAAAACATCTTGGGGTTGTGGTAAACAGCTCAAAGAAAACGTTAACCCATTGCAAGGCAGAAAGAGGGACTTCCTTACTCACAGGGCCAGTTCGCACATCACAATAAGCCACACTGAAACAAGCTAAGGTGGCTTGGTTAATTGCTCGCTAAGCCACACTGCTGCTGACAGCTGATCAGGTGCTCACCAGATTGCCACGGTTTGTTTCCTCCTTTGTCCTCCTGCTCACTCCGAGCACATATCCCGGGGGTCTCTGCAGCACAACTCATCTATACTCCTGCTGTGATGAATTTCCCCCTACTACCCCCACAACCCCCCACACACACACACTTTTCTTCTTGCCTTGTGAAGTACCTGCATTGACATATATATGCCATATCTTTGGAATAGAAGAGAGGGGCTTACCTTTTTAGGATAAGGTGGCAGAGAGTTTTATTTATTTTCTTTCTTTAACACCTAAAAAAAGCCTCCTTAGCCTCTCCTCTTCGTAACACAGCTATGTATGTTTGATTGACTTCCCTCTGGGTAAGCATGCAAGCCCCAGTTCAGGACCATGGCAACCCGACAACAAGACATGGGTTCTTGGGGTGGCCTGTGCATGGTAAACAACCCACCTTTACGCTATTATGCTGTGAAACAAACAAGAGTGACAACCCATTGTGGGTTGTCGTGTCATGCAAACCAGGTCACACAGTCCTTATGCTACTTCAGTAATAGAGTCCTAACACTTTAATGGTCACATATGTAATACCTAAGATCACATTCAGTAATTTGAACCTATGTCTCTTTAGCTGAGACATTTTCTTGAGTGGCATCAACACTGGCAAAGTAAGAGACGTTTCCCATGTTGTCTTGCAGCTCAAATTCAAAACATGTTTACTTAAGTCGAACTGAACTTAGTAAGGCACAATTTCCTCATAAGGATCCTTAGGTTTTCAATCTTAATCATAGTTTGAGAGGCAATACCAAATTTTAAGGAGGAAACGGCTGCTTTTCTGATGATAAAAAGCAGCCGTTATAAACGGGCTCTGTGGGACTAGCTATCTTTTCATTAAGTGTGGCTAATTTTGCTTGAAGTGTAATTGCTCCCACTTCTTTCCATTGTCCTCCTCAGCATGCTGCAGCTGAAGACAGATGACCTTGAAGCTATCAGCTATTAGATACAGAAGCATAAGCCCTTATTGTCTGCAGCTTTTAAGATGAAGCATCTCAACCAGCTGATTTATCTTTCAAATTTGGTTTTAGTTATCTTGATTAGACTTCTCTATCAGCATATTAAATTAATATGCAAAGAATGAACACTGTTAAGTTTTGTTAAGTGCTACAAGTTTGATGTCAACCTTATATCTCGAGCTTGCTTGAGTATAAATACCAGAAAGCATGAGGGGAAAGCAGGAATTAAAACCTTAACACAATGGGCGAGTTTACATCTCAGGAAAAGCCACCTTGAAAATAATCCACAGTGGGTTGTTTGTTCACTTGCTAACCCATGTTACTCCTAACAGATGTTTAGGTGCTCTGTAGCTTGCCATGGCTTGTTTCCCCCTTAGTCCTCCCGCACCCAGTATCCTCGTACCTATGAAGGGAAAATTTCTTGGCTTTCCACCCAGCTCGGATCACTACCTCTTTAATGCCAAACTTTTCCATTCACAACTTTGGGGCGGTGGTGTTTCGGTGGGATTCCAAATGAGTTTATCTTCCCCCACACCCATGGTTTGCAATTACGCAATTGCCCATATTCACCTGTCTGCTATTTATTTTCTTCAGCAGTACATCAATGTGTACATAATATCCCCTCTATATTTGTTGAAATGCCACTCATCAGTTTCATCCTTTCACTGCATAACTTCTTAAATAGACACTTGTCAGTTTCCTCCCTCATTTCAGCTTCCCATGACATCGAACTCCGAAAGCGGTGGCTGAACAGAATGGCGCTGTTTGTAGTTACTCCAAAAACAGGTTCAGTTCCCCACCACCACCCTGTCTGTCACTCCCGGGTTCTCAGGGTGGCTTTGCATGGTTAACAAACTGCACTGAATCATCCATACCAGGTTCAGATGTTCCTTTTAATTGGTTATTTTGAGTGAATAAAAAGTCTCCTGGCAAGAGTGACCAAAGCAGCAGTTGCCACTCTAGCCCACAGCCAGCAAAACTCACAATGGCTGATGCCATACCAGTGGGAGGAATGGGAGTGGGGCGAGAGAGGTGGATGTGTCAATCAAACACACGGTTAACTAATAGTCAACTCGACACTGGCCTTAATGCACACCACAGTTGATTATCATCATGTTTTGTGGGGAGTACCCCCTTGATAATCAACCGTGGAGTTGACTATTATCCCAGCATTGACTATTGTGCTGTCTGAACACAGCCATTATCAACATGACTTGTTACAATTTAGATTTTTCTTCATTTGGATTAGAGGTATGTGTTTTTCTGCACATATCACCATTTGCCATGATTTTAGAACCAACATTCAAGCACCACAGAAGGGGTGCCATCCTCTCTGGGACATCCCTTAGTGCAATACATGATTACTTAGGTAAGCATTTGACAGTTTATTCTATCCCTGATCATGCTCTTCCTCAACCTTTAAAAAATCTCATCAATTACTCCTTGTGTTCATACACTCACTAATTCATTCATTACATTTATATCCCACCTGTTTTCCTCCAAAGCACTGAAGGCAGCCTACATGATAATCAACTCCACTTTATCCTCATAACACTCCTGTTAGGTAAGGTTAGGCTGAGAGTCAGTGACTGGTCCAAAGTTACCCAGAAGGTTCATGGCAAGTGGGGCTAGAACCTGGATCTTCGGAGTCCCAGTCTAACATTCTAACCACTATACCACAGTGGCTCTTGTCAATTTTCCCATAGAACTTAGATATTCCCCTCTGGATTTTGTGATCCGTTACACCAACACGTTTTCAAAATTCTGTCCCCCACCCTCCTTTTCATATTTTGCACATCCTAAATTAGTAGTGCATAAAAGCAAAATTCATCTGGTCAGGTACAGATTTGGTATACTGTTTCACACACACAGCCTAACCCTAGGCATAAATACAAAGAACAGCTCAATTATCATGGGAGAAGAAAGCCCACATATATTGTAAACAAGGGTACAATGTGTAAAGCTCATGATGCATGCTGAACAGAAACAATACAGTACAGTACACTAAGACACAATGCACGTAGCCAACTTTATGAAACAGAATTTGATAGCGTTAGGGCCAAGACATGCATCCCTCACAAAGAGGTCCACAGCAGCATGAATGCAATTGAGTTCTCATTTGAATGTACAAGGGCATGAGCATACCATATCAGAAAATTGAAAACTGGTATATTTATTTCGCATGTATTGTTTTAAGTATGGGGGCTTGGATGTGAGAAGGTTAACGTGGCTAGAAAAACCGCCGGTGGCAAAGTATGCCAGCCACATCTACTGTTAGGAAAACTATAGATAAATGGCCAAGAAAGGCTTTGAGATGGTTAGAGAGAATGACTCATCCTTCCCTGCCCAGCAGGAGTGAGGAGGGGAGCAAGCAAGGTGTGCATACAAAGGAACACAATAACAGAAGCTGCAGGGTTTTTTTTTAGTGTGACTAACTGAGCAGAGAACTAGCTTTGAGCTCAGGAATTATTCTCAGATGTAGGTACTTCTCTCTAGGGATCTGATATGGGAGCAATGGGGTTTGCTGCTGTTGGGATTAAGCTGTGCCTCCACTGATGCTCAACTGTTTGTGAATAACTTCAAATGTTACAGAAACACCAATCATCTCTTCATCCAAAGGAAAGCAAATCCAGGGAAGTGTTGCCCCTGTCACCTCTCACCACCTGAAGAATGGGAATGTGTAACAACGTGTATTACATTGATAGCCTGTTCTTCAGGTGAAAGAATTTCAGAGCAGCTGACACAGAGTTACAAGAGTCTCTCCACTGTATAGCTGTCTTGCTTCAAACCATATCCTACAGCTGTTGGGCACCTGTCTTGTCAAATCTACCCCACCCATTGGGGAATGAAACACCCCAAGAGCACTTTTCTTCCCTGCTTAGGTACCACAGCTGCCTGCAGCTGGGAAAGAAATGCCCCCACAGCCAAGTGGCTGAAACAGCACCATTTCCTCAGGCAGACTGATGATGCAGACAAAATGCAAATATCCATATATGAGAAGTGATAAAACTAGATATTTTAAATCACTTTTAGATCTTTTGGAAAGTTTCAGCTATTTGCAAGTTTCATTCCAAAAAGTCATCCTGTTAAAGTGAAGGAAGCGACATTTCCAGACTGCCCAATAACAAGTAATTCTCTTCTGGTCTTATATGCAAACTTGTTTGAAACCATAACTATAATATCAAACACATGGAATCACAAGTTTGTTTTCAAAAACAAAAGGAATAGCCCAAGCTTGTAAAAAGCCACTTGCCTATGGAGAGTAAGAATCTGTTCCAAACAACCATGAAGAGAAACATTTTAAGACTACAAAAAACGAAACAAAAAACACCCTCTTTTCTTTCAGGCTCTCAATAGAGCCACAATGTTTATTTGTTTATTTTTAAACAAGTATGCTACCTCTCTGCAAATAGCACTCAAGACAGCCGAACAAAAAATAAAATGTAAAGAATACTATAAAATGTAAAACCAGAAGAGTAACTAAAATAAAACCTGCCACAGTACAGAAAAAGACATGAAAACAGTTCTAACTGTGCAAATTGACCTGCAGCCAACTCCTATGTATCTTTACTCCGAACTAAGTCCATTGAGTTCAATAGCACATACTTCCAAGTAAGGATTCATAGGATTGTATCATTAGCCTATTATAAAACAAGGTCTTGTGCAGACTGCTGTCTGCCTGGTTTGATTGCCTCCATATCTCTTAGGAATGTTCCCTCTTAATCCTAAACTGCCCAGAAAAAGCTGAATGCACAATATTAAGCATCTCGGATTTCTGAAGGCCTAATTGACAGCCTTTATATCCTCCTACTAAACAGGAAAGAAATGTGAGAATACAGCTAATTAGAGTCAAACACAGCTTTATTATGGAAAAACACAACATAGTGAAGGATAAAGCAACCCAGGTACACACATCTGCAACCCAGGTAAGTCATAAGCCGATTTACTCGGAAGTACTGTCATGTTCAGGGGAGCTTACTCCCAAGTACTTTTCCATAGGATTCTTGCTTCTGCCCCAATGGTTTAATGGGACAGAAGATGCAATCTTATGCAAAAAATTACTTGGAAGTAATTTCCACTGAATACAACAGAACTTGCTTTTGGATAAACATAATTAGGATTCACTAAATTAAAGTTTAATACAGGTTTCCAGATGCAAGTGGTACTGTAGCATACACTTATTACCCAGAAACATACCAGTTGGAAAATGAAAAATCCACCAAAAGAATTTAATTGAGAGGGAAAAAGAAAAGCATGCAGTTGTCATTCTTGAACATGATATATAATTTCTGGGCCAATTGCTGAGGAATGGTCAACAAAAGACAGAGAACTGATGTGTAACTTTCTGCAAACAAAAACATACAGAAATAGCAAAGATACTCTGAGCTGAGAAGTAACCCTATATAAGGAGCTGTCTTATTCTGAATCAGACCACTGGTCCATCTGGCTGAGTACAGTGTACTCCTACTGGAAGTAGCTCTCCAAACCCTCAGCTCTCACAGCCCTTTTAAAACTGAAGATGCCAGAAACTGAACTAGGGTCCTTTTGCATTCAAGTTCTACCACTGAACTATGAGCCCTCCTCTACTAAACAACTCTCAAAAAGAAACTCTCTGCTCTACAGAAAATTCAGGCGTGAGAGTCCGCAACTGGCAAGCTCTTTAATACAGAGCTTTCCTTCATGTCACTGAGTTGCTCCATTTAGAGGTAAGATGGAAATGAACACCAATTTACATAACTTCCAAGAGCATTAACCTTTCAGACTGTGCCATTCCAAAAATGGTTAGGATAGATAATACATCAGAGAAAACTATTTGATACACTGCTTGCAGGAAAAGGCACGATTATGTGCAGCATTTGTCAGAAAGAGATCTAAGAGAGGCCTGCACAAATCTGATGTAATAAGCTCAATGCAGCCCATACCAGCCTATGTATCACAGCTTGGCAGGTGCCTACAGACTCAGGTAAGCAGCCAAAAGAGGGGGTTTATTGAACTCCTGGTAGACTGTCATACATTGTTGAGGGGCTGAAAGTTGAAGAGGCTTGATTCTGGTATAATTTAAAAGACATCCAAGAAAGAAATACAACTTCCAGAGGAATAGCCAGTTAACACAAAGTATTTTTACCAATACTTACAAGTTCTACATCATTTTGATCTTACTTTTACGCTGTTAATTTTATTGTCCCCTGTGCCTGTTTGGTGCATTCCCTTCCCTTTCTTATTGTTTTATTATGATTTTAATAGAATGTAAGCCTACGTGGCAGGGTGTTGCTATTTTATTGTTTCACTATGTACAGCACCATGTACATCGATGGTGCTATTTAAATAAATAAATAATAATAATAATAATAATAATAATGTTTGTTATGATATTGATTCTCTCCTTCTGGTTTCAACTTGTTGCTGATGCATTCTCCTCCCCTTTTTATCACAACCTCTTCTGTCTTTTGAATTAAGGCTGGAATCACTTCTAAGAGGAAAATTTCCAGAACTGAATACTTTTTTTCGAATTGTTCAGATTGAGTGGGTGTGAGAAAAGTGTGCCTGGTATAGTCAAACTGTCGCTTGGGCAAACAGCTCAGAAAACTATCACTCCAATATTATTTTCATTCACTAATAGCATTTAATTAAACAATATTTATGAGCTCAACAAGAAAGGTAAAACCATAATCTTTTATTATTAACTCTGAAGCTTCCTTTTTTGTGTGCGTTTCTTTGTGCCTTCCTTCTAGGTAAGATGTATATCCTGGCTGGGGAGAATTTTCAGTGTCTGCCCCATACAAAAACTATACAAGGGATGTTAAGAAAATGTGCCCTTGTAATTTGCCACCCACCTGTTCTTCCAAGATAAGACACAACTACCATGCAAGTGGCAGCCTGTACATTCCCAAGTGGGGCACTCAGGGACCCAGTTCGCATGCCAGCTGCCATTTTGCCTAATTACCTACTCAGTAATTGCCTAATGAACAGCCCATGGGTTATTTGAGGGCTATTTTCCTCTACATCAAGCCACGTCACCCAGGTTCAGGCAATACAACAAGCTTCACCCAGTGGGATAATGAGGCAAATGGCACCTGGCACACACCGTGGCTTGTTTAAGTGGTGATCATACGTATTGGGTCATGGTGTCCTTCCCTCTTTGACTGAAGGTTAGAGGAGGCTGTGCTCAGCATCACGACAACAGCATAGGAAGGGAAAACAGCAATGGCAGGTGAGTGGGAGATGCAACACAGGGAAGGGGATTAGCAATAATGAATGCTGCAGACTGCGCAACTAATGCCTAAAAAATTATTTCGAAGATTAAGACTCAGAATATTTCAACAAAAACAAAAAATTAGACCTAGAATCTGCATCTCTAATTTACCATAGGGATAGAGTCATCAAAAACAGTATTACATTGACTTCTAGGTTGTGGTATGACTACGTAACAAAGTCCTTTTATTCAACCTCAGTGGAATCAACATCAATGTCATGTTTCTTAAAAAACCTCCTACCTTCTCAGGAGACAAAAAACAAGGCCTGCTAAGTAATCCACAAAGCTTTATTTAAGCAATAAACATCTCTTCCCACCTGAAAAGAGTCTAATCTCTTGGAAACTTCTCTCTAGGAAAAGCTATGCAAACCAAGTGAGACAATTGTTGTTTCAAGGAGAACAGAAAGCCTTTTCCCAAAAGGCGTTAACTTCAGAGAGGTTAGTTCTGATGCGGCTTCAGACGCAATGCGAGCCGGGCTGACTTTCTCTCGTCTTCCTTCCACTCTGTGCATTTTAGCCTGCGCTGCACCCTAGGATCAGTTAGCCTGTCGGTGGCCTCTCCTTCAGAAGAATGTTGGCTTCCCACTGCCTCTGTATGATTTGCCCTTGACGAGATAAGGTCTGGAGAGAGATCAGGACCAGCTGGAGGAGAAAGCATGAGAGCTCTGTCCCCCACTGGTACAGGCTGGCCTGCGTCTGGGGCCGACTCCTCTACTTCAGAGTCTGATTCAGATGGATTATCTGAAACACCTTCTTCCAAAACAGGGGGAGCAGGGCTAGGCATGACGATCAGAGTCTCAGGCTTGTATGCTTCTGAGGGGAAGCTCGATCAGACCAACATCCAAGAAGCCCCGAAACAACCAACTAACATTTTTGCTTAACGGCAGAACTGTAATTAAAATAAGAAAGAAGTTGCAGCCAAAGAAGTTTTAGTGACGTCCTTTTCCCCTTCCATTTCTATCTGGAGCAGTATTTGGCAGAAATGTCCTTTAGAAATTTTTTGAGAAACCTTGATACATGACTGCTAGCTTTTATGAAGTCCATCAATTTTTCCCTTCCTTCCAAAAGACAACAGTCTATATAGAGGGGTGGGGAATCACCATGAAAAAAGTATAGTGAATTAACTCAACCCAACATCCAATTCTGTATCTTCAGGCAGACAATAAGAAGAAAGGGTGTTTCCCCTATAGAGCAAGTGATGGTATCGAAACAAAAGCATTTTAGAAAGTATATAAAACAATCCTAATATACATGATTCATGTATTATCCCCAGAGCTAGGGATCAATATCCAAATGTAAAACTTGGGCATGTTACTGGCCCTTTCTTCCAAATTCAGTTCTCTGGTTTCTGTAGAAACTTTGGCTCACTGCAAGATATTTTGACATGGAGATTGCAAAAGCATATACAGACATGGTTTGGGGGATTTTTCAATAAAAAAGAATTAATAAGGTTCCTGAACTAGGCCAACTTTATATCGATCAGAAATGTTTGACCAGAAACTGTCCCTCGAGAACCCTTTGTCAAACATTCCAGAAGTCAAAACGCACATTTTTACGAGGATTATAAACTCTCAAATAATAAAATTATGCCTAAACCTAAATATCTGAAAACAAAGGAACTTTGCACAGTTCATGCATAAGTTACTGAAATTTTAAATATCTTATTGAATATTACTTATGATTTCTTGGTTGAAACACCACTTTCTTTACTACTAGTGTACTTGACATTGTATAGGACACAGCCTTTCACTAGAGAAGGCTTACATGAATCTACCTTAGATGGGCATTAGAGCAAGGTCTAATGTACAGTAAAGAAGGGTTAGGTCAGGGTCAAGTGACAGGTAACTGAGATAAAACTGAAGAAGTTAGTCTTTAAAAACCTAAAGTGGTAAAGGAATGCAATGCAATAAGGAGGCTACATGCAGAGCAAGATAGAAGGGGAGCTAACAGGACACAGAGGTGGAGAGCTTCAGAAGTAAAGAATTGAAGCTTGAAGCTAATGAGGAGAATGACAGGGGCAGACTAAGGCTGCACAGAAGCTCCCAACCATAGCATGTAGGATTGGAAACCACCAGCAGCAAGGTTTGCATATGTATGCATCAAATAATAATAACAAGAAGAACATTTTCTAGTTTATAAGTAAAGTTTTCAATGAGCTATAAAGGACTAAAGTTAGGTAAATATGTAAACCATTATACTAGCTTAAATATAACATTCCTCACTTTCAAACAATGGGCCTGTTCAGAAAACATGCTAAGCCAGGTTAGGCTGCTAATCTTTTTGCAGTAAATGGTTAGTGAGCATGTTTAAACCATGGTTATATAAGCCACCATGGTTAAGAATGGCTCACACAAAACCCTAAGCCATAATGTTCAGTTCAAAATGCTTAACCACTGTGGTTTAGTGTGTTGTCTGAACGGGGTTAGTTTTTCTGAATATTTTATTAGGTTATTCTTAATGAAGTAATAGTAATTCTCATCTGCAAAAGGTTCACCTCCAATATCCTATATCCATTGTTTAAAGCATAAAACATAACCACATTGAACAAAAATTCTAAGTTGACTTTGTCCGCTAGCCAAGGGACCAGTTCATAAAGTATGTGTTATATCAAGGATTATGTGAAGGAAAGGGTTAGCAAAGTTATGAAAAGAGAGGCTAGGGTATTGGTTAAAATAGGAAAGAGTGCAAAGGGAGGAGACAAACACATTTGTGACAACCTCTGGGTGACAACCTTTCAAGTATTTGAAGAGTGCATTCACGTCTCCCGTCAGTCTTCTCTTCTCAAGGCGAAACGTGCCCAGTTCTTTCAGTCTCTCCTCATAGGGCTTTGTTTCCAGACCCCTGATCAACCTCGTTGCCCTCCTCTGAACACATTCCAGCTTGTCTGCGTCCTTCTTGAAGTGTGGTGCCCAGAACTGGACACAGTACTCAAGATGAGGCCTAACTAGTGCCAAATAGAGGGGAACTAGTACCTTGCGTGATTTGGAAGCTATACTTCTATTAATGCAGCCCAAAATAGCATTTGCTTCTTTTGCAGCCACATCACACTGTTGGCTCATATTCAGCTTGTGATCTGCAACAATTCCCAGATCCTTCTCGCTTGTAGTATTGCTGAGCCAAGTATCCCCCATCTTGTAACTATGCATTTGGTTTCTTTTTCCTAGGCGTAGAACTTGGCATTTATCCCTATTAAATTTCATTGTGTTGTTTTCAGCCCAGCGCTCAAACCAATGAAGATCACTTTGAAATTTGTTTCTATCTTGCAGTGTATTAGCTATCCCTTCCAGTTTTGTGTCATCTGCAGATTTGATAAGCATTCCCTGCACCTCCTCATCTAAGTCATTAATAAAAATGTTGAAGAGCACTGGGCCCAGGACTGAGCCCTGTGGGATCCTGCTCATTACCTCCCCCTAGTTGTGCTTTTAACCTGTTGGTTGTTTTATTGTAGTTTTAATTTTTGTGAACCGCCCAGAGAGCTTTGGCTATTGGGCAGTATAAAAATGTAATAAATAAATAAATAAATAAATAAATAGTTTGAGAAGGTACCATTGATAAGCACTCTTTGAGTACAATTCTGTAGCCAACTGTGGATCCACCTAATAGTTGTTCCATCTAGCCCACTTTTAGCTCCTTTGCTGATCAGAATGACTTCTTTATAATCTGCTCCAAAATTTCCCCAGGGATTGATGTCAGAATAACTGGTCTGAAGTTACCAGGTTCCTCCTTTTTGAAGACAGGGACAACATTAGCCCTCCTCCAGTTGTCCGGCACTTCACCCGTCTTCCATGATTTTGCAAAGATGATGGACAGTGATTCTGAGAGTTCTTCTGCCAGCTCCTTTATTACTCTAGGATGCACTTCATCGGGCTCTGGAGATTTGAACTCATTCAAAGAAATTAGGTGTATGCATAGGATTGCACTGTAAGGCCTCAAGAAGTAGAGCCTGCTTTCTGGAACAGACTGATATTAACATCGTTTGACTAATCTATGGGGTACTATTCCAATAGTTATCAGTTATTTATTATTATTTATTTAGAATATTTATATACCGCTCCCCATTGAAAAATTTCAGAGCGGTGCACAAGGTAAAATGAAAATAAAAACAGAATAAAACATTTAAAACAAAATTTAAAAAGAAGCAAAAATCAGAAATCCAAGGCTGCATGTTAAAGAAAGGCTTCTTGGAATAAAGATGTTTTCAGGAGGCGCCGAAAGGAGTACAAGGTCGGAGCCTGTCTGACCTCCAGAGGCAGGGAATTCCACAGGAGGGGCGCCACCACGCTGAAGGCTCTTCCCCTGGTGGATTCCAATCGGAGGATGGATCTATGTGGAACCACCAGGAGCAGGCCCTCGGATGACCTCAGTGACCGGGCAGGTTGGTAAGGGAGAAGGCGCTCTCTCAGGTATCCTGGTCCCAAGTTGTTTAGGGCTTTGTACACAAGTACAAGAACCTTAAACCTGGCCCGGTTGCGAATAGGCAGCCAGTGCAGTTCCCTCAGCAGAGGAGTTACATGCTGGAAAGGGGCAGCTCCAGACAACAGCGGAGCTGCTGCATTTTGCACTAGCTCCAGCTTCCGGAGCAGCTTCAAGGGCAGCCCCACATAGAGCGCGTTGCAGTAATCCAATCAGTTAAAAGGAAAGTGAAGAATAAAGCAGCAAAATGCCATTTCAAGATTTAACTGAACATTTTACAAGATTACAATTTTGTTTTGCTTTGATGCAAGCAATTGCATATCTTCTTCATCTGTCATTAAGATAAAGCATTTTTGTGTCATCTTCTGTTTCTTAAGGATTTAAATAAGTTAACACAAAATAGCAACTCTTTTTCTCAACACACACACACACACACACACACACACACAGAGAGAGAGAGAGAGAGAGAGAGAGAGAGAGAGAGAGAGAGAGAGAGAGAGAGAATGAACACTTGGGTGTTCTTTGCTTAAAACTTCTTCAAAAGCAGCTGATGCAAAAAAAAACTTCTTAGTGCAGCTACATTATTGCTCAACTACATCCAGCTCTATAGTAAATTACTCATGTTCCCTAGTTCCATACCTGGCTCACACCCTCTTGAGTTTTACGTAACATGGATATGAGCAATGCTTACTCATGGTGCCAGGACTTTTACATCTTTAAACAACGTAACTGGTTTTTTTTCCCCCCTGACCTTCCTGTTCAAGGCCATTTTAATATATCTGTATCTTAGCAAATTACAACAGATCAATGTAGTGTATCAAGATGATCACCAACTAATATATATGAATGAAGAACATACAGGGAAGAAAGCTGTTTCCTCCGATGGCAACATAAAAAGAAGAAACACTGCAGATACAAAAATGAAGCATAGCACCAAACTTAAGAAAGGCTCAATATGTCCAATAACAAATTCATTCAGGAGATACTTTATCCTCAGGATTCTATCATGGAGGGTAAGAAAAGCAAGACTCAAGGTCAAGACAATTCCTCCCTTGGCCCCATGATGCTTCTCTTACTGTAAGGATAAGGTACCAAACGAACCAGAGAATTCCCAATACCACCCAGCAGACACAGTGGCAAAGTATAATCAGAACAGGCCCAATGTGTGCACAAACAGCTGGATATGAGAAAAGAAGTCTGACCTGAAAACTATATTGACAAGGATGCCAAACCCACATTTCAGAAAGAAAGAATGCTTCAGACAGGGCTGAATGCATGCCATGATGAAAATAATCCAAGTTCTGAATACAGGGGAATTAAAATATTTGTTCAGAATGATCCTTAAGTAATTCACTATTTGTTGCAACAATATAATGTGGATTTCTAGTGGAAGGCAAGGAAGATGAACAAGGCAAGCAACAGAAACGTCACAACCTGGCCAGTGGAGCCATGCCCTACGCAGCTCAGTTTGGAACCAACCTAACACATCCTGCTTCCTAGCTATTCCTCTGGAAATTGTATTTCTTTCTTGGACGTCTTTTGAATTATACCAAGTTATGCTTCCAAGTTATCAAAGTTTTCTGCACAAGCTTGGGTGAAAGTACAGTGAAACCGTCTTACTCTACCAGCCTCCCAACATTGTGAGAGGTGTCGGTCTCTTCATGTGAGAAGAACTACTCTTCAACTATAGCACTTGATGATCATCAGAACTCAGAAAAGAGATAGAATCTACTTGAGGAAAGTGGACCTTCACACAAAAGTGCCTCAAAAGGAAGTCAGGTCTCACTCACACCCTTGCTCTGGCAGACTGCCTCATCGGGAGGTTCAGATGAATCCCATCACATGTTCAAAAGGGGCAAGTGAGTTAGTCATGGCCCTCACCATCTGCATGTGAGAAGGGGCCATATGTACATACCAACATGAGGTCCTTTTAACAAGTGGAAAATAGGATCCTGACAGGAGCAATATCCCACTGATGTGTAGGAGTTTTATGAGCACATTTTAGTAGTAGTATTAATAATATTTATTAATATTTATTTATAAAGCGCCATCATTGTTCATGGCGCTGTACAGAATAAAACAAAACAAGACTATCTGCCACATGGCTTACAATCTAAAATCACAGTAACAGACAGGGGAGGGAGGGGAAAAGCCAACCGGAGTAGGCGGCATTAAAACTAAAATATAGACTGCATGGAAGGGAGGGCAACAGCAAACACCCACAGGACTCCTCCAATGCAAACCCAACCCTCTCCTCAAAATATGGCCTAGTATGACCAAGCTACGATTGAAAAGCTTTCGAGAAAAGAAACATTTTCAAGCGAGATTTTAAAAAGTGAAATTGACATTGCGGTCCGCAAATGCACTGGAAGAGAATTCCAGGCATAGGGGGAAGTGAGCGAGAACGGGCAAAGACGAGCGAGAGGAGTGAAAACTCTTGGGCAGGTAAGAGACAAGGTGTTATTGGAGCGGAGGGTCCCGAAACATACATGGGGAATGCTTAGTATGGGCAGCATATGCATCAGCAGCAGGGGGCAAGGTCACCAGGCACAACCCCCACCCCCAAACAATGCACAAGGGACTATCTCTCTTCTCCTTCAAGGAAACAAGGCAAACCAACACATTTGCATTAGCGACCTACCTGCCTGCAAAAGCAGAAAGTAGCAGACCAAGGAAAAGAAAGGACTCAGGGTACCTTCACCACAGAAAGCCACACTTAAAAAGTGGCACTAAGGTTCAAGTCTTACCCTCATATCAATAGTGATCTATCCATGTAAAAGTATTCAAGAATGGGACTGACAACCTGCCAGTCCCAAAAAACATACAATTACATGAACACAGCTTTAATGTGTGCGCGTACACACGCACACAAACACACACTGTAGTGTAAAAACAGGTATTCACCTTGCCCCCAACACCAAAGGTAACAAAAAAGTAAGGTCCTACCCATTCCCCTCTAGTGAAAGCATTCCGACAGCAGATAAGGAAGCATGCAGCCAGCAACAAAAAACCATAAAGAACTTGCCAATTCACTAGCCTGCTCATCCACATCTACCTATGGGTGACACAAAATCTTGAATTATCAAGTATAACACTACCAATTCTCCTGGAGAGAACTGTTACTTGCTCTAGAGTGATGAGATTAGGCTGAAGACTGTTTTTTTAAAAAATTGCCCTCCTTCCATAGCTCGCCTATTCTCAAATATATGGGAAAGAATGGCAATAAACCTTCTTTCTGCCTCGCAGCCCACCAATAGTGTAATGCATGGATGGTACATTCAGTTCTTTTGTCCCAAAAGCCTATCCATTTCTAGAAACCCAGGTTCAATTCCCACATTATAAGGTTGCCATTTTTTTTTCCTGTCAGGGCTTCTCTATCTTTAACAGGTAGCTGACTACTTAACAAAAATCAGATGTAGTTTCTTCCTGGCCATGGAAAGGAAATAATAAGAAAAACTTTGGCTGCTAACTTTCTACCTGCAGAGCAGCTCATCAGGAGACAAATACCAGCAAGCCTGCAAGAGGAAGTCCTTTACATCTGTGATGCAATGGACAAGTTTTTCCCAGGATTGAAATGAAATTATGAGGAAAGCTTTACCTAATAAATATCAACCTCTCACAGGCTGCTGTGACAATGAAGGAGCTGTATCAGGGGGAAAATATTGCCAACCCTTCAAGGGGAAATCCCTTGCACCTCTCTCTATTACAACACAAGATGCTTTTCCTACACATAAAGTGATGCAAAACGCTTCACCTGATTGATACCAGCCTGTCAGGCAGCCTTTTAAGAAAGAGGAGCCCCGGCTTGGCATCCTTACAAGGCAAAGTCTCTCTGCATCTGCCACTGCAATGGGAAGCGCTTTCCCTAAACCAGAGATAAAGTGATGGGGAAAGTTTCCCCCAGTGAATTTCTGTTTGTGAGTATAGGCAGCTGTTAAAGGACAAAAAGGAGTCCGGACGTTGGCAAACCTGCAAAAGGAAGTTGTTTGCTTCAGCTAGCTTTTCCTGGCATGAGCTTTTTGAGTAGTGTGCAGTGACAGTCTTACAATGGCAGTTCCTACTTAAGAGTAGACCCATTGAAATTAATGGGACTTAAGTTGCCGACCTTAATCCATTTCAATGGGTCTACTCTAAATAGGACTAATATCTGAAGTGATGGTGAGAGGGGGAAGGGAAGCATTACCTGCTGATTTGATCTTTGTCAATAGGCAACTTTTAGGACCCTCTGAAAATATGGGGGACAGGGGCTGGCAAGGCTATGACGAGGAAAGGCTACTACTCACCCCAAAATATGGAGGGGAGGGGGAAGAATTAAATACTCCCACCCCCCACTCCCCTCTCTTAATGTTTCCCATACTGACATCTCCACCCACACACACTAGGGGTCGTGAGGCGATTCAGGGACCCTCACACAGCCCCCCCCCCACACACACACACGGTGTTACCTTCGCACAGGTATCCCGCCAGCCCCCAGATGAAGTCGGTGCAGCAGTGACAGAAGGTGGGCTTGGTGAGGGTCACCCTCTTGAAGCAGTGCCCGGGCGCGCTCCCACGAGCCGTTGGCGGCTGTTTGGGAGACGCGGGCGGCGTTTGCTGCTGCTGCTGCTGCTGCCGCAGCGCGGGCGAGGAAGACGACGGCGTGGGCAGCGAGCGGCTCTTGTTGCCTCTCCCCATCAAGGGGCTGGAAGCGGGGCTGGAGCCGCGGCTCCCGCCGAGCAGGGAACGGGCTCCGTCTGCCATGCTGCCGGCGTGACCGGGGTCGGAAAGCGCCGTTTCTCCGTCGCGGCGGCGGGCTGGAGACTCCCCGCCTCAGCAATTGGCAGGCGGGCGTCTCTCTCGCTCGCTCGCTCGCTCTCTCCCCGCCGGGCCGCCTCGAGGGACGCGTCGTGAGGAGACAAGCGGCGGCAGTGCCTCTCGCAACACTTCCGCCGCGCTGCCAGGGAAGCCAGAGGCGGCGGCGAGGAGGAGGAGGAGGAGGAGGGAGGAACCAGACGGAGGAGGAGAAGACGAAGAAGAAGGGAAGGGAGGGACGCAGAGGGCGGCGCTTAGCAGCAGTCTCCACCGCCGCAGCACAGCCGCCGCCTCAAGGCCGCCTCCTGCAGGGCCCCGCGACACGGTTGGGAAGGAGGCGGTAGTGCGGGAGGGCCGCGCAACAGCCTCGGCGTGTCGGCTCGGAGGTCAGCGGCAGGCAAGCCCTTGTGCGTGGGAGGCGGCCGCTGCTGCCTTCCCAGGCGCATTGGAAGGGTTGTATCCATCGTCCTCCTGGCAGGATCTACACTACTGCTTTAAAACGGGTTATTATCACGAAAAGAAGACGAGAAACCCCCTGTTGTAAAAGCGCCCAGAGAACAAAGGGAAGAATCGCCACGCACAGTTTTCAAATAGTTAAAAAAGAGAGTCAAACAAGGGTTCTACTGTGATGTAAATGCCGCGGCAATCACCTCAGTTTTGTTGCAAATCATCTATTTTAGACAAATTATCGGGGCAATATAAGCGTAACAAAGGGTGTAACTAAGTGGGACGCTGTAGTTACCACCGTAATATGCATCCAGTTATAATGTACATATACAAGGATACATAGAGGTGAATGGCCCAATATGACAAAGATCCCAAACTACATGTACTGTTGGGGCCCAGGCCCTCGTCTATACCATAGTGGGATAGCTCCTCATTAAATAAAAACACAATTTTTCGTTGATTCGGACGTAGGTAAAGTGTGTCACACTGCAGCAGCAACAGCAATTTATTTCCTGAATTATTTTTATAGTGAGTTATTAATGCGCACATGCGCATTATCCCATATACGATTATAAAGAGTAGAAGCCAATGAAGCTATAAATCTTATCTGCGGAGCTCTGCAGACTAATATAACACACAAACTGAGTGGGAGGGGGGAAACGAGGCTACAGAGGGAAAGGAAGGAGGCTGGCTGCCTGATTCCCGCTTTGTTCCCATTGCTCCTAAGGAAATTCAAAGAAACAACCTCCACAAACTGGGGGGGGGGGAGGGGCGAGGCTACAGAGGGAAAGGAATATATATATAAATATAGAAATGAATTTGTTTTAGGAAGCTTTCTCTGCGGAACTCTGGGAGAGACTTCAAACTAAAATCGGCGTGAACGAAGGAGGCAGCGGATTGGTGCAAAATCGGGAAATGGGCCAATCACGTTATCCTACCCTCAAAGCTCTGCCCACATGTCAAAATCCGACATAACTCCCCCAAAGACACACAGCCATAACGCGGTGCAAACTTGGACCCGATCTAAAGGTCGCAGTAAATTGCAAATGCAAATATGTGCATTATTGCAGTTGAAACCCAGCGCTGAGGCGAATGGACAGCTGCGTCATGTAACCTAAAATGTGAATATGCGCATTTAGGTCAGGGTAAAGAAGCCATATAGACATGCCCCAGGACACACTCCACATACAGTTTTCAAACCGTCATATCCTGCTTGGTGTAGATTTGAAGGGTTGTATCCATTGCCCACCTGTCGTAAGCCCCAGTCATTTCAATGGGGTCTACTCTAACGTGTGATACCATCCTAAACGGGAAGAAGCCCCGCCGAATGCTCTGGGACTCACCAGTAAAGAGACATGGGCTCGAACTGTGGGGGAGCCAATCAGACCATCCATTGCCCAATTGGCAGGCTGATAAAGAAGGACTTAAGGTAAGACCTTTGCTTTGTAATAGATGTATTCAAAACCAAAACATTGGTGCCATGGAAGGCACTTACCTCATGTTCAGAGACACAGGACCCTCGACTCTCATGTTAGAAACAGATGCTGGTTATCTTCACACAGAAAAGGCACTCCACATATGCTCAGGGCATTCTTGTATACTTTGCTGTACCTTGCAGTTCTCCAAGCAACTCAGGCTAATCTGCTAGAATTTTTGAACACTAGAGATGCTAATTGTAATGACAGATTTACTCCAAAGTGGCTAGGATTACAACCTGGTGAACTGCCCAGAGAGCTTCGGTTATTGGGCGGTATAAAAATGCAATAAATAAATTAAAATAAGGTATCAGAACTTGGAACCAACTCACTACATTTTAATAATATTGTTAACTCCCCAAATGTAGGACCTGATGGGAACATCTTAAATTTCCTTTTCAAAATCCTCAAAAGGTCTAGTTTTCATATCTTAAGGATATTATAGAAGTGGAAATGATGGGTGAGTATGGAATTTCTATCACTTGTAGTCATCTATCGTTTGATTATTTCTGTAAAAAAAATAAAGGTGAAAGTGTTGCAAACAGACTGGATGTCACCCTTGGGTGATAGGGAAAATGGGCAAAAGATCTACTCTGCCTGATAAAATAATCAGAGTCCCAGCTTAGCTTCAGTAAATCAAAAGTCGAACTAAAGGGATAACATGACTTCAAAATCATTCTTCTTGTTATCCCATCTCCTATAGATTTAGAGGTGAAAAAAGTCAAACATTGATGTATTTACTTATTTCAACGTATTGCATAAACTGGAGAGAATATAAACTCATAATGTTAATAAAGTAGTTTCCACAAGCAGCTGTCTGTTTGCTGTGGTTCTTTGGGCACAAAATAATTCAACTTCCTGAGCATCTCAGCTTTCATTTTAGCTGGCCCTGCGTGGGTGCAGGGACGAACAGAACCAGTTTCTAGCTTTTAAGACTGAAGAAAATGTGTTTGAAAGTAGGATGGCAGTGCCTGTTGAAATCTTGCTCGAGAAACTGCAGCCATGGAGTCTGTGTTCTGGTTGCATTCAAGCCTTCCTTCCTTTTAAAGAAACTTTGAGTTCATGCACGCACACATACATTGCTTGTTTTTCCCCATCACTTGGTTACTTGTAACTGAATATGTGAAATGACTCTGTTGAAAAGTATTACAGTTGAGGTGACATTTCATGATATAAACATTCTAATTGTGACAGCTCAGAAACATTTCAGACGTTATACAACAAGAAACCTAGATTTTTTCATAGTGTAGACATGCAACCAGGAGGGTAACAGCCAATCCTAGCTCTGATGCATGTTGCTGTGTATGATGTGTGTGTGTTTCAATGGTTGTATTAGATTCGCACTTCACCTTTTTAAGCATACACTTCAAAATAAATCTTCAGACATACACCTAAAGATATGCAGTGTGTGAAGAGACCATCATTCACACCATACATTAAAGGCTGAACATCCATATGTGTAAAGTAGGCCCCTAATTCACACTAATCACATTTCATATCCTGGAGAGGTACTAAAACTTTATTTCCCCCCCCCTAAACATTGAGAAAATATCCTTTTGGGGTGTTTTACACCCGCTCTCTTAACAACCTCTAGCATTACTGGTTACAAGATGCTACTGGTAAATCACAACATTATGTAAGAGACGGTTTTATAGAATTGACCACAGTACATCTCTTTCTACCTGAAAAAGAATTTTGCCTGATTCTCGACATATTATTTAGATTTTAAATCCATCATCCTACCAAATTGGAGCGGGTAATATTTCTGCACAGAATTTACAAATAAGCTTCTTTTCAGCAAGGTCTGTCCTTTCCTTTTCAAAGCAACCATGAGATTATTCAAGTAACATAATCCTCAAGCACACAGATTATGCGTACTAGGTTTTAAAAGATATAAATCATGCACTGTTAGTAATGAATATGTTTATATGTACTTAAAGTAACCATGGTTGGAATAAGAACATTCAAATGCTAGTTGGAAAAAAATCCTCTTTTGTTCTGATAAATCAAGGTATTTTGTTGACAAACTATTGTATAAATTGGCAGTGTTACAGTTTTCACATTTTTATTTACTCTACCCCCACCTGACTTGAGTAGCTATGGTGACAAAACATAGGTACCCAAGGGTTGCTATTACACAAGCAAAGTCAGTCTACTTGACATTTCTTCTTCTGGACTACTGAGCTTGAAGTGAAGGAACAATTGTTGCTGTCAGACCTCTAATCTGAGATACTTACAAAGCTCTGTGAATCAGTCGGCAAAATGCTTTCTTACAGTTCTATCTACATACCAGGGTAAGAGCTTAAAATTGAACTTTTAGAACACCTGCAGTTGCAAAGAAAATATTTCTGTAATTATAGACCCTCTGAATCCATCAAACTATTTGTAGTCAGTTCCCTCTAAAAATGGTCTAAATTTTTAGTGAAGATAAATCTGGAGGAATAACATATGCAAGAGGATCAGAAAATAGGACAATTAAACTGCAAATCTTTTCTAGTTGTCTTTATTTTTAAATCAGTCTTTGAAGGGAGGCAGAATATAGCTCTCACTTTCAGGAACTCACACTACAAATTAGACAGACACCAACCCTTCTCGATTTTTGACGCCTACTGAAAACATACCTTTTCCAGGAGGTATCCCCTGGAAAGGAATCTTGTCTTCTGTCTGAAGACTTGTTCTTTGTACATTGCTTAGAATTCTATTTAAAATAAGTTATTCATAAATATTGTTAAATAATAATATCATTTAATCAAATGGTGTGTGCATGAAAAGTTGGTCAGCTGATGGCTTTGCCCAGTGGTGATGATAAGTTTGCTACTTCCCTTCTTCCAACAAATTTCTGTCCAGGAGCAGAAGTATAGTAAAATTCTCCCTGCCACTTGGCAGGGTATTAGAGTTGGGCTGGCCTGCTTAGTGGGTACAGGCATGCCATGGCAATAGTATTCTGTATCCACCCTTTGGTTGGAGAACTTGTGAGACTGGTGACATCAGGGCTCCATCCCATTTTACATTTGCTATATGGAAGGAGGGGGAGTCTACTGAAGTAGTATGGCTTCTTCCTACACTGCTTGAGTAACTTGAAAAGCACACACCAGTTCCTATGTGTGCCAATTTTCAGGATAGTCAGTGCTGGTATAAGGAGGATGGAGCTTCGGCATGACCTCCCATGCGGCCTGGGGCTTCTCAAGGAACCTTGAACAATGTTGGCAAGGTAGCTGTGCTACGGTAACTCCCATACATAAACTTAATAGTGAAAGAGTCCCACTTAGCTAGAAGACTCTGACTGAATAGAAAGGGACATGCCACCCTCAATTTTTCTTAACATAGCTATTTGCAGCTAGCTTTATTCCATTTTTTAAAATCCTATATCATTTACTTGTCCCACTACTAGCATAAATCAGAAATTATTTTCTAAAAAATGAAAACCACACAAGTGTACCAGATCAGTTTGTGTGCTAGGAGTAACACAGCATGAAGCAGTAGCTGTAGCCTGCAATTTATTTTACACATCTAACAATATGAGCAAAAAATAAACAAAGACATCAATAGATATATACAAATATAACCTGATTGAGGCTGCAATCCTATACAAACCTGGGAGTAAGTTCTATTGAGCTCAGTCATTCTTGCTTCTGAGTAAACATGCCTAGGATGGCACTGTGAATTTCTGAAAATCACAGGCATAGACAACCATATCTCCTCTTGCAGGTTTGCACAGAGAACAAAGGTTTACGAAATTAGAACCTAAAGCTGCTGCAGAAGACAAACCTATTCATCAGACATTTCATTGGACTTAGGCGTGTCAAACACTGCAAAGCCTTGGGCTTGCACCGTGCCGTAGGACATGTTGTTTTTGCTGCTGCAATCTTTAATAGGCTTCACCTTGTAGCTTGTGGCAATTCAGAAATCAGCTCTATAGGCAACTAGGCCTGGGGGCTTTTGTAAATTGCTCTCACCATCACCACATATCATCCACGTGCCACAGATTACCACCATGGATATTGTAACAGCTGCTGACAAGTAGATTATATTGGTGTTTCCAAATGAACAGCTCTTATGCTACCTGTCACTAGTTATTATGCAGCGATGAATTCCCCCCCCCCCATGGTTTTCCTGCATTAAAAAAAAGTCAGAAAAAGCATTGGGAAAAAGCAGAAGGGTTGAAAATGAAAGATGACATCCCCTGACATCCCCTTGCCCCCTGAAAAATTGTATGAACAAGGCAGGGCAGGGCAATGGCAAAATAAAAGCCTTGTCTGGTTAATTGCTCACAATGGTCATCTGGAAAAAAGGCAAGTAGAGGTGTATAAATTTATGCATGGTGCGGAGAATGTGGATAGGGAGGTATTTTACTCCATCTCTGATCATACCAGAACCCGGGGTCATCCTATGAAGCTGATTGGTGGGAGATTCAGGACAAATAAAAGGAAGAATTTCTTCACACAGTGCAGAGTCAAACTATGGAATTTGCTACCACAACATAAAGTGATGGCCACCAATTTGGATGGCTTTAAAAGGGGGCTGGACAAATTTCTTGAAGAGAAAGCTATCCGTGGCTACTAGTCCTGATGGCTATGTGCTATCTATGTACACCAGTTGCTGGGGAACATGGGCAGGAGTGTCTTTTTGCTTGTGGTTTTCCCGTCGACAGCTGTTTGGCTACTGGTGTGAGCAGAATGCTGGACTAGGTGGACCCTTGGTCTGATCCAGCAGGGCTCTTCTGATGTTTTTAGGAGAATTTCTAGCCGGAATTAGCTGAAACTGGTGGTGCAACCTGGGGTGGGTGGGTGAGTGGGTGGCTTGCCCATGTTTCTCTCTGATGGATCTTCTGCCTTGCAGAAGCAGCTGTTTGCTTCCACTTCCACTCTGTTTCTATATCTGTTAAGTAAAAGCAGTTATTAAAAAGCCATTGCAAGTCTAACAACGTTCTCTCATCAAAGGAAACCTTATGTAGTGGAACTGCCCGCAGAACTTTCCACAGCTTGGAAAGGTGGGGAGCACAAAACACCATGGACAGAGAGGCTAAAGCAACTTTTATGGACCCCTTAAAACCTCATATTCACACATCGGTAGAAAAATCAGCTGTGTACAAAATAAGACCCTTGAACACAAAAGTATGCTTAAGTGAGTAGCAAGTGCTAAACAAGCTAAGTGTTAAGAAACACATCACACTTGAAATAGCCTTGCTCTTTTTTGTGGTCTCTGTGCATCACACATATGGGCTCTGCGTCTGCGCGGAGCTCATTTCAGAAACTTCTATAGCTGAGGCAAATGTTTTTGGCGGGAACCCCTCCCCTCCCATCCACTGTCTCTGGGTTCCCACCCTTCTCCTCAGTTCTCTTTCGAGATATTTTGAACAAGTAAATACTCACATGGTTGAATTTAAATGCCTTTCGAACGTGCCTAGTGATGCTATGGTTCATTCTACCTCGCAAAAAATGCTCTGCACGACCTCATAATTGCACATCCAAATGTCTTCGGTATCTCCAGTATTCAAGGCAGTAAGCCTGTGTGCACCAGTTGCTGGGGAACATGGGCGGGAGGGTGTTGTTGCACCATGTCCTGCTTTGTTGGTCCCTGGTCGACAGCCGGTTGGCTACTGTGTGAACAGAGTGCTGGACTAGATGGACCCTTGGTCTGATCCAGGAGGACACTTCTTTACATTATTTAAATGTAAAATAATAATACTGTTTTTGTTTGCATTTTATGCTTTTTATGGTTTTAAATTTTGTATATTGTTTTTAATATTCACTGTTTTTAACTTTTGCAAACTACCCAGGGAGCTTCGGCTATGGGGCGGTATATAAATGTAACTAATAATAATAATAATAATAATAATAATAATAATGACTCGTTGTGAACTTCTGTCTTTCTCATGAGAAGAAAGCTTTAGAGTGCTGAGGTTTTTAGTTCTTTTTAGTTTCTTTTCAGTTTGTGTTAGTCTTAATTGATTATTGTTAGTATTTTTCACTATTTAACCCTCCAGCGATCTAGGATTGCATCAGGGAGGGCTCGTAAAGCTGTTAAGGCCTTTTTTCTGAAAATGTGTTGAATGCGGCAGCAAGCTTCCCCAACACAGATATTCTCTCTGATTTGTTTGGGAGAGGCTCACATCATCGAGACCTGTCGCCACTGTATGAGATTCATGACACTTAAGCCTTCTGAGCGCTAATCGCTTAATGGCGATTCTGAGGAGAAATGCTCTAGAAGCCACGGATTCTTCAAAGCAATCGATGCAGCCACTCATGGCAGAGGCTCCTCAACCTCTCCTTGAGAGGGGGCACACAGGTCTTACATCACAGCTGCATGTTTCCTTTCCTGGACCTGAGGGCTGAATAGAGTTTCTTGTTGGTTAACCTTTCTTCTTTGCATGTCAGTTACTTGTTCCAATAATGCAACTTCCTGTTTTGGAAGAAGGTGTTTCAGGTAATCAATCAGAATCAGGCCCTGAAGTAGAGGAGTCGGCCCCAGATGCAGGCCAGCCTGTACCAGTTGGGGACAGAGCTCTCACGCTTTCTCCTCCAGCTGATCCTGATCTGTCTCCAGAGCTTATCTCGTCCAGGGCAAATCATACAGAGGCAGTGGGAAGCCAACATGCTTCTGAAGGAGAGGCCACCGACAGGCTAACTGATCCTAGGGTGCAGCACAGGCTAAAACATATGGAGTGGAAGGAAGGCAAGAGAAAGTCAGCCCAGCTCGCATCGTGTCTGAAGCCCCTCAGACTAGCTTTTCTGAAGCTAACGCCTTTGGGAAAAGGCTTTCCGTTCTCCTTGAAACAACAATTGTCTTGCTTAATTTGCATAGTTTAGCCTAGGGAGAAGTTTCCAAGAGGTTAGACCCTCTTCAGGTGGGAAGAGATGTTTATTGCTTAAATAAAGCTTTGCGGATTAACAGGCCTCGTTTTTGTCTCCTAAGAAGGTAGGAGGTTTTTTAAGAAACACGACACCAGCGTTGCAGCCCGCTGTCATGGTGCATTGCATACAAAGGACTCAGATGACGCCATCCATGTCCTGCCCTGATCTCGCCTCTTCCCCTCTTCTTTGTGAGGTTTCCAAGTGCTGGGAAGGAACGGTTTTTCCAGCAATGCGCTCAACCCTCTACGTGTATTTTTATCCCATTGTACTCAATCTGATATTCTGAGGGCGGGTGGCATTGCTGATGAAAGGGAGGTGGCATGCCAGGGCGAGGTGTCCCTGCAAACAACCAATAGATTAGAAGGGGAGGTACAAATGAGATCTGCAGGATGGGAAGAAACAGTGGTTCCGAGGAAAGGTGTAAAGACGAATGAAACATAAGGCTTTCAAACGCTAAGTAAATGGAGGGGGATAATACAAGGGCAAACGTTCCGGGCTGATGGAGCTTTGTGTTACTGGCAGAAAGAGTTTTAAGTTACCCTATTTCTTTGATTCTAAGACGCACTTTTCCCCCATATAAACATCTCTAAAAATGGGGTGTGTCTTAGAATCGTGAGTGTGTCTTTGGGTGTGTTTTTTCTGTTGGTGGTACTGAAATTAGTGTGCGTCTTACAATCGATGGCATCTTACAGTCGAAGAAATACGGTAATACATGCTGCGATTTTGGCCCTGCCCCTTTGGCACCACCCACTACTGGAATGTGGCCCCCAAGAGCTTCCCTGAAATGGAATCTGGCTTTAGGGCTGAAAGATGTTCTGCCCCCCTACGTTAAGCCAACAAGCCAAAGCAACAGAGCTCTAGGAAAGAGTTATTCGTTTATTTACTTACCGGGTTTGTGTACTGCTCCAGTAAAATTAATAAAGCAACAAATTAAAGATCAAATGCCTGTTCTTAAAGGAAGGGGTTAACCTGGCATCTAAATGGATACAATGTATTTTTGATCCTATTGTTCTACTTTTTCCTTAGTAATAAAATGTATTTGTAATGAGAGGGAAAGGATCTGTGTCTGAAAAATATTTGGATTTTAGCCCCTTCACACAGCCTATGAAAATTCACAGTTATGGCTTGGTTGTTTTCCTTCCAGATATACAGGTTTCATTCCAAATCTTGAAAGCGTAGTTGGAGAAACCTATGGCAATGCTACACGAAAACTTCTTGCACATCGGGCAAAGTTGCTACGACTAAGCCATACTGCAGTGGGCATACCTGGGCACAGGTATCTTCTCCACAAGACATTCAGTCAGCCATATGGGCACCACTACACTCAGCTGCTAGAAGACAGAAATACTGCACATGGTAAGACTGTCACCCATATGGTATGGTTTGGTGGTGGTGATGATGATGATGATGATGATGATGATGACGACTACTACAACATTTCCGTATTTTGCAACAGCCAAAACTCTCTGGGTGGTTTACAAAAGATTAAAACCTTTAAAATAAATATAAAACACTGTATAAAACTATTTACGTAAAAACAAAAAAATTAAAACACGCACCAATAAACATCCTGGACCTCATCATATGCTTTGTGTCTGCAGCCTTTCTCCTCTCCCCCCTCCTTTCTCTTAGCACAATCCTTCACAGTCCTTCTCAACAAAAATCCACTCCTGATTACTCGAAGCTTTCTTCATTTCGCAATTGGGCGTTGGAAAACCTTGCCGACATAGGCATGCGCAGCACATTTCATTAGGGTGTGCACCCAGGAATTTTTTTTAAAGAGGTGATTGAATACTCAATCATAAAGGACATTATTTTTATTCTTTTATTTCTTAAACACTGTAGACTCTGTAGACTCTGTGTTTGGCCTGCCTGATCATGGGAGGGCTGTTGCAGGTGATGGGGGCAGGGGGGGAATGAGAAGCTCTTTAAGCCCCAGCATTGGTGGGGCTTTGTGGTGACACTGGCCGGAGGAGGGGATTACGAGGCGATATTAGCCTTTGGGGGCCCCTCGTCCTGGTCTCTTTGAAGTACAGCTGCCACCAGAGGGGCTCCCAGCAGAGCAGTTCCTTTTTGCTCCTGGCCAGAAGCAACAGTGATTTCTCGGGGCCAGCGGTTCTTTGGCGTGGCGGCAGAGCAGCCGGAGGGCATCCGAGGACTGTTCTGCTGCATCTGGATCCCCCTCCGGATCCCTACTCAATAGCCCCCTCAATTTGACACTTATTGCTCGAGACATTCGAGTGTGCCGGGCACACCTGGCACACCCCTTGCGCATGCCTATGCTTGCTGATCAACTACATGTACCTTCTGCGATAAACGATAGTTTATCAGACCAAGGTCATGACATTTGGACTGGGTGTAGCAATGTCATTTTGGATTCTCCAAAGGATTCTGACAAAGGATTCCAAGAATCCATCTTGCTTTCCAACTACCGTCTTTTTGTGCCCAGTCAAATCAACCCATTGTGTAATCCAGACACGCCTTGTGTGTACAAATAGATGGATGGAGAGCTGAAAGAAGGCATGGGAATAGGCTTTCAAAGCTTTCTATCCCCTTTCCACACCATTTAGCTAGCAGTAACTAGTCAAAGTAATTTCCTAACCCAGGTTAGGAAATGTAGTAGCCTTCACAGCCACCCATATGATACGTTCATATATCTTTGTTGCATAGAGTCAGGGCTGCTTCCCATCCTGAATTCATTAGCAAGAAATCCATGGGCAGCCCATTCCACCTGTGGAAATCTACTCCAAAGCAGTTGAAGGAGATTCTTCCTTCCCAAGCTTCATAAAGATGGTTCAATTCCACTTTCCCTTGGAAAAAAGAGAGACTGCGAAAAATGTATACATCATCATATCCCCAGTAAGCGAATCAAGTGCAAAGTACATTTCTAATGTCAAGGCAAAGCAGTTTGACACTAATAGGAAAGCACATATATAATTAAAATTTTAATGAGCAAAATAGGAAGACGTCAATAGTTGTCTGCCTCTTAAGATTACAACCAAGCATGCTATTCCGACATTAAGCCTTATCTTCCAGGATTAAAGCAATGCCTTCCTGATTTCAAATACAGGCTCAGTTTTTATTTCCGTTAACTGTAGTAAAGCACAGGCCTGCCTTCTTTTTCCAGAACCCCTGCCCTCAAATATCAATCGACCTCACTTTGCACAAAGACTCATCTATGATGGTGATCCTTCAACCTCTGCTGCCATTCAGTCAATAGAAAAGCTCAAGGCAGACTTAAAAGCGCCACCGAAATCGAGCCAGACAAGACAGCACCTCCTAACCAAGCCAGAAGATGAGTCAATTATGGTATGTAGGGTTCCACCACCATTGCTACCATGGCTTTCACACACTCCAGACAGCAACACTATTGTACAGTCATATGGCTTTGATGTTGCTCAGATTGAGCTTCGGGAGTCCTCTGATTTAAGTCAATGGGTCAGTCCAGATGTAATGCCAAACCATCCTTTGGCATTGCATGGCTGGCTTTTATGTTTGTGAGCTCCCCTCTCTGTCCTCCATTCACATGTTCTGTCCACTTGATTAATAATATCCTGGGTTTTGGCAAACCATCGTTTGATGGTACACCTGACTTTTTCATGAGCCCAGCAAAGCAGGATTAGAAACCAATGTTTGATCCTGGTTCCCAATTCCAGGGTGGTAAAATTCTATTTGAGTGACCGCTTTCTCCCCTATAGACCCATTTGGTCATCTGAGGAGGCGGCTGCGCTGGTGTTGCCAAATACTCCTGAGACCTGCTCCGTGGTTGTTCGGAGCACAGCCTTTTGTGTAGTAGCACTCACTATGTGGAATAATCCTCCCCCAGAGGATTAGACATGTACCAAGACTTTTTATTTTTCGGCTCATGTTGAAGACACATCTGTTGGCCTACCATCTTATGAATATGTTCACAAAAGATATTCCATGTATCAGTTTTCTATGTTTATATTTTTATGATTCTATGATTTTTATGATTTTACGAGTTTGAAATCTGTATATATAAGCGGTTTATAAATATAACTAAATAATTGTAAGCAATCGATTAATTTTGCATTACTTCTGTCATGACAGATTTCTTCTCTGGCAAATCATAGTTTGCCCTCTGATAAGAAGATCTCTAAGAAAATCTTGGATAACACCATACCCAGGACAGACAGAGTACAAAACCCAGAGCAATCCTTGACATTAGACCCTCCAAAGAGAGAAGTTATTCAGAAAAGACGAGGCAAGCTGATATACAGAACTGACTTCGGCCTCCTTCCAAATTACACTGGCTACATCCCTGGTATGTGTCGTCCCCCCTTTCCCCGTCTAAATTTGTGATTCCATTTGCTTTTAATCCACCCACATTATAAACTTTAATCTATTTCGCTACAGAAGCTTAAAAGCAAAACAGGAAATAAAGTCTATTCTTAGTTCAGGTCAATTCACTTGCCCCTTTAATATTCCAGTTATAAGCTATTAGATAAGGTGAAATCATTGCCTGTACATATGGGGATGCAATCCTTAGCGAATTGTGCTTCTCAAAGAGGGTAAAGGGCAAGTTCATAAATGAAACGGAGATATGCTGTCTGCAGAAATCCTTTCTTTACCCTTTCCGTCTGCTGGGTCGCCTGCAGAAGCAAAGAATTTCCACACATAAGAAGACCCCAAGGCTATAAGGGAGAGATGTATCCTAGTATTGCTGCTTCCAAAATGAGAGGCAAGTGGGACCTGCAACAAAATCTTGCAGCATGGAATGCCCCTGTTCAAAATTCTAGCCATTCCACTCCATTCTATTCCCCCTCCCCTCAACAGTCAGTCACATGACAACTGAGCATGCTCAGTTCTCATGAGGCTATGAGGGAGGTTCTTCTAACATGTGCAAACCTTGGGATTCCTCCAAGCCTCCTGATACTTCTTTCGCGTTCGTGGTTGGTGCCATTTGGGCTACCAAAGTAACGGCACTCACATCCTAAGCATCAGAAGCAGAAGGAATTCTACACGGCCTAGGTGCTAACAACCACAGTTAAGAAAGTCATCCACAGGATTACATGTTCTCCTGCCCCATCAGTTGTAATCATAGAATCATAGAATAGCAGAGTTGGAAGGGACCTACAAGGCCATCAAGTCCAACCCCTGCTCAATGCTGGAATCCACCCTAAAGCATCCCTGACAGATGGTTGTCCAGCTGCCTCTTGAAGGCCTCTAGTGTGGGAGAGCCCACAACCTCCCTAGGTAACTGATTCCATTGTCGCACTGCTCTAATAGTCAGGAAGTTTTTCCTGATGTCCAGCTGGAATCTGACTTCCTTTAACTTGAGCCTGTTATTCCGTGTCCTGCACTCTGGGAGGATTGAGAAGAGATCCTGGCCCTCCTCTGTGTGACAACCTTTTAAGTATTTGAAGAGTGCTATCATGTCTCCCCTCAAACTTCTCTTCTCCAGGCTAAACATGCCCAGTTCTTTCAGTCTCTCTTCATAGGGCTTTGTTTCCAGACCCCTGATCATCCTGGTTGCCCTCTTCTGAACACGCTCCAGCTTGTCTGCGTCCTTCTTGAATTGTGGAGCCCAGAACTGGACGCAGTACTCTAGATGAGGCCTAACCAGGGCTGAATAGAGAGGAACCAGTACCTCACGTGATTTGGAAGCTATACTTCTATTAATGCAGCCCAAAATAGCATTTGCCTTTCTTGCAGCCATATCGCACTGTTGGCTCATATTCAGCTTGTGATCTACAACAATTCCAAGATCCTTCTCGTTTGTAGTATTGCTGAGCCAAGTATCCCCCATCTTGTAACTGTGCATTTGGTTTCTATTTCCTAAATGTAGAACTTGGCATTTATCCCTATTAAATTTCATTCTGTTGTTTTCAGCCCAGCACTCCAGCCTATCAAGATCACTTTGAAGTTTGTTTCTGTCTTCCAGGGTATTAGCTATCCCACCCAATTTTGTGTCATCTGCAAATTTGATAAGCGTTCCCTGTACCTCCTCGTCCAAATCATTAATAAAAATGGTGAAGAGCACTGGGCCCAGGACTGAGCCCTGCGGTACCCCACTCGTTGCCTTTCCCCAGTTTGAGAAGGTTCCATTGATAATTACTCTTTGAGTCCGATTCTGTAGCCAACTGTGAATCCACCTAATAGTTGTTCCATCTAGCCCACTTTTAGCTAGTTTGTTAATCAGAATGTCATGTGGTACTTCATAATTAAGTCTAACCAAGATTTGCTTTTTAAAACTTTAATGTATACAGCTTTTTAAAACATTAATCTAAAGAAAAGTATCAAAAACAACAAAATGCCCCACAGCTTAAATACAAAGAACATAAATGTCAAATCTATCCATAAAACAAGCAGAAAACAGGGTTTGAAGCTGAACTGAACCTATATGACAAAGTGACATTCTATTTTTTTTTTAAAAAAAAGCAATATATGTGGAAAATCATCGCAAAATCTACTTGGCATTTTGGCAAAAGATAGTCAAAATAACATCTCAAGCACTGATTTGTTAAGCTTAGCTTGTCCAAACTTTATATTGAATCCATTGATTCAGATGTAGCTATATCATCATACTTTATTTAACAAGAACCAAAAGTGACATGGTGCAGTACAACAGTAATTAAAATCACAGCCTGTGGGCTTATGTCAAAAAGAAAGAAAATCTCATACATGGAGAGGGAAAAGGAGGGTTTAAGAAAAGAAGGTTCTGTTGTAAAGAAAATTACATCAGCACCACGGCATAGTTCGGTTTGCATTCTAAAAATGTTAACTGTGCTGTTAGGAAACAGATTTAGCTCTCTATTTACAAAACTCATACCTGGGCAAGGATTGCAATCTCAACTCACTAGCCGACATTTCAAAGTAAAGGAAACCAGGGGCCCATCTCACAACCACAGAGGATGCTCTGTGAGGCCTGGGACCAGATTTACCTCAAACTGCTGCATCTTAAGAGCTCCGAGAGGTATAAGCCCAAGTTAAAACACAGTCAAATTTGCCACCAAGGGATAAACACCTCGGATTGTTTAAAGATGCAGGTAAATTATCTCTATCCTGGTTACATTTGTATTTCAGTTCTACATATCAGCCAGCAAAACAGTGTTCTGTCTGGTTACCAGTTTCAGGGTCTAGAAAACCAGCCACTCCGAATTCTGCCAAGCACCGGCTACAATGTGTCAGATCCTTCAGTAGCTATACAGGCTAATGAGTCACTCATTCACACCTAGGCTGTTTATCAAAGTCATAAGATGTTATTAACATATAAGGACCTAAACAACTTGAACTAGGGTGACCATATGAAAAGGAGGACAGGGCTCCTGTATCTTTAACAGTTGTATTGAAAAGGGAATTTCTGCAGGTGTCATTTGTATACATGGAGAACCTGGTGAAATTTCCTATTCATCACACCAGTTAAAGCTGCAGGTGCCCTGCCCTCTTTTAAATCTGGTCACTCTAGTATAGCTACTGCAGCTTTAACTGTTGTGATGATGAAAGAATTTCCCCAGGTTCTCCATGTATACAAATGACACCTGCTGAAATTCCCTTTTCTAGGCAACTGTTAAAGATACAGGAGCCCTGTCCTCCTTTTCATATGGTCACCCTAGTTCAAGTTGTTTAGGTCCTTATATGTTAATAACATCTTATGACTTTGATAAACAGCCTAGGTGCGAACTTGAACCCAGGCTATCTGAGGGAGCACCTTTTCCTGTATCAACCTGCTCGTTCACTGAGACCCTGTTCAGACAACATGCTAAGCCATGGAGATTAAGCATTTTGAGCTAAACATTATGGCTTAGTGTGTCATGTGAACTATTCCTTACCGTGGTGGCTACATAACCACAGTTTAAACATGCTCACTATTTCCTGGAAAAGTGTTAGCAGCCTAACCATGGCTTATTGTGTCATCTGAATAGGCCCTGGTTGACCCTTTGCCTGCACAGGTGCCTCGGACGGTAATTAGGGGTAAGGCCTTTTCTGTTGCGGCACCTTTGGAATTCTTTTCCCTCCCCTTCCAGCTGCCATCCTTGACAGTGTTTACGCACCTGTTGGAAACTTATCTGTATACCCAGGCATTTGCTGACTTTAATACCTAGCTTGAGAATATAGCAGTGAGGGCCAGAATCAAGGGCATTATTATTATTATTATTATTATTATTATTATTATTATTATTATTATTATTTTCTTTCTCGCTCATGGCGGTTCTTTGATTTCCATGTCCAATGGTGTATATTTTTCTCTCTTTTCCTCTTCCTTTTCAACATTTTTGTCATTCGGTATTGCTATGTCGATGAGGTATGTGTTTTTTTTTGTCTATGACCATTATGCCTGGTCAGTTACAAGTTATTATTTTGTCAGTATGAATTGTTCTGTCCCAGTATATTTTATGATCTGCATTTTCCAAGTTTGATTTGGGTGAGTATGTATAGTAGTGTAGGTTGTTTGATAAGATTGAATTTGATGGCCAGTTGTTGGTGAATTATTTTTGCAGCTGTATTGTGTCTGTCCGTATAGTCCATTCCTGCCAGAATTTTACATCCTCCTGTTACATGATTTATTGTTTCTTGAAATTGGTGACATTTCCTATATGAGTCTGTTCTTACAGTCTTTTTGGTAGTTCTTGGTTGCTATAACTTGATCCTGTATAGCTATTAGGAATCCTTCTGTTTCTGGAAATAGCTCACCCTTCCTTAGCCATTCGTATGATTCTTCTTTATTTGTGGGTTCTGTATTATGTTGCAGTGCTTCCCATGGAGTGCTTTTTGTGCCCATTTTTCTCTGCGAGCAAGAGTGGTCTTAATTTTGTAGTGCTAGGTTGGTGTAGTTTTTATCTGCTTTTACTAAGGCTTTATGAATGGGGGTGTTTTTAGTGTGGAAGAATTCTCTGAGTGGTTTTATCTGTTTAGCATGGATTATGTTAATGTCCGGCAGACCTCTTCTTCCTTCTTTCCTGCTGATTATTATTCTTTCAATGCATGAGTTGGGATGAAGCATGCTGTGTTTTGTGAGTTCGGTACGGCTGAGTCTGTTATGTCTCTGAGTTCAGTGTGTGACCAGTGTACAATTCCGCGTGAGTATGTGAGAATGGGTATTGCGTAGGTGTTGATGGCTTTGAAAATGTTTTTAGAGTTGAGTTTGGATTTTAGGATATGTGATAGGCGAGTTTTATATTGCATTCTTAGTTGAGTTTTTACTGTAGAGTGATTGATTTTTGTGTTTTGTTGGAATCCTAGGTATTTGTATGCTTCATTTTCTTCCATGTTATGTAGTATTTCATTATTTAGTGTTTCTGCTGTTTCTTTTTCTTTCCATTTTCCTCTTTCTATGTGTAGTACCTCGCATTTTCCTATCCCGAAATCCATTTTCACGTCTGTCAGTTCTTCAGCGATTCGCACGAGGCCTTTTATTTTATTTGTGTCAGAGCTGAAGCATAGATTTTGATGTCACCCACATACAGGGGGTGACTGATTCTGTGCTTTGCTTGTTTTTTGGTGTTTTATGTCGATGTGTTGTCATTTCTAATGATGCCCAATATTCGAAGTGCTTTGGGCGGTTTACATTTCATAAGATACAGCATAAAATGCAGCATAAAAAATTAAATATCTAATTTTTTAATAAAAATGGTTGAAAACAGTTTCAATGAACTACGACACCTGTTTAGACGACTGGCATAAATGCCCCCTTATATGCCATTAAATGCCTAGGAGTGGAGGACAGTCTTAACCTGGTGCCGAAAGGACAAGGCCCCCTCTCTCTTGTCATCACCCTCCGAGCCTCCCTTGTGTCCAGATATGTTCAGATCGGGAGAGGCGTTCCCTCAGGCATTGTGGGCCAGAGCTGTGTAAGGGTTTATAGGTTAAAAACCAGCACCTTGAATCAGGCTCGGAAACACAGTCGGGCCTGTAGAGTTGGGCCCACCTGCCAGGGGCCCACACCCCATCAAGAAACCCAGTCACCACAGCCCCATTGGAGTTGCTTCTCTTCACCATGGCAACCTGCTTATTCAACTGCCTCCCACTCTGGCCCAGACAATGGTAGAAGTGTAAAGAAGGAACAGTAGCTGCCATTGCCTTGCTTGCTCATTGCTTCTCTGCTTGGTAAGCCAGCAGATGTTAGCAATAACCCGGAAGTGGAGCAACAGCAGCCAGCAAGAATGTTTGGGCACAGGTGGCCTTGGCTGAGAGAGAGGGCGTGTTCCGAGGAGGGCAACCAGGATGATCAGGGGTGTGGAAACAAAGCCCTATGAGGAGAGACTGAAAGAACTGGGCATGTTTAGTCTGGAGAAGAGAAGATGGAGGGGAGACATGACAGCACTCTTCAAATACTTGAAAGGTTGTCACACAGAGGAGGGCCAGGATCTCTTCTTCATCCTCCCAGAGTGCAGGACGCGGAATAATGGGCTGAAGTTACAGGAAGCCAGAATCCGGCTGGACATCAGGAAAAACGTCCTGACTGTTAGAGCAGTACGACAATCAAACCAGTTACGTAGGGAGGTTGTGGGCTCCCCCACACTAGAGGCATTCAAGAGGCAGCTGGACAGGGATCTGTCAGGAATGCTTTAAGGTAGATTCCTGTATTGAGCAGGGTGTGTGTGTGTTTGGACTCGATGGCCTTTTAGGCCACTTCCAATGCTTCTATTCTAGGGTCCCATCGAGGGTGTCTTGCCAAGGCTATCCAAAAAATAGAGCTGCCACTGCACAATGGGACTTAGTTCCGAGGGAAGATACCTGGGATTGCACTGTGAAATTCGTGCCTCTTCCGATCTACTCCTAGTAGCACATCTACTAGGATACAAGATTCAGAACAAAAACTGAAGCCTCACATGGGTGAAGCTCCAGTGCCTTAAGTGGACTGCCAGCAGAGGGGGGCCTCTATCGAGATTATTTATTTATTTTTGACTGTTATTGCCTGTTTTCATTATAAAATAATTCCAAAGCAAGGTGCAAGTAATAATACACAATAAGGCTACAATCCAATGTATGTTTAGACAGGAAAAAGTCCTACAACATCCATCATTCAGCAATGCTGGATGTTGTAGGACTTTTCCCCCCTATCTAAACATGCATAGGATTGCACTTTAAATCATACAACATTGACACCCCCCGCAAAAAGGGGGAGAATAGTAACACAGATATGTCACACTTTGCACAATGCAGCAAAACCATTTCACTCAAATCCCTGAGTGAAGAAATAGGTCTTTCGTTGGCTCTGAAAGCTTGTTTAGCATCGACGGGACATGAGGGATGAAGTGAGTTCTGCAGTTGGATGCCTGTAACAAGAACACCATTAGATAAAATCTCCCTCTTCTCATTATTTCCCCCTAGTGAATCATCTCTCTTAGGTTGTAAATCAGCCATCTCTAACCTTTTGCCCTCCAGTATATTGGACTACAATCCCCATCTTCTTCAGCCAGCGTTGGGAGGTCACCAGGTTGGGAAAGGTTGTTGTAAACCATTCTTCTGAGTCTTAAACCATTTTGAGTGCTTTCACAGAAAGGCAGAATAGGGCTGGTCAATACATAAATACACACGAACAAGCTGGTCGTTCATCAATGTTCCTTTCCATATCCGAATATTTGTGGCAGGTTCCAAAAAAGAAAAATGCCAGTTAATTCTTCTACTTGTTCAAAACCAGGTCACAAGTTCTCATTTGGAAAGACTTGGGGAGTAAGCACCAGGGACTCACTGGGAACAGGGAAGAAGAGGCCTTTCGTGTGGACATCTCTCATGTGAGCATGGCCCGATGGGAGCAATTGGAAAAGGACCCGCGCCTCCTCAAAGAGCATCCATGAAGTTGGTATCAATGCAAGTATTCGGGTTGACACCTGTTCTCAAACATATTAAAGCAATTTCAATATTGTCTATGACTTTTCACTTGGATGCATAACTATAGGCAGAAGTTAATTTCTGAGCTGAAGCTGGTAATTTCAGGTTGCCCCCGGAAGCGCTGTTTGCGTGAAAGTGCTGGGCGCTGTTTGCGCAATGGACTCGTTGGGACTGGTCGCTCGTAGCCACTCACCATTGGATACTGCCCCTCTTGTATTCCTACTCACAGGCTGCATTTGGACACAACATTAAACTATGGTTTAGCGTTGCACGAACGAGTCTCAGGCTCATGCACTCTTCCTTCCTCCAGTATGACATTTGCTTCCATTTTCAGCTAATCGTGGCTCGTTATTACATGATATGTTTTCGTCAGCTTCTTCTTTAACCTCCTCCTCATTTATTTATACCTCGCATTTCCCTCCAAAAGGAATCCCAAAGCGGCTGACATCATCATACAGAATACAACGGTATCAAATGTATCAAAAGACAACTATTTAAACATTTTAACCATACGTGTATTACAATGAACCTGTAAGCAAACTTTCAACTCAGTTCTTAAACATCAGATCAGTTAAAGACAAACACACACCACATAAATATATTGA
Organism: Elgaria multicarinata webbii; assembly: GCF_023053635.1. Taxonomy (NCBI): domain Eukaryota; kingdom Metazoa; phylum Chordata; class Lepidosauria; order Squamata; family Anguidae; genus Elgaria; species Elgaria multicarinata. Next base: position 16,511,716 of record NC_086176.1, read on the forward strand.
AACAAGGGGCTAATAAAATGCAAACCGCATTTTAACCAAAAATGCGCATGTATACCCCACTCCAGCAGCCAATACGGGTAACTGTTTGGGCATGCCGTTAAAAGACAAATCCCCCTGAAACCAGAAGGAAAAAACGATGCAACCCATTAAGGCAATAATTGTACAAACTATGAAGAATTACCATACCCTGAAACCTCCTCCTGTCAAACCTGCCCTCTCCAGAGGTTAATACAGAGGGAGAAAAAGGAAAGGCCGCCAGCTTCAAGCTGTGATTGACAATTCGGGCTTGCTCAAATCAACCATAAGCAAAAATATCATCAGCTCCTGATTCAGATGAAACCAGTGCCTCCTCCAGCTCCCAGGCAGGCTCAGAGGATGGCAATGGGAGACGGCCTTCTCCGTGGTAGCCTCCCCTTATTGTGAGATGCTCTCCCTACTAAGGTCCACCTTTTTGGTGTCAGGTTAAGACTGCCCTCTACTCCCAGGCATTTGACAGTAGGGGTGTGCACGGACCCCCCACTCCGCTTCACTTTCAGATCCGCCATTTTCGGATCGGGCCGCTCCGCCTATGCCCACTCCGCTCCGCTCGGAGCTCCGGATCCGGATCGGAGTTCCGTCCCCCCCCATAGGGGGGGTTACCGGGCCCTGCCACCATCGCCGCCCATGCGGCGACGGCGGCAGAGCCCGGTAAGGGACCAAGGGAGAGGGGGACCTTACCTGCCTCCGCTCGCGGTCCGTCGCCGTCTTCAATTGAGCCCGCGGTAAGGGAGAGGAGGGCGGGGCGGGGGTTACCGGGCCCTGCCGCCGTCGCCGCATGGGTGACGGCGGCAGGGCCCGGTAAACCCCACTTACCTTTCCGGCGGAGGTCCGGATCTAGGCGAAGGATCCGCCTTCACCTCGATCCTCTTCGTCACGCTCCGCCGGCCCCCCAATCCTCTTCGCCTCCGCCTTAAGGGCAGGCGAAGCCCCCCGCTCCGCTCCTGCTTCTACGGTCCGATTAGAAGCGGAGCACAGCCCTATTTGACAGCATATGATGGGGGCATTTACGTTAGTTGTTTTATTCACTCCCGGTATCTTATTGTAATGGTTTTTAAATTGATTTAAAATTTTGTACCTTAAAGACCTTGTATTGTCGTCTTTATTATCTTAGCTTCGTTTTTATTCTCTTATACCTGTGGAGTGTCTTTTTTGTGAACCGTTCAGAGAGCTTTGGGCATTGGTTGGTATAGAAATGAAATGACTTAAAACAGAAGTGGGTGCTTTTGATCTCCTCTGCCAGAGGGGAGCGGTTTGTGCATGTAACACTAAATAATGGTTTAATGTTACATCTGAATGAGGCCACAGTTGACCTTACTTGCCCAATCTCTTCAGTTACATAGCGTTATGCCTTCATCCTTTTGCTGTGCTCCCTCTAATTGGGTGGGATCAGCAACATGATTATTCCTGGAAGGAAGTAGCAGTACCTGACAGCAGGGTGGCAAGGGGAGAGAACAGATGGACATGAGTGAAAATTTTGCTTTTCAGGAAATATTTTTACCACCCTGGAATAGCTATTTACAAGCTGCAAAATGGCCCTGGGAACATTCCATGCAGCCCTAAGTTCTACAGGTTCATAGTCAGAGCCATGTGATGTAGTGGTTAGAGGCTTAGACTGGAATTTGGGACACCCAGATTCAATCCCCACTTGGCCATGTGACTTTGACTGTACCTCACAAGGTTGTTGCAAGGATAAAATGGAGAAAAAGAGGATCACATATGCTGCCTTGGACTCCTTGGAAGAAAGGCAGGATATAAATGTAACTAATGAATAAAGAAGTAGAGGATTAATATTCACATGAAGTTCTCTTCCATGCCATTCCTATGTCTGTGTTCTTGAATAAAACATTAACCAGAAGTGAGTCATCCTGTTAGAATACTACTCGTTATTCATTTTACTGAAATCCACAGTTACTGCAACATTATTATTATTATTTTATTATTATTTATTTATTTATATAGCACCATCAATGTACATGGTGCTGTACAGAGTAAAACAGTAAATAGCAAGACCCTGCCGCATAGGCTTACAATCTAATAAAATCACAGTGGAGTGGGGTGAGAGGTTGTGGGAGGAAGGGGAGAAAATAAGAGGCAAGTCTTTAGGTCGCTTAGTAATAGAACTGGCAAGTCTCCACATGTCAAGAAAGGAATCATTTTTTTTAAAGTCACTTGAACATGGACAAGTCAAGACTAGCAATGCTAGACGTCGTAATATAATCTTCTTTATCCTGTTTGGCTTTCATAGTCTTGTCCAATTTATCATCCAGCAATGAAGCCATACCATCTCTAGGGAAATCTTTCTTAGCAAGCTGTGTCTTCAAAAAACGTGCTTCTGATCTGTGTTTGACACCTATTATACCTTTCACTCCATCATATAGCTTTTAAAAAACTGCCTACCTTTTGCCTTATACTTATTCACCTCTTTTAATTCCAAGTTTTGAATATATCCTTTTAATCCTGAAATACCTAGTGACATGGGAGTTGCAGGACTTGTTTCTGTCTAAGCATGCATAGGATTGCACCCTTAATCTTATCTCCTAGGAAGTGTCTACGTCAGCGTGGTACCCTCCAGTTATTTTGGCCTACAACACCTATCTTCCTTCACCATTGGCTATTGTCCTGTTTCAGCAAACCTTTCCAAACACTGTCCATTTAACTAAGTTGGGTGCCCTGCCAGCCGTAGTAGTAATGACTGATAACGGCCTCTTCAAGGCCACTTCTACTCACAGCTGGCCGATAAGGACTTGTCCAAGAAGCAGTCCAAAAGTCACGCCAGGCAAAGTCCTGAGCATGGTATTCGGGCAAGGGTGAGGCAAGAGGCAGGTCAGGTCCAGTTCAAAGGTCAAAGAAGGTGGAAGCACACCAAGACGCTGTTTTCACGGGGCAAGCTCGGCCCCTGCAAAGCTAACTAGAAAAGGGACGCTTTTACAGAGCTGAATTCCTTGCTTGTAAACTGGGGCTTTTCTGGAGTGGCTGGGTTTGCTGCCTAGGCTTCATTCTTTGCCACTCTGGAGGACTGGGTGGTGGTCTCGCCATGCCCAGCTCTGAATCTGAGTCCTTCTGGCATGGAGGAATTGCAGGAGGGAGGCTGCCCTTGGGCATTCGAGATGAGCTTGCCTCTTCTTCAGCTGCATGACCCTGTCCTCCTGCAATGCTGCCTCTGGAACATCCTCAGGGAAAGGAGAGCTCTTGAGCTCAGGTAAGCCAAATTCTTCATCAGAAGCCATGGGGTGGAGGTGGGGGAACCATGACAACTAGGCTGGCTACAGCTGATGGGAGTTGTAGGCCAAAACATCTGGAGGGTCACACGTTGCTCACCCCTAAATGGTCTTCTAGTACCTTTTCTTCCAAGTAAATCCTGTTTCAGTTTTCTTAGGGTGACCATATAAAAGGAGGACAGGGATCCTGTATCTCTAACAGTTGCATAGAAAGGGAATTTCAGCAGGTGTCATTTGTATATATGGAGAACCTGGTGAAATTCCTTCATCACCACAGTTAAAGCTGCAGGAGCTATACTAGAGTGACCAGATTTAAAAGAGGGCAGGGCACTTGCAGCTTTAACTGTGGTGATGAAGAGGAAATTTCACCAGGTTCCCCATATATACAAATGACACCTGCTGAAATTTCCTTTTCAATACAACTGTTTTGAAAACTGTTACAGGAGCCCTGTCCTCCCTTTCATATGGTCACCCTAGTTTTCTGAAATGTTTGCCTCACTGACTCTTGAATTAGTCTAAACTCTTGGAAGGCGTTTTGGCTCTCCGTTGATTTGAGCAAGCCTGTATTGTCAATCACAGCTTGAAGCTGGCGGCCTGTCCTTTTTCTCCCTCTGTATTAACCTCTGGTGAGAGGGCAGGTTTGACAGGAGGAGGTTTCAGGGTATGGTAATTCTTCATAGTTTGTACAATTATTGCCTTAATAGGTTGCATCTAGTTTTTTCCTTCTGGTTTCAGGGGGATTTGGCTCTCTCAGGAGTGGGCAAACCTGTGGCCCTCTAGATATCATTGGACTTCAGCTCCCACAATCCTTGACAATTAGCCATGCTGATGGGGATACTGGGAGTTGCAGTCCAACAACATCTGGAAGGCCACATATTCCCCCATCTCAGCCCTTCGTTCTTGAGTGATGCATTTGTTAACTATTTTGATCTCTCTTCCATAGCTCCTTTTCTGATTTCCACCTCTCTTATTTACTTCTAGCCCAAGCATTTCCTTCTCATTTTTTTTAAAAAAAAACATCCTAGAGAGAATTAATGTTTTTTTCTGCAAGCCAGGAATCACTCTTGTAACTGGTCTCTTGCCGCATGCCCAGCCTGCTGCAGCTGCGATGCTCCTCTGCAAATGTGTGGCGGCAAAGTGGGGCTTGACATTGCTGCCTGTCCTACTAATAGTGGACTGAGTCTATCCCATTTGTTCCTGATTTTCTCCTGCTGGCGAGGCAATGGGGCCGTTTAGCTGCAGCAGGTTGGAAGTGAGAGTGATGAGCGCCCCCGTGTGGTTGACTGCTGCTATGGGGACGGTAAGCAATGCCAAGCTCCCCACGTCTCCGTCTCTCACACGTTACAGACAAACTTATTAGAAGGGTTGTCAACACCCAATTAAAGAAATCATCGGTAGATGATGGTCATCATCATTTAATTTGTAGGCCGCTTTTCCACAAAATGTTCCCAAAGTGGCTCATAGCACAAGAGCAATTCAAAAACAAGAATGAAGACCAAAACATCCATTGCAATAATACATCATTACAATAACTGACCCAGACAATTCATTTCACTAACGCTAAGACAGCATTTCCAGTTAATTACAAGATAGGCAATATCAACCATTAGGATACAATACCAGTTATTTTGTATCAGTAAAGTGTAAGCCAGAGCCAAATATACTCAAGCTTTCCAATGCATTGAGTTATTAATGAACAACACAACCTGCAAACAGCTCTCCCCAAAGTACCAAGTGCAAGAGTGTGTTCAGAGGAGGGCAACCAGGATGATCAGGGGTCTGGAAACAAAGCCCTATGAAGAGAGACTGAAAGAACTGGGCATGTTTAGCCTGGAGAAGAGAAGATTGAGGGGAGACATGAGAGCACTCTTCAAATACTTAAAAGGTTGTCACACAGAGGAGGGCCAGGATCGCTTCTCAATCCTCCCAGAGTGCAGGACACGGAATCATGGGCTCAAGTTAAAGGAAGCCAGATTCCAGCTGGACATCAGGAAAAACTTCCTGTTAGAGCAGTACGACAATGGAATCAGTTACCTAGGGAGGTTGTGGGCTCTCCCACACTAGAGGCCTTCAAGAGGAAGCTGGACAAGCACCTGTCAGGGATGCTTTAGGGTGGATTCCTGCATTGAGCAGGGGGTTGGACTCGATGGCCTTGTAGGCCCCTTCCAACTCTGCTATTCTATGATTCTATGAAATAGTAACCATAGAATCATAGAATAGTAGAGTTGGAAGGGGCCTATAAGGCCATCGAGTCCAACACCCTGCTCAATGCAGGAATCCATCCTAAAGCATACCTGACAGATGGTTGTCCAGCTGCTTCTTGAAGGCCTCTAGTGAGGGAGAGCCCACAACCTCCCTAGGTAATTGGTTCCATTGTCATACTGCTCTAACAGTAAGTTTTTCCTGATGTACAGCCGGAATTTCTTTACAGACTGCAGCACCTGATCTTTTCCATGGCCCAACTCTCATTCTGGTTGTCCTTAAATCTCCAACAGAGACAAGGTAGAGGAATTAATCTCTTCACCTGTGCTCTGGATGTTTCTGCTGCTTCTGGAGGGCTGTGGGGCCTGCAGATATATACCCAGTTTCTCTGGAAACCAGGTGTTTTCAACTTCTCCAAGGCAGCATTCAGCATGCCCCCCTTCCTCATTCTGGTAGAGTTCTGAAGGCTCTGGTATTCTGCTCCTTAGTCTCTTCCCTTGTGCTCTGGATCTTTTTGCTTGATTAAATAACCCCCCAAAAATGTTTAAAAGTGCTGCCTGATTAAGCAACACCCCCTTTATGATCAAATAAAAGGCATTTCAATTATCAATCTGACTGATCAATCTAATTGGCCAACAGTGCAAGTCAGCACATGTTTACTTGGAAGTAAGCACCACTGTGTCCCATGGAGTTTATTCTCAAGCAAATGTGAATAAGATTGCACTCTAAGGCCTTAATCTAATCCTAGACTTTAGGATTATCCTATGCAAATAGAGTGGTCATCCCTGCCTGCTCCCAGGATCCCGTGTGTGTCATTTGGATGCGCAGGGATGATCCCGGGACGATCCTGGGATATAGGCCTTGTCTAACTATGGCCTAAAAGTCGCTGAAATCTAGAAGTCACTATGGTGTAAGCCCTCATTAGACATGGGACTTAACTCTGAAAAAACATGCGTAGGATTGCACTGTTAATGTTGCAACCAAAGTCACTTTATTGTGTAGAGCCAAAGGCCACAAAACCATCACATATTTATATATACAGAAATACACATATCCCACAAGATCAGAATCAACCCCCCTAAGCTGTTTGGGACTTGGGATGTATTTATCACTGCTACCTGGGCAGTGATAAAAACATCAGTGCCAGGAAGAAGAGCACATGTCTGTTCTAAGATGGGTCTATTTGTCAGGCACTGGAGAATGATAGCAAGAAATTTATGCCTAGGATGGTCAGAGGGGACATCTTAGTAAGTAGTGGGAGACATCCTCAACTTTCCCAGACCCCCCAAATGCAAAGTCTTTGATGGACTGGAGTACTGTCAGATCTTCCCTCCAGAAAAGCAGAAGGCGTGCCTTGTAAATGCAATGCTGTGAATAATTTTCTTAGAGGGGCCACAGTCAGAGTGATAAAGTCACTCTCCGGACCAAATGACGTTTTATATAACGGGTACCAACTGGAATAGGACAAGTCAAGTGTGAGATTGTAACCAGATCCAACCACTTGCAATAGAGATTTTTTTTTTAAGCATCTACTTGACTCTATCAGAAACAAAGGAGTGGGTGGGAAGACTTGGTATCAATCCCATAAGCATACAATCTAGGTCTGGTCAAGTTTACCCAAGACTTTTGGGATAAGGTCTGAAGTTGCTATTGGAAGCATTTTTTATTTATTTTTGGGAGGCGGGAGTCACTAATATAAGTCAACTTGAACCAATATAAATTAAGTGTAACATGGATAGATGTTTTAACAGAAGTCAGTCCAACTTCTGCCTTTAGGAGTGATGCAGGTGTAGGTGTAGTTAGGAGGAATCTTATAGAAGAATGTTGCAACCTTACTTATTAGCTTTAGGCTGCAATCCTAAACCCATTTACCTAGGATTAAGCCCTATTGTATAGAATTGCATTGTTAACTGCATTCTTTTCTATTCAACCTCGAAAAGGCTTGATAAAAAGAAATAATCTTCTTTGGCCAAGAAGTACAAACCATTAACAAAGTAAATTTATAAAGTACAATCAAATCAATATTGCACTGCCTGCAATATTTTAGCCCATTAGTCAAATCTTCTGCTCAAGTGATTAACACAACTGTTGCACTATAATTATTCAGTGATTCCAACACATTGTGAGAAACATACACAAAGCTGCATAGATTATTTTACACATTTGTTTGGCTTCCATAATACTGAGTGAAATAACCACAGTGATACCTTTTTGCAAGCATAGGTTTTTATTTAAGCATTTTAAGTTAATACGAATGTACTTGCTTTCCAAAATACCATTGCGTTAATTATGCTTAAAACATGTACGAAAGAAACCTTATTTGTAATCTGTGTTGTTTATTACATTTTTTAAAAGTCCACAGTTTATCACGTTTATTGAAAAAAGAATCAAACTAAAAGCTATCCATACGGAAAAATAGCACTCACGTTAACATTGCTGTAATAAATGCAGTAGTGATACTGTAGGCATCTTTATTTGTGTATAAACAAAGAACCCCACACCCAGCTATTGCGTTATAGAACTATATCAGGGGCAAAGCAAAAATTGGATTTACAGCAGAATCCTATGCATGTTTACTTGCAAGCAAATCTCAGTTTTTAATGGGGATTATGTCCTAGTAAACCTGATTAGGATTGCAGACTTAGATCCCGGGCATAGAATGCTGGGTCAGGGATCTAAATAAGTATCTCCAGTTGAAGACATATTTGAACTGAATAAGAACAACATCCTTAGAACTCATGCTACATTTGATTAACACAAAATCTGTCTGGTCATAACTTTTCTAGGAGGGCTCAAAAGCAAATGTTGTAGAGGTGGTACCAGGAAAACTGCTCCTGAGGGTATGTTCCAACAATGCTCTAATGATATAGCTCTCCGGAATGTGGTGGAACATCTATTAATTTCATTTTAATCGAGTAACCTAATTTTATTTTAATCCAATGATTTGATTTTAGGCTTGTCTACGGTGACAAATAGAGTCAGCATTGGGAGTCCTACCCATTCTACTTATTGAAGAATGGTGGAGGATACGTTGCAGTTTATTGATAGAGAAAAGATGACCAGGGTACTCAAAGCATATGTGGTCATTTGGCTCAATTTTGCCAGTTTCAGCACCAAAACTCCTGCCTATCCTGTGTTACACCCTTTCCCTCCTCTTCCCTTGGGTATTTTGCCTACCTGTGTCTTGCCTTTTGCATTAGTCTTTTCTTTGTAACTGCCAGTTCCCTTCCCTGCACTCCACTACTTTTGTTTCCCTGTTTATGGGTTCTGTAATTCAAGGATAGTTGTGAGTTATGACTAATGATTAGGTTTTCTTTGGTTCTATATTTCCCCCTCAATACTGTACAACTTAATACATTTAACACTGTATTATAATACAGTGTATTATAGAACAGACAATAAACAGAAAAGAAAACATACAAATCTATTTGAAAAAATACTAGTGCAAAGTGTTTTTCTATTGGAATTCTATTTGTTACAAGTATGCCATTTCCTCCTTTTCTAATCATCTATTCATAGCATTAACTTCCCCCAGTTATTTACTACTAAGCATGATGCATAATGGGTTTTGCAAGTGTGCTTGTGCAAAGGTAACTTTAGTTGGATTCTTCTCTTGTGCATAGTTCAGAACTTAGTTACCACTAATATAACGTCATTTGTGCTAAGTGGAAATACAGTTCAACACTTCCCTTTATTTTTAGTTTAATGGTGTACTATAAACTGCTCCCAGCAAAAAGGTATTGGTACGCTATTGAATTATTATTTCCCCACTAAAGTTAGTTTGAGCTACAGCAAGATCCATATCTTTTATGTTTATCCCACAGATTTCCAACGTGTTCTATTAGTCATTATCTTGTCTTCTCTACCATAATCCATTCCTTTAAAGGTATGGAAATACCTTACTGCTCTATATTTCAATAAAAGATTGGAAAATACATATTTTACTTCCCACCCGACATGCTGATCAGTATTGTATCATGAAATTTTATGAAGTCATCATCTAGGTCCTGTCCTGCAATTCTTGCTTTTTTCTTTTTGGCTTCTCTGGTGATCCCACAACTAAAGGGCAGTACTTACATACCTCAGGAGACAGAGTAGCAAATATTAGATTCCTCAGAGCCCATATATGTGATTCAGAGACCATGAAGAAGAACTTTAACTTTATTTTAAGAGTTGGTGAGAACCACCACCACCACCACGGCATTTAAAAAAAAGGAATTTTCAGCCTTCTCTGCGTTATTTCATGATTCTTGTCTCGTGGGTTCTTCAATATCAATGCTAAAGCCACCTAATTAGAGGCAGCTCAGGACTTCATGGCCATTTTATTTATTTAAACCATTCCTAAATATCCCACCCTTCAAACAGAATTTACCGGGGTGGCGGATAAAGAGCCATAATAACTATGGGTCTCTGAGATTTTTAGGCCCAACTCATGTGGAAGGTCATACTCTCAATTTGGAGAGGGGGGGCAAGAGAGTGCCCTGCTTTATCTATACCCAAGCTAATGTGTTTTAATGGATGAAAACTTTCAGAGAAAAACCCTCTTTCTGATCAATAAAGTAGCGTTTTTCAAAGTAGATGAACTGAAATGTCAATTCTTTATTTTTTAACTGAAAATTCAGACAATATAAATTTTGTATTCTCAAAATGAAAACATAAATACACAACTAGAAAACATAGCAACACATGACCTAATATAATGCACATGACCTGCATTTTACATCTTCTGCCCTGATAAATCATAAAAGGAAAGAATTATCCATCTTGATACTGTACAACTAACTCCTCTTCTCTTTATCACCACCAGTTTACACATAATTACCAGCTCCTCTATATCTTCACTCTCCATATATCTAGAGAACGCCAAACTTCTAATCATCTTTGTTATGAGTCTGCCTCACAGATCCATCCTCCAAAAGGTAGCACGCTACACAATTTGTATTTTCTCCACTATACATGCATGTAACAAGGAAACACCGATTTTTACAAAAAGTTATTTATTAGTATCCTGATCAAAACACAGGTGCTTTACACAGTGTGTTTATTCTTTCAATACCGTATTAATATATAGTCATTTATTTGATGGGGCTTGTATCAGCTGAAGTCAAAATAGGTTCATTCATCTAAGTTCTCCTTGAGCGTAGAATTGAGAATCTTGTTGTGGAGGCTTGATTTCAATGACAGTTCTTTCTGTAATGTTGTAAAGAAACAGTTATATCCCTCTTTAGCAGGAATGCATCACTAGAGCAAATGCAGAAGTAGCCCATCAGATTAGAAGTGATAGACCAGGTTTATACCACAGTAAGTTCCCTCTTCATACTTCAGCTATGTAGATCAGAGGACCACTCCTCTTACTCAATGCCCTCAACCACCCAATACACTCAACAGCCTTTTCTTCTCTACTCACCTAAAACTTCCTGGATGGTTACAATGTTGTTATAATTAAAAGTGTAAATCCTATGCATGTTTACAGAGAATTAAGTCCCATTGCATGCAATAAGTGGGTATAGGGTTGCAACCTAAGCTACTTACTGGAATTTGACCTATAATGAGCTATTTTTAATCTTTCTAAACTTCAACCACGAACATTTTCACAATGATCGCTGACAGAATTAAGCCACAACTATGTTGAGGGTTCTATCAGCAACACTCTATTCTATTCCAAAGTAATAATTAAGTCTCTAAATGATAGACCAGTGTTCTTTCCAGTTTAATTTCCTGTACGATACTTAAAGCATATTTCCCCAGAGTTAAACATTTTTGCTCATTCCTTCAACACCAGGACTACATTCTGTTTTATATGGATCCCCACTCCATATTGTCAAAACCAAAATCTAATTTTAGCTAAATTCCTCTATATGCCCATTTTCTACAAAATTCTTGTTAGGGTACAATCCTATGCTTGTTTAGACAGAAAAAAGTACTACAACCTCCAGCATTCCCCAACCAGACAGGCTGACTGAGGAATGCTGGGAGTTGTAGGACTGTTTTCTGTCTGTTCATGTATAAGATTGTTTTCTGAATATTCTCAACAAATCATTTTGGACATCGATCTTTCCTGTGTATAGAAATTTGTCTGTTGTTCACATTTCCATGTGATCTTGGTATGCCCAAGTTACTTCCAAGTGGTGGTTTAGTTAATGATTTAAGTTTCCCCCCATATCCACCTAGGGATGTCAGAGAAATCCATTTGAGGAAAAAGCGGAGTTCAATGGGTTTTCCTAGGTTTAGACCCCTAGTCTGTAGTGAATTGGGCTAGTTCATGGATTTTCCAGGCATTCTGTGCATTTTTCCCAAGTTCCGCAATTTGTGCAAACTTGTGAACAATTTGTGCAAATTACGACTGAAATTTGCAAAGAAAGTGCGCAACCTGTGGAAAAAATGCCCAGAAAAAGTCCTGGAATTCAGGGAAGAAGCCCATAGCTGGGTTCGCAAATGCAAACTGAGTCATACACTCCAAAGAACTCAGTTGAGTCAAAGAAAGAATTCGTGTTCCCATGACGGACATCCCTATACCCAGCATAGTAGTAGGTTTTCTGAAGATTTGCTACCTCCACCATGTCCCCAGGTTGTTATTATTTACATAGTGCTAATAGTGTGCAAGGCAAGTTAAGAAGTTTAATAGGGAGCTTAGAATCTAAAACAGACTATGCAGAAATAGAGAAAAGGGACGGAGTGTCCAAGCAAGGGATTAAGCCAAAGTCCTAAAAACAAGGGGGGGGGGGAGAAAGTGGGGTTGAGGAGGGATTTCCAGGAAGAGAGGTGGCACAACGTACTTGTTCAAGGAGGGAGCCCCATGCAGGCAGCAATAGAAAATGGATTCATGAAAGAAGAAGAGGCCTTTGAAGAGCTGAGTGCGGTAGAACTGAGGAGTGGAAATCATGGGTAGGGATACAAGGAACAGCCAAATGATTAAAGTGGGGAAAGGCTAAGAAGAGCTTTTTAAAGGAGACATCACAAAGTGTCTTGGATACTAAAGGGGATGGGAATATAGTTGGTGAAAGGGTTGTAAGATGGGCATCACATGGCTGTGGATGGGTATCACACGGCCTAACCACAGGGCGTTATAAATGATTTTGGACAGAGACGAGAAGGCTGTGGTGTAGCCCCCACAAAGAAGACTGCAGTAGTCAAGATAGGAGAGAACCAGAACACATGGTAGAGTTTTAGCAGGAGTTTAGCAATAGCTAGAGAGAAAGGATTGGTCAATGGAAGGTCTTTGCGTAGGGGAGATAATGGCATGTGTGAACATGGTAGGTAAGGAGTGAGAAGAGTGAAACGTTGATGTGGTTGGGGAGTGAGGAGAGAAGAAAAGGAAATGCTATCCAAGAATTGAGAAGTAATGGGATTAAGAGTATGAGCAGATGAGCATCTCAGAACAGCTATATCAAGCAACACCGGAATTAAGGAATGAGGTAGGTGGGGAGATTGGGGTGGATAAATTGTGTTTTATCAAGAAAGAGGTAGCAAGATCCTGGGCAAAAAACATTGCGCAAGGAAGAGGGGCAAACATCAAAATGTGGAGAATAAACTTTGGGGATTGGTAGAATGGGTGTGCGGCTCTGCATGGTGTAGTAATGCTCCTTATCCAATCAAATATAAGACAGCAAGAATTTAAAGAAAGCAGCCGGGACAGGTCTTTTCATTTCTTCCAAAAGGTGCTGAATAGCACAAGAGCATGCACTGAGATAACAAAAGGAGAACTTACGCCAGAGCCATTTGTTTGGGGTGGTGGTGGTGAATTTTAAAATTTTATTAAAACATTTATATCTTGCCTTCCTGGTGCCAAAGTCCCAGAAGTAGACAGCCTTTTTGGGCCCGTGGGCACATTTGGCAATTTGAGACGCTCTTGTGGCCTTCACCACAAAATGACTACCATGGGAGACTCGGCTCTTCACAAAAGACAAGTCACAAAGCAGAAGTGGAGTCTGATGCATAATACACTAATCAACCCCTTTGAACCCACAGATTTCATTGTCTTTCTCCCCCCCACACTTTCTTTTTCTTGGTGGCTGGCTGTGCTGCAGAGGAAAGCATCTGTCTGCAGCCACCCACCGTCTTCATTTCCGAATGTCTCTGAGCCCCATCACATGGCCCAGAAGCATTCGTGGGAAATGCAGCTGGCAACAGCTGGAGGACCTTCCATTGCTTCAATGCAAACCCAGCTGCTAGTAAGAAAGGGTGTTAATTTAAAAAAACGGAGGCAGGCAGGGCACCTTGGCAAGTGCCAAAGAAGACGTCCAGCTTACCCATGATATAAACCAACCAAGGAGATAGGGTCAGCAGTTAAAACCAAAGTATCAAAATATTATCTGACAGAAAGGAATAGTATTCAGTAACCGGGTGGTGGGCAACCACACTTCAAAAGAGACAAAGGTTGAAATATGGAGGAGATTAAGCTTGAAACAGTAGCAATGGCAAATGTTGGGATGATCAGAATACAGGAGCTTGGTTACCAACTAAGTCTCATCAAACTGAGCATATTTGACACGTGTTACGATCTCCACAAACTTGCAGTTGTTCCAAGGTGTCTGGAACCAGGCTGATCTTTCGCATACGAGGGCACAAACCTATGCATGTTTAGACAAAAAGGTCTGACAAACGATCATACTGGGAGTAGTCTAACCATGCATAAAGACAGGTTGCTTACCTGTAACTGCAGTTCTTCGAGTGGTCATCTGTGCAGTCACACATATGGGCTCTGCGCCTGTGCAGGGCCAGCTCCGGAAACTTCACTAGCTGAAAACATTTTTAGGTGGGAACCCCTCCCCCACCATCCACTGAGCATGCTCAGGGGTTCCCGCCCTATCTCCTCAGTTCTTGAAACCGCCTAAACAGTCTCACTGAGGTGAATCACCAGGTAATCAATAATGACACCATAGTGGGGACGGTGGGAGGGTTGTGTGACTGCACAGATGACCACTCGAAGAACTACAGTTACAGGTAAGCAACCTGTCTTTCTTCTTCGTGGTCTCTGTGCATCACACATATGGGCGAATAACAAGCTGACTTACCGGAGGTGGGTGGTGTCAGGTGGTAAAAGTAACTCAAAGTATTGCCGATAACAGTCCCTACGTGCTCTGATGTCCAGGCAATAGTGACTGGCGAAAGTCAGAGGTGTTGACCAGGTGGCCGCTTTACAGAGGTCTGATAAAGCAATTCCTCTTTTGAATGCCATAGAGGTGGCAACTCCTCTCGTGGAGTGAGAACGCACTCTACCCTCCAACGGGAGGCCAGCAAGTTCATAGGCTAATTTAATGGTCTGTACGACCCAAGCAGATATTCTCTGCAAAGATACTTGAAGTCCTTTCTGTTTGTCCCCGTAACAAACGAAAAGTCTTTGAGATCTCCGGAAAATAGCAGTTCTGGACTGATAGAAAGCAAGGGCTCTTCTAACGTCCAATGTGTGAAGGGTTGACTCAAGTGGCGACACAGCGCAGGAAAAAAACTTGGCAGAATGATATCCTGACTAACATGAAACGATGACACAACCTTTGGGAGGAAGGCTGGGTCAGGTCTAAGGACCACCTTGTCAGCGTGGAAAACTGTATAAGGTGGGTCTATGCGGAGTGCTGCTAGCTCGGATGAACGTCTAGCAGACATAATGGCAACTAGAAAAACAACCTTGAAAGTTAGTAAACGAAGGTCCGTAGTTGCCAACGGTTCAAAAGGCTTGCCAGACAATGCCTTGAGCATACAAAAAGGCTCCATTGCGGAACAAAGGAACGAAGGGGTGGAACTGTACTTTTCATCCCTTTCATAAAGCGCTTAACTAGTGGATGAGTGAAGACCGAACAGCCCTGAATCCATAAATGTGAGGCAGAAATTGCTGCCAGATAAACTCTAAGAGAGGAAAACTTCAGGTCTCTTTTAAACAAGGAAAAAAGGAAAGTGAGGATGGTGGAAATAGGCGCTGAAAGGGGTTTCTCATTCCTGCTTAGTGCAAAGGAGGAGAAAGCTTCCCATTTGGTAGCATATGACTTTCTAGTCGCTGGTTTCCTAGCTGCTAGGATTATGTCCCATATATCAGGGGGTAGGGATTGACAGTCTAACGCAGTTGTATCCTCCAGGCTGTTAGGTTCAATGACTCCACATCTGGGTGGAGAATGAGCCCTTTCCCTTTGGAGATTAGGTTAAAATGAGCAATGGGATTGAACAACCCTTCGCCGTCGAATGGCAGGTCCTCAATCTAGCTTACAGAGTGAGACCTGCTAATCATAGGTATGCACTGCTCTCAACTCACAGTTGGTGAGGCAACAGGTCATGTTAAGTTGCTGACAAGAGGAAAAGTTGTTATCTGGACATCATAACTAGATAGTGTATAACTCTGGGGCCCAAAGCAGAAGAATATGTTCTGTGGCCTGGTAGGTCCAACATATATGTTCAGAAAACTCCCCTTGGGAATAACTGAACTAATGTAGAATTGGAACATGGGTGCGTAAAGAAAAAACCCAGTGTCCATTACTGGACCTTATGTAAAGATTCTGCCCTTTCCAATGTCAGAGCCATCAAAGAAGGGGCCTTCCAGGAATTTTTAACTGTCAGAAGCGGTGTTGGAAGGAAAAATATTGACATTGGAATTGGCTTCTCAGTACATACAGCGTGAGATTTATTTACAGTTATGTGTCTCAGTACCGAGTCATCCTCAATGATCAGGAAGTGGTATAAGTCCTCCGAAGGAGGTTCTGCCCTGTGTAGGCACTACATCATGAGGTGATACAGAGGAGAGCAATGTTGAGACCAACTGATAGTCCTCAAAGGATTGAGGGGAATCAGATCTATTCTTATGCTCCAACCCATCTTCCCCAAGTTGATCTCCTGATGCCCCACAGAATGGGGGTGGAATGGAGAAGAGCTAAGTAATTGTACTGACGCATTATGGCTGTAACAGCTGAGCCCTGTGTATCGGTCGCAATGACAGTGATCTCGGTTGTACGTATCCCCATCACGGTACTGATGCCAGTATCCATGCTTGTATGGTATTCTCAGGAGACGTGGCCCATTTAACATTGTGTCCCCTCCTCTCACAAGGGGACCCCCCCAAAAAAGGATGACATCAGACATCATGGTAATAAAACTCTCTCCACTGAAAGCAAAGCACTCAGAGCGTAGAGACTCTGGAGGGAGACCCTGAAATTGGTGGTTAGCCTGCAAGGGATATACTGCCTGATGTGGTGGACAGATGTCACAGTAGCCTTGGCATGAGGTTTTTGTTGTTATTGTTATATGTCCCAAAGGCTTAATTGACCTGGCCTTCCTAGATATCTCTTTTGCTGCAGAAGCAGCTAGAGCGCGTCCAGATTTCTGGAAGATCGGAACGACACACGGATAGAGTCGGGGTCCGAGGACGCTGAGAGGACCTAAGGGGCCTCTGCCACAATTGGCTGCATAAAGCACTTCGGAGAATCCATGGCTTCTAGAGCTTTTCTCTGCAGAAACGCCCTGAGCAATCAGTCCCAGAAGGCTTAAGTGATCCGGCCTTCTAGATATCTCTTTTGCTGCAGATACAGCTAAAGAGCGTCCAGTATTTGAAGATTGGAATGACCCACGGTTAGAGTCAGGGTCCGAGGACACTGAGGGGACATAGGTTGAGGAGCCTCCGCAATGAGTGGCTGCATTGATTGCTTTGGAGAATCCGTGGCTTCTAGAGCATTTTCCCTCAGAATCGCCATGACGCGTTTAGCCCTCAGAAGGCTTAAGAGACAGGTCTCGATGATGCGAGCCTCTCCCAAACAAATCGAGAGAATATCTGTCTGTTGGGGAAGATTATTATTATCATCATCATCATCATCATCATCATCATCCCGCCTTTTGCCCAAGCTTGCTGACACATTTTCAGAAAAAAGGCCTTAACAGCCATGCGAGCCCTCCCTGATGCGATCCCAGATCGCTGGAGGGTGAAATAGCAATAATAAATTAAGACTTAACAAAAACTGAAAACAAACTAAAAGAACTAAAAACCTCAGCACTCTAAAGCTTTCTCCTCACGAGAAAGACAGAAGTTCCCAACGAGACATCCTTTCAGCAAAAAACAACAACACAGAATTTGGTGAGCGATCCCGGGCATGTCGGTATGGAGACATCGATCTGTACCGATGTCTGTCGGTACCAACTGGCGGAGGCGGCTCCTCTCGGTATCGAGGGGAAGCAGGGCCCATGTTTGCCATTGCATAGTCCAAAGAGGAGTCTCTTATTTCACCCTCTGAAACAGATGCCATTAAGGCGGGGTCCTCCACTGGTACTGTAACAATTTGGAAGGGTGATGGTACCGGGGAGTCCAGAGCTTCCTCAGCTTGCGGTGTTGGCGAGGTCAATACCGGCGGTGACAACGGTGTTGCCCATCTCGGTATTGAATAGGACTTCGGTAGCGAAAGCCTCGGTATCGGGCTCTTCGGTATCGGAGGGGACCTTTGTAGTGATGATCTCGGTATCGGGCTCCTCGGTACTGTAGTAGATTTCGGTAGCGAAGTTCTCGGTACTGGACTCTTCGGTATCGACAAAGCTGGATTGGCTAATTTTGTCTTTGCATATTTAGCCTTCAGCTTGCTCTTTTTCTTTTGGGGTTCTTCTGCCCCATTCTGGTCTCTTGCTCTCTTAGAGATTTTCTTCGCTACTTTTTTAGAAGCGGAATGAGAGGAGGTAGGGGGAACCGATAGGGCTTCACTCCAAGTAGGAGGAGGTTGGGGCATTGACTCCATTTTGTTAGAAGTAGAAACTCGAGCCGGTCTCAGTTTATCTACTGCCACCAAGGCCCTTTCCCAGAGAATCGCCCGAAGGCGGTCTGAGCGGTTTTTTCTCACTTGCCTCGAGAATTTTAAGCAAAATACGCAGGATTCAACTACGTGTGCTTCCCCCAAGCACAATAAACACAACGAATGTCCATCCGTCTGGGAGATCTTTTGTCCACAGGATGAACACTTTTTGAAGAGTCCTGTTTGTGCCATAGGCACCTAACTACTAATAAGAAATATAAGGGGGGATTTTTTTTTTAATTTTATATATAGAAAAGTTAGAAAACTGGAGAAGAAGAAAAAGGAAGAAAAAACAACAGTTTTCAGCGAAAAGGTAAAAACCTAACCTAGAAGTCTCCAAGAAAGGTTTTGACCCACAGGCGGTTGAAGAGAACTGAGATAGGGTGGGAACCCCTGAGCATGCTCAGTGGACAGTGGGGGAGGGGTTCCCGCCTAAAAATGTTTTCAGCTAGTGAAGTTTCCGGAGCTGGCCCTGCGCAGGCGCAGAGCCCATATGTGTGATGCACAGAGACCACGAAGAAGAAGATTGCATCCTAAAGCTCTTAAATGGCCTGGGAGCAGGATATTTGAAGAACCACCTTTTTTTCTTTTTCTTTGTATGAATCTTCCTTTAAGATCACTATAATTAGCATTTGAGGCCCAACTCTTAGTACCCCCTTCTTCAGAGGTTACAGCAGTTTGCAAATTGAGGTCTTTTCTGTAGTGGCAGCTTCCTTGTGGAACTCTCAGAAAAAAACTTTTTTGGCACATATCCTATCTTTCAGACACAGAGCCAAAACAAACTAAGCCAAGTATCCAGGCCAGATAAGGTAGTTGATAAGGGCACTGGGTTGATGACAACAGGAAACGAAAGGGAGATTCAAAATGTACCTAATGAATGTTGAAGTTTCAGAAGGAAAGCAATTAGGGCCCAGAATTGTCAAAGTTTGGAGAAGGTGGCCAACTTCACCACAATGGACTTCAAGGTGTGTGTGGGAAGGGGTTTGCAAGCACGGAGAGGCCTCTGAATCAGAGGACAGCAGCAGTGGCAGTATTGACGGCCACCACTTTGGATGGCTTTAAAAGGTGTTAGATGAATTCCTGAAGGAGAATGTTATCAGTGGCTACTTGTCCTGATGGCTATATGCTACTTCCAGTATCAGAGGCAGTATGCTGATGAACACCAGTTGCTGGGGAACATGGGCAGGAGGACGCCACTGCACTCATGTCCTGCTTGTGGGTTTCCGGTCGACAACTTGTTGACCATGGGTGAACAGAATGCTGGACCTTATGGACCTTGGTGTGATTTAGCATGGCTCTTCTTATATTCTTATTGGAAGGAGGTAGTTTTCAGGGATAGGAACAGGTTTGAGTGTGAACAAGTGGTTGTGGAATGAGATTACTTTTTGGGTAAGAGAGCAGCAGCTCCAAGGGGATGGCAGAAAGTGGGAGATTAGATCTGGAAAAGAATCAGGTAGGTGCCATTATACTGGAAACAAACACCAAAAAGATACAAGTAGCAGGGTTGGGAGATTGGAAGCATCAGAGGAGAAGGGACCCAGAACAAGAAAGGGAACTGGAATTGGGCAGAGAGTTGCAACTCTTTAAGAGGAGGAGGGAAATCCAAACAGGGCACTAATCTGGTGGTTTGGCAGCCATCAATGCCAGTGAGAGGTTAATGATGCCAAAGCAACCACATTTGGTTAGAACACAACCAATTCCATTTATATGCACACAGAAACATTGGGCGAAAAAAATATAACGGGAGAAATTACGTTGGGATTTTCTACAGTGAGCCAGTTCACTGTAGTGGTTAGTGTTGGACTAGGATTCAAATCCCTCTTCAGCCATTAAGCTGAAGGGCACCACTAAAGGCTGAGAGCAAACAGTGTTCTTTCGCAACCTAACCCTACAGCCACAAAATTTCAAAGTTGCATCTAGAATTAGTAACCATTCATGAAGAACCCTTCAGATAACTACTCCCAGATGGGATAATCATCATCCCATAATGCAAGGCAGCAAGACAGTAATTTTTTTAAAAAATTGCTCTCCCACATGGATTTAGGGAAAATCTCAACTCCCATTAAGTCCATGACTAAACTGTAATGGAGCTTTGCTAGCATTAAAACTTTGATCTCAACAAACTCATCATGGTTAGCTTCTTCCAGGAAACTAAGCTAAGCAGTTTGCTCCTGAACTTTCCCTGGGGCGGACTCTACTCTTTCCCATAAAGCTATGCAGTAAGAAAATACAGGTTAAGACATACCATGAAATCTAGATAGCTAGGATGGTTGGTGGATTTGCTTTCCTTGCTTTCTTCTAATGGCTGTCGGTGCAGGGAATCTAGAGGCATGTTTTTGGAAGGAGTCTGCAAAATGCAATTGTAAATACACACCTACTTGTCTAATATCATTAAATGCATTAAACCTAATGTGCCTCTTGTCATGTGATTAGAAGAAAAAGCTGCTGCAGCTAGTACAAAGGAATGATTTCATTATTATACAAATGATTCCAAACAGCTCCTCCTCCCCCTAAAGCTCTGAAGTTCACGTATTTCCCCAACTTTGCTCATCACTCTCACTATCCAACATAGTTGGATTGTTTTCACCCTTTAGGCAGCTGTTAAGCTTCGCCATATTATTGCGCAACTTTTTGGAGACTGGCTCAAGGACCTAGACATTGGCTTAGTTGCCATTCCAGGCTGCCACAAAGTCTCATCTATTTTCTAGGTGTCTCTATTTGGAATCCCTCTGAGTTTTCCCCATTAACAATTAGACCTGATTAGGCCTTATTCTTGACTCCATTGGCTTTACTGCATTTACTGAAGTAGCAAGCGTCTACTCAATTTCCCACAGATGTACCGACTCCAAAACTGTCCCAATACACAGGACAGTTCTGTTCTTTAATTTTCCACTAAGTGAAGCCTCCCCTTTAGTCTCTTGTACCTTTCATCGCTTTATTGCACAAGTTATTTTACATGGCACATGTGCTTTTAGGAGGAAATCTTTTTCATTAATACAGCTTTAAGAAGACCAGTTCTTCTCCCAGGCCAAGACTGCCAGGATCTATTTTACGCTTGCATGATTGCTATAGCCTGCCAAACTCAACTCCTCATTATCTTATGTGGAGAGTTAAAGAATGAAAGCCTCACTTTTAAGAATGGGGCAAAGAGTAATTGCTGTCAAAACACAACAGAAATGGGAACAGCATCTATGGCTATAGTCTATTTAATTAGCTTTCTTTGCCTTATGGGCTCGACTTGAATGTCAACTGGCATTTATGTGAAGTTTGTAATTAACATTAGCTCACCATACCAAGGCAATTAAGTTCATAGTCTCAAAGTCAAATACTCAGATCAGTACTGGTCATTAAATTAAC
Source organism: Elgaria multicarinata webbii (assembly GCF_023053635.1). Lineage (NCBI taxonomy): Eukaryota > Metazoa > Chordata > Lepidosauria > Squamata > Anguidae > Elgaria > Elgaria multicarinata. The sequence goes on from NC_086176.1 coordinate 16,533,284, forward strand.
TTCCTTAACCAATGTACTTTGGAAGAAAAGCAACAGTTATCTTCCCCTTCTCAAGTCTTTTGAAGAATTTGCTACAGGTGTCTGCAAACTTACGTGGGAGTAAATCACACTTAACTTAGCAGGACTTATTTCCAAGTAAATATTCAAAGGATCATGTTGTTAGTAATACAAAATGACAGATATGAAGCAACAGTGACCTCCAATGTAAAAATACATTTTTCTTGTTTTCTTCAGTCTTTAACATTCATGCTGTACAATGGCTTTTTTGAAACAAATACAAAAATATGACTGCTTATCCTTGTTTCACTAGGATATATTCAATGAACAGGACACAATCTTATGTGTGAGGCTATTTCCTTGTTTGTTAGACACACTTGGGGATGTCTTTAGTCCCTAGAACTGGAGGGAGCAAATGTTGCAGATATAGGCAATGTTTCTGGGCTGTGGGCACATTTGGCAATTTGAGAAACTGTCATGGGCACTACCATAAAATGGCCTCCGAACCTCCAATTTCCAGCATCAACAGAAAGCTGTTGCACAGGAATCCCAACTGCTGATAAGAAAATGTGTTCATTAGAAAAAGAGTAGGGAACCAAGAAATGTCTCCATGGGGCATATTGGTGCCCGTGGGTGTTACATTACCTACCCTTGTTGTATTGTTACTTCTCAGAAAAAGCATATGGATCTGAGATGACATGATAATAATCATGCTTCCAAACAACTTAGGATACAGATTTAAACATGCTATATACAAAAGGTACTTGACTGGTGCAAGAAAAAATTTGGATGCCAGGGGTTCAAAGAGTGTAGTTCACAGGCAGCCTCAAGCTCAGTCTAGGGAGGCCCGCCAGTCTGTGTGTGTGCGTGCTACCCCAGCCCACACCCAGTGTAGCCCTCAGAGCTGAAGATGTTGTACACACGTGATCTAGAGCAATGGATCTAAGACAAGGAAACAATGGAGAAATAGTGGTTTTCACCAGACCTTTATATGCTCATTTTCGCTTTTATGGTTCATATTGAACTCTTTCACTACAGAAGTGGATCAATAAGGGGTCACCTGTTATCAGCATCTCTCATTCCCAGGAACCAACAAGACTTGGTTCATACATAGCACGAACCCATGGGTTTTTGAATTCTGGGTTATTGTGATGTGCGAACCCTGTGAACCCAGTTGTGCAAACAAACCATGGTGTGTTAACCACAAACAACTCAGAGACCTGGTTTGTATAACAGGGCTCGCTACTGGTTATTTAACACACAACAAGGTGTGGGTGCCAGTTCGCATATCTAACCCATGCTCAGCAGTTGTCATGCCATATGAACCTGGCAAGCATGGATTATGTGAGGGTTAAACAACCTTCACACAACCCATGGCCTGTTTTAGGGTCATGTTACCTCTCGCATAGGGTTTGCACAACACAACAACTCCTGAGCGGGATTGGATATACAAAATGGTGGCCACACACACACCAGAGCTATGGTGGGTAAATATCCCATGGTGGGCTGTTGTATTGTACAAACTGGCCCAGAGAGAACACCTATGGTTTGATGTTGTGTTATGAACTCTGAGACGTTTAAACCATGGGTAGACATTATGTATGAACCCATAACCATGGGAGGATTCACCAGGCTAGTTAGTGGGCAAGAGTGATTAAAAAAATCAGCTGCTCTTCATGCCGGTACTACAGCACCGCAAAGACCTTTGGGATACTGGAAGGGAGAGGGAAGAAGAAGGAAAACAAACAATCCAGAGACATAAAAAACAAATCACGGTTTGTTTGTCTGCCAGACAAACCCTAAGTATTATTTATCAAAAATATTTATATATATCACTTATTTGAAGCCAATCCCAAAGCAGTTTACAAAAGGATAAAAAACAAAACAAACTAACAAAAAGGACCACACACACACAAACAAAATAGTATCATGAGGCTGGTACAAAGATCGCTCACGGCTAGGGGAAAGCCAAAGCCAACAGATATGTTTTCCAATAAACACCTAAAACACACCAGTGTTGTGGCGTGATGTACTTTAGACAGATAGTGAAACAAGCCATGTGCACACTAGGTAAATAGCTCTGCCTTCACTGGACAGTAGCAAAATCCTCTGTAGCGTGCAACATTTTTGCTAGGTTCAAAAGATGCAAGCTTGTCGCTTTCTTCCTTTGAAGAAAGTGTTAGTCCATGTTTATAGATTAAGGCTCAATCTATCAAAACTAGCTTTCACAAGCCACAATAGCGAGCACCAGTTAAGGGAAGGTGAAATAAGGCAAGTAGCTTCTTTTTTTAAAAAAAAGTCCTATTTTCCACAACACTTTCTTGCACTGAAGATTATCCTGTCACAGGCGGCTTTGGATGTAATGACAAGCTGAAACACAAAATGTTTGACTTGCATAACATTAACATCTAAATCAGACAAGAGTTAAGCAGAATTTTGAATTCATTTTGAATAAGCATTTATTGAAAAGATTATTAACACTTGCAGATTCCAAGAAATTGAGTTATTATGACACTTCCTTATTTGTTCAATACTTTACTGGATTCTTGAGCTTGGGTGTGAACAGGCAGCAGTACTGGAGAGTGCAGGCCACACCCAAGCTCATTTCCCAAAACACCACGGCAGGCAATGTTACTGCCCAGGATTAAGGTAATCCAACCATTGCTAGTTAACAACTGGGTTTCTATTGTTCAAATGCATCCTCTAAAATAGAGGGCATAAGCACCCTTTATTTTATGAATTCCAGCAAGTTTACCAAGCAATATATATAGTCATCCTTTTAAAGCAAGGTTAAGACTTTACTCTACTCCAAGGCATTTGATAAGGTTTTAACTGGTCCCTGGATCTCCACTGTTAATTGTTTTAATTAATTGTTTGGCATGTACTTTTTTAATAATATGTTTTACATTGTATTTTCAAGGTTTTAATCTTTTGTAAACTGCCCAGAGAGCCTTGACTATTGGGAGGCATTGAAAGAATAAATAAATAATTAAAATGTGATAAAAAGAAACTTGATTCATTTTACTCACCTTTGATTGAGCAGAGTGTTTGCCAGCAACAGCTATGTTGTTTGCTATATTACTGCAGTTGGTTGCTTTAAGTACAGTTAAGTTAGAGGCTACCTGCAAAATATAGTTCCCATCAGAAATATGAAGCTCATGATGACTTCAGCAAACAGCACATTAACTCTTCATTAAATCTTCATGAAAATATTCTCAGGGGTGCTAAGGATGAATCAAATCTGATAACGGCCTCTGTGACTTCAAGTATTTTCAATCAGCTTTGCCTAATATGCCAACTGTGACCATACCTGGATGGAGACAGCCTAGCCACCACTGAGATTCACCAATCAGAGACAGGTGCAAAATAGTGGCTGAGGTGGGTAGACATACAATAAGAATTAAGGAACAGGGTGCCTCCAAGTACATACTCATCCCAGGAATTTGTGATCAGAACCAGAACCAAGCTCACAAGTCCTTTCACATATAAAATTCACTCCTAGTTCTTCTGAAGCATTCTTTTATGGCAACTTTGTCGTGATAGGAAGGGGGGGACTTTTTAGTTGTTTTATTTATTTATTGGTTACATGTTATATTCCACCTAGCCAATCCATTGCAAATCATCCAGAGATCTACCAAGAGATCCAAATCTACTTTCTGTCCACCCTTGTCTTCTAGAACAGGCCACTGCTTGATTCTAGAACCAGGTCAGCACGGCACAGGTATCAAACAGCAAGAATTAGCTGGAGTCTAGTCTATAGCTCAAGTAGTATTGACACCCCTGAATTCTCTACATTAATACCAAATAACGTTTGCTACCACAAAACACCTTAATCAGTGGGTCACCACTTTGGCGTCTACTTTTCACAACTATGGATCTTAAGTTGCGTCTTATTCAGCAAAAAGTTTGTTTCCTGCCTGTCAGACACTGCAATGTCTCTTAATAAGGGATTATCTAATTCAGCTAACTGTTGGCAGTACAATACAGCTAAGGCTTCTTTTAAACATATGTTTTTGCAATGCCCGACCCCGACTCACGAACTGTCTCAGTGGAGGGTTAATGGAAACTGGGTTGGCCTCTTCCATGAGGAAAATTTGGTACATTCTTGCTTTAGAATGAAGAGGAGGAACACACCCATACAAGCATATTCTCCATCACGAAGTGAGAAAGCCACAGCTGGCATTATGGTACTATGTTTCTGGCAGAAAAAAACTATTTGTACCCCAGATCATTTATACACACAGAAGACTTCAACTTGAAGGTATGTACCTATTTTAATCAGGTAATCTTTCAAGCAGACAATTATTTACCTTGCGTATCTTGTTAGAAGTTGGAGTGTTCGCACTTGCAGGCCTTTTAACAGCTGTTTTTGGAGTTGCAGATTCATCCCTCCTCACCGACTGTAAAACAAAACATTTTAATCTAGTAAACCATAACTTCAGGTCAGTGGTAAATTCCCCATTGCCCCTTTCTGAAATGAGTCAGTTTAGGAAAGTGTAAGCAACAAAACAAAAGCAACCCTCCAACCTGACCCAGCAATAGCTCCCATCCCAAAATTTCCAAGACATGTTCAGTATGTCAAAACACAAGGCCCCCAGGGTAGTAAATTAAAAAGCAACCTCGAAGAATGCCCCTCCACATACATGTGCAGTCCGTATTGAATGAATGTAACCAAGGCTGTGTTCACATCCTACCTTGGGAGATCTTTTTTTAAAAGCGTGCGGCACCCATTTATATTTAGCATACTAACACTTAAAAACCTGTAAACTAAGCCTGTTGTGTTCCAAAAGCCACAGGGAGCCAGTGCTCATACAGAGAGATCGCATCAGGGGAGAAGGCTCCTGCATTCTGCACCCTTTGAGCAGTTAGACACATCTTGCTAGCCCTGCTCCTCAGCGACCACATTGTCTTGTACATACTGCTACCATTTTGCAACAGGGCTCATCCGTGGCCCTGATGCCTCCCTTGCTTCCCACACAGCAGTAGCAGCTCCCTCACCCCCCTGGTCAGCCAGCCACTTTCCCTCCTTCCACCCATATAGAGTCAAACAAAACACTGCAACAGGAATGAGAATGTATGGGGAGAAATGGAAACCTTCTGGAAATAAACTTTTGTAGATGTAGGCCCAATCCAGTCATGACAGGCCCACGAACATCATAGGACTAGTGCAGACAGAATCTGTCCTGTCCCTTAAATGTTGTTAAGGGATGGGGGATAAGGCTCCTGGAACAGATGCCTGCTCCCCTCTGGTCCTTACCACTCAGTGATAAACAATGATGTCCAACTGCAGTTTATATTAGCCAGAATTCACTACCAACTTTATATCTGTAACCAGCTTCAAACCATGGTTAGAATTTGGCTAAGTGACAAAGAGAATGCAGCAGGCAAAGGCAATAAAGTGTGGTAGCTATTTAATAAATAGTTGCCAACTTATTTTGCTGTTCTTATGGAACAAAGGGATTTGCTCAACACTTAAGACACATATTAGACCGCTCTGTGATGAGACATGGATAGAGAAGCAGTGCCTCCATATATGGAACTCACATTTTTAATAACCTGCTGCATTCTTTTAAGTTACTTACTTACCCATGCAAAAACTTACAATTTTGGGGTGATCTTTTTTAAGTTTGTGATGTTGCAGTTGATCGGTCATAGTGCTGAGAAACCGCTGACCATTCATAGAGAAATATGAGTTGTTTTCCTTCTCCCAGTTTTCAGTACTTTTCTTCAGTTCTTCCCCCAACTAGTTTTGCAAAAGGAAGTTTGAAAAGCCAGTCACTTAGGGAGCAATCCTATGCATGTTCAGAAAGAAAAAAGTCTACAACTCCCAGCATGCCCCAGCCAGAATGGCTAGCTGGGGCATGCTGAGAGTTGTAGGACTTTTATTTCTATCAAAATGCACATAGGATTGTGCCCTTAGTCAGTTTCAGGAAGACTCTCAAATCCACATTGTTTTATGCCAGGTCTACTTATTACCACCTGTCTACGCAAATGGCACCCAAGGAATCATTAAAAAACACACACATGATTTTTAATAAGCTTACTCCAACTCTGTCTGTAGTTGAGCAACTCACAGTGCTCTACAAAATTGGAGACATATCTACCCAGCCAAGGAACTACCAAGCATTCTGAAATGCCCAAGCCATTTGGATATTATACTTGAGTGATGTCCAGTAAATTTACATGTACAGAAGACTCTTCTAATGCTTAAGAGATGATTTTACAGTTTGGAATCCGAGATGACTACATCATCTCCATGAAAGAACTGTTTTACCTTGGGACTGATACTCACAGAGGGGGGTCAAATTCTCTTTTAACATACAGAGCCTCCCCAACAACCACAAAAAAGCAAATGAAGAAGTTGCACAAAAATTATCCTGACGCTTACCTTTAACAACTGCTTTTGAATCTTTGAACTTTCCTTTTCCTCTCTGAGTAAGTTACCCCCTCTGTTTAGAAGTCTGCTTGGATCTGTAGTTTTTTTCTGAAAACAGACACGGAATATGTTATGCATCTAATATCGAAGCATTTAGTTATTTTAGAGGGCAACTTCTAACGCAAACACAATTTGACCTACATTGTTACTCCAGAACACAAATATGCAACTTATGCATGTTTCCTGTGGAGGTCTACTGGGACACTTTTTTAGTGCTGCTGCCAAACTGTGGCCAAATCATGCTACATACAGCTATTACATGAGATGCTATTTCCTGAATACATCAAGTAATCTTAGAGTAGTTTTTATTCCATGAGACTATTTAGTTAATAGCAACAGCACACAATTCAAAGAAATCAGAGCTGCCTAAGGAGTCTGAGAGTGACACATCAAAATATTTCTGGGCAAAGAAGTTATTGATTCACTGTTATCAATAAAGAGCCTTTTCAGTGGTGGCCTCCCAATTATGGAATGATCTCCCCAATGAGGTTCACCTGGCACCAACATTGTTATCTTTTCGGCGTCAGGTCAAGACTTTTCTCTTCCCCCAGACATTTATCAGTATATGTTGAGCTTTCCCAGTATGCTACTTCAATCACTTCAAAACATACTGATATTTCATGCAACATCACTGTAAAGCAGGCATGGGAAAACTCCAGCCTTTGGGCTGGATAGAGCACACATGGTTTCCATCCGGGATCCAAGCTTCTTCCCCAGGCCCTGCCCCCTTTCCCAGGCAAAAGGTCTTGCCTCGGGTCAGCAGCTGATCAGTCATAAGACCCTTTCCCTACCCAGCTCCGTGCTGGGATAAGTCTTCCTCAGCTAAGGAGGCTGGGGAAGTGAATGTGAGAGAGAAACAATGGTGTGGATGATGGGAGATAATGGTGTGTGTGTGTGTGTGTGTGTGTGTGTGTGTGAGAGAGAGAGAGAGAGAGAGAGAGAAATAGACACATGTACTTCGAGCTCTGTCCATGGCCAACTCTGCTACACAGCCCTCGGAAAGCAACATGGCCCTTGAGTTGGAAAAGTTTCTCCTGTTGTGACATGTTATTTTATATTCCTGTCTCACAGGAGCAGCTTGCAGAGATGCTAGCAAGAGCTGCAAGATGAATGTACTTTGCAGTAATATTAGCTCACCTTTACCCTTTCAGGGATGGGTCCCAACTCAAAGTTACCCATAGTCCATCAAGCATACAAATTGTTTGCTACCGAACATTTTATTCGTTCATTCATTACTTTACATTTCTATACCGCCCAATGACTGAAACTCTCTGGGTGACTCTCATTAGATTTTACCTACAACTAAAACCACTGGCAACTTTTGCCCTTTGCAATGAGATACTTTAAGCATGCAGTAGTGCCTACCTCCAGTTCAAGGAACCGAGCCCAAATGGTTACCCATTTCTGAACCCTATCGTAGAGATGCTTGTTTTTCTCATAAACATCTTTCATTTTCAGAAGTTCTTCATCGTGTTGATTCAACAACTCTTCTGAGAAATTGTCTAGTTCAAGAAAGCAAAATTAATTTTCATTAGGCACATAGTGACCAATACCTCCATTATGACTCAACTATGCAGGACATTTCAGCATTTTGTCCACCATCCGCACGGTCATTTTTGAGTCATGGTGGCTTCAACCATAAGACCACTAACCCTTAAAGTAGGCAATACATCATGCAGATTTGCATTTTGTATTTGAAAAAAACACAGGCTACAAGGGATTACCATTATAAAAAGCCTGAAATGCAGCTCTCTGTTCTTCACCATAAAAACATTTTTGCCAGTAACTATCAAGCTCTTGCCGGACTTTCAAAGTAATTTCTTTAAGTTTTTCTTTCTTCAACTCTTCCAAGTTCTGCAGCTCCTCTTCCCACTAAAGAAAACAAAATGAGTATTGAGCAGTGAAAGCTATTACACTTAGCAGTATAGTCCTTGCTTTTATTATTGCCCGACAAATTCCGTTTCTCAAAGCTTTTACACACCAACTAAAAATTCTTTTCAATATAGTGTAAGCTGTAATAGTGAAGGAGAATGACTGAGGATATTCCTGAAGCTTAATTTAAATGTCTGCTCAACACATTCATGGGAAACAGAATGAACTCCTTAGAATGTTATAGTTGGCTTCCACTGCTTCCACACTTAATTTAATGCTTCTGGTCCCTTCTGTATCCTTTAAAAGAGGACTGCATGCTCAAAATATAGTAAAGCAAGAAGTAAGCTTCAGGCAGGAAAATGTTGAGATAGATTCTCCATTATTTACTCTTATATTAACCTCACACAAGGTCACTTCTATGGCTTGAGAAGACCATTTATTTTAGGTGAGAGGCACAAAATTACTCAGATTCCAGCATTAAAGCAGCTTCATTAGAGCAATTAGACGGTAAAGTGAGTAAAAACGAACATTTGAAGCACACTGACATGGTGCTGTCAAGTTATAAACTCACAGTTGCAACACCTTGTAGAATGCGTGTGCACCGGGGGACAAGTGCCCTGACCGTCCCATGGCTCCCCAGCATCTTCTGTTGCCAAACTGCTGAAATTCAGAGTTTGCCACAAAATCACTACGTCAGCCAAACCTTACTTGTTTTCAAGCGACATTTAGCTATTTTAGGCTTCCTTAGTGGCTCAGCAACAGAAGGCAAAATAGCAGAGGTTTTTTTGTGGCATCCCATGGTATGTGGCTTGCAATGGGAATTGGGGGTGGGTGGGAATGCCCCCAGACAACCCACAGTTGCCCACCCTGTTGTTAAAGGGTCTAGCCAAGACCTTGTCAGTTGGCAACAATGTGTAATCATGTTCATGTAAATAACTGAAACCACCTAGTTCTATAGTTAAATACAGGAAAATGTGGTTTAAGGTGTCTCCTGAACAGGGCCAGACAGGTCATTTGATTAGCCCAGCACCCAAGTGGGGACCACCAACTTCAAGTCTCCCCACTTAGGCAGGTGCATCACGTAAGCTGCATTCCAAGTGTACGAAGAACCAACTTGCTTACTTCTGAGATTTTATATCATATTACTTGACCCCAGACTGTAGTTTGTATACTGTAAAATTAATGTAGTGTCTTTTCTTTGATTAGTTACATGTTGCACATGTTTTACTACTTCAATAATTTCAAAACTGGATTATTCTGAAATTCATCAAGGGCTCATCAAACTGGTCAGAGTAGCAAACAAACTTCACACTCCACTACAATGTGCAGCCACAGAGTGTTGGGTGCATTTAAGGTAACGCTTCCAGTTCATGCAGAAGACGAAAGAGGCCTGACCACTGCCTTTCATAAGCAGACTGTACACCCTATACAATGCCCCAAAATCGTCTGCAATGCACTGTGGTCCCTTGGTAGACAAGTCAATGTAGAAAGACTTCCATCAAAGCCATCAATCTAATTTAACACAAATCACAATGAATAACTGCACAAACTCCTGCACGTTTCCAGGTACATGGTGATGCCATTCAGGGACTTCAGCCTCTTCTGTGGTGAGAATAAAACCGTGTTTAAGCAGGTGTAAGAAGTTCATGTTATTAATAGTGATGTCAGAATTGATTCTATTACCATCTTCGTGGCTTCAGAAATTGAACATTTGTTTGTCATTTTTGTGAATTGCTCCTGCTTCTCTCGTGGCCATTGAAGTCTGTTCCACAGAAGCTGCACCTCTTTTACCAGAACATCCTGAGCGGCAATCAAAGACTCTTTCTTGACCTGCAACTACAAAGGTACATCTGCATCAATTTCTATCAAATAGCTATGTGGAAAAGGCGGTAACAAGGCACACGCACTCGACTTTACTTGAACTTAGCCTCAAGAAGAAGACAAGTCAGATCCAACACTCCATCAGGAACAGTCTCTAGGGGCAAGTGCATTCCAACATCCTTCCTGATCACTATGTCAAGATTAAATAATGTGAGTGTTATGTTTTTCTGCCCAGCGAGGTTATACAACTTGTTTTCACAGCCAATAAGCCTGGGTGATAACCAGCACCATGTGTATGCTGCAAATCTGCGGGAGCACAGAATGTGGCTTTCTCAAGAGGTCAGCTTTCATATTGTGAATATTCATATTCAGAGAGCTTCGGCTATTGGGCGGTATAAAAATGTAATAAATAAATAAATAAATTGTTCAAAACCAGGTTTCTAACCCTTTCACACATATGTTTGAAGGCATAAAAGTATGTGGGAAATGCCTGCTGAAACCTCAGAACCTAGGCCAGGTTGCTGAGGAAGATTTCTGGTGGCTGGCAGTGGGGCTTCAGTGACTTGCTTCCTACAAACGGTGGAAATATGCAAAAATAAGTTCATACAGGCTTTTCTCAACCTTTCTTGGGACAGAATTTGGATTGCTTAAGTACAAACAGTCCTGATGACAGCTTATCCAGAGGGTTGACACTTCACTGATGGAGATATACATTTAAAACAAAAGAGTGGGGAAGAACATGTGTACAACAACAGAATAACTTGTGAAGTGCTTTGGCACTTCATCTTGGCTAAAACACTTTAAAAAAAGACAAGAGGCAAGGTTTGATATTCAGACTGAGAAAGGACAGAATTCTCTAGGAAATGGGCAATAGATTGTGTTCTATCAGTAGGTATCTGAGTGATCTGAAATAGATCAGCAAAGATTTCTGACTCCCAATTGCTTTAAGAATGGCAACAACAAAATGACTCCACAACTAAATGTATGGAAGAACTGTAAGCTCAGTTCCTTTCTAGTACTCAAAACAAATTCCCGGGCTTTTAAGTCTAAATGCATGGGTTTTCTGCTGGTAGATCTCAAGATTCTATTAAAAGTAGATCTTGCAAACCTGGAGTGTGCCCTTCCCTATTCTAGCTGGTCTTCTCACAGAAGCAATAAATGTGTTTTATTACAAGGCTCTTCAAATGTGCCAAGAAGCAGCAATTGTGCTGTTGGAGGGAACAGCACAAGCATCTATAAGAATCAGTAATACAGCATACAATTCATGAAGTGACCAGCTCATAGATTAAGTCACAGCTTCTTGATAATGTGGTACACATGCCTGGGGCGGTAGCCCGACTGATAGAGGGGAGAAAAACAGAAAGAGATCCAGCTGCCATATCATCCTAACAACCCTTATTTCTCATTGAACAAAAAGGTAATACATGCGCACCAAACTTAAGAATCTGCTTAAATAAAAGGATATAATTATATCCACTTGGAGGAGTCTGGGGTCCCCAACTCCCCTGATAAGCATATAACGCAAGACAATGTGAGACACTGAATATATTAGGGACTAAGATACCATTAAACAGCTTTCCTAGATTCTGAACAGACATGAGAGGTTAGAATAGACTTTTAGAAACTGCTGTTGCCACAGATAGAATCCTCAAATATTCATTGTTAAACCACCTAACTCAAGAGAAATGAAAAACCTTTTGCTTGTGTCATATTTATGAAGCCTAAATAGGAAAGAAAGAAAGAAAACACCCTCAGGCTCCCACCCTAGAAGCGCACAGGACATTGAACTGGAATTCCAAAATATGTCATCTTACCCAGAAAAATACTTATGGAAACGTAGTGCTCTTTTATAGACCCCTCATTATTACATCCCATAGTCCAAAGATATCTCTCTGAAATATTACAAAGTACAGGCAGACTGATGCCCCATTGCACTAAAGGAAGTGGGGGTAGAGGTGTCAGAGGAGAGGAATACATCTGGGGGGTGAAGTTCGCTGAGCTTTTCATCAGCTTGGTTGCCCAGACTTTGGCTCGCTTACCCATGAGATTTTCTGGCTTGCTTGCCAATGAAAGCGGAGCCAGGGGCCTCGTGAAATTGGCAACCCTAAAAAAGGCCGGATTTCCCCACGATGGCCATCCTGAAGTGGGGCCTAGAAAAAGCCAGTACTTTCTTACTAGAGGCCTGTCTCGCACATCATGAGCTATTTCTATGAACAGCACACATTATATTTGCGCAACATTGTTTAGGGAGCGCGGTGCTGATGGCATACATGTGAACTAAATAACCTGACTTATCTGAGTATAACTTTTTTTGTATTCAGAAGTCCAACCTGATGGTTAAGCAATTGGAGATCTTCAAGGTGCTTCTTCGTAAGGCAATTGTAATCTTCATCACATAATATATCATTTTCCAATGTCCCATCTGGTATGTGTCCAATTTCTTTATTAAACTGTCTGATTCCTCTTGTCAGTTTAAAAAACTCCTCCAATCTTTGCTCCTATTAAAATAAGTGAGTTAAAAAGTTTTTTAAATTGTCAAATTAAGGAGGTGACTTTTATTGCTCTCATAAAGCAATAACTTCTAAAGTGTTTAATCCAACATTTATCCCCAAATGAATTGAGAATATTCACAGCATAGGATCCAACAATATGCTTCTGCCAGTGGAACGGACACAGTTGGTCAATCAAATTCCCCCTCCCCACTGGAGTCTCTCAGATCTGTTCTGGAGGGTTGGTGGTCCCATTGTGCAATTGGGAGTCTAATTATATAATGTTGGATTTAGCCCATACTGTCCAACTTTAAATGCAACAGAAATTCTTCATTCAGCAACACATGACCACCCTGAATACACTGACTGGGTTCGCATGATTGGGGAAGGAAAACAAGCCATTGCTTGCTCTAGGGTTGTGGGGTGGTTTGCAACCCACTTTTGCCATGCACCCTTGCTGGGTTCAAATGACATAACAAACCGTGCCTGGCAAGGGTCATTGTAGTAACGATGTGGCATATGACTGGTGCACGTGGGGTGGGAAAATATGCTACCATGGCTTATTCTCCTTCCCCAATCGTGTGAATCCAGCCATTGTGTCATTTAGTAATTAAGGCTATGTGCTTCAAAATTCTGGATAGCCATGGCACCAAACACTGAACTAACTGAATTGCAGACCAACTGTTCAAAGGCAGTTTAACATGAACTGAAACAAACGCGAAACCGCCTGCCTCATTCCTGGGCCAATCAGCATTCAGGTACCTAATTCTCCACCCACCCAGCCTCAAAGCTCCAATTTGCAGCTAGGGATTGTGGAAGCTTACAGGGCTCCACAATCTCCAGTACAAATGACCACTCTTGCAGGTGAGACCTGTCCGTGGCTGCGAGGCTGTCTTTTGCAGGCCAGAGGAGTCAAGGCTGAACCCCAGAAAGGCCTGGGCAAGGAAATACCCGTCTCTCACAAAGAAGTCTTGGGGCAAGAGGGTCCTTCACCACTCTCTTTGCCCCTTCTCAGGCAGCAAGCAGGCTCCCTGCCACAGGGACTCTCATAGGTGCTGGGGAGCTGGGTTCTCTTTACAACTACACACACATCTGGTAAACCACGATTGCCTTCACTTCAAATTCTCCGCATGGCCCCAACGTAATTTCTTTTAGCTACATAACGTCATTCTAGGGCTTGCTGAGATGGAGCAAGGAAGGGACTTCTTCTGCAATTTGAATTTTAATCTGAGTCAGAGAACAATTAAGGGGCTTTATAATGCTCACTTCTTTGGGTTTATATCAAAGCCCCAAGTCCAGCAAGTTCCACAGGCATATTTAGTTTTACAGGAATGTTTCCGTTTTTCTAATGCAAAGATAAACTCACTACAATACCTTAACTTTCAAAAGCATCTGAATGTGTTCTTTTAGTTCTTCTAGCTCCACGCTGCTTGGAATACTGCCAGTAGGTATATAGTAGGGGGTAGCGCAAAGCTCCGTACAGAGTGCCTGGTCATCTTGCTGCAGTTGTTTCAACTTCGTCAGCCTCTCCTGCTTTTCTTTGAGAGCTCCTTCTAAAGCCAGGCGAAATGCTTTTTCTAACTGAAGGATGGTTAAACCATCATCAACCTGTAAAATGTTGCAAAGTTTTTTTTGTGCAGAAATATAGAGCCAATACAGGTTTTAGCAGGTTAAGTCTATTTTGAAATAGGGTGGACATTTGAAGAGTAAAAAGTAATAATAATGGTAGGGTGGGTTATTGCCAGCTCAAACATTTAAACCATTAATTCATAAGAATAGAGAGAACCAGCATGAAGAAATTGCTACTTACAATTATCATTGTCCAAAGTTTCCAGAGGCCCTTCACTGCAGAGCAAGTACCATGCTATATAGTACAGCTTTGAAAAAAGTCCACAAAAGTTACTAACCTGCAAAGAGGCTAGTAGCCTGTGTTTCCATTCTAGGTGGAGAGGAAAAGAAGTCTGGAAGCACAGGCTTCTAGTCCCTTAGCAGGCTAACTTAAAACAAAACACACACCAGCCTTCTACGTTCCCACCAACACTTCTGTGGCTTCTGTGCATTTGCTTCATGCTGCCTGCTGAACTTTGTACATCCTTCAGAACACATGATTAAAAAGTCCTTAAACAAGAGGAGGCAGAAATTCTCTGAAGAATGGTAGAGTAGGGCTGTTGCTAAAATAGAGGATGGCAAGGCATGCCACCCCTCAAGTCTTGCAAAAATAGAGAGCGAGAGGCCTCCCTCCTGCCTTTCCTAGCAGATAACCCCAGGTTATCATAAAAATTGTAGGCTGCCATTCTCAACTCCAGTGGAATATTTAATAGGTCAGCTGCCCAGCATATATCTACCGATAACGTGGGAAATCTTCAGGAAGACACGGGTGTGTGTGTGTGTGTGTGTAGATGGCAGGCGGTATAAAATGGGCTTTACCAACCCCTGCCCTTTCTGAAAAATAGTAAGGAGGTTTTCAGAACACCTCAGCTTCGCCCATCCTGCTTAAGGAACTGTGTAGCTCCTCACATTCTCAAGGAATATGCCAACAGCACAGGGAAGCAGGAATTATACTGGTTAAGCAGGAAGGAACAATACTCATGGACCCCTTAGCAAAAATGAGCTGCCAAGTGGGACAACTCCATGAAGGTGACTGCTCTGTCCCCAAAGCTCTGGGGTCGTGGTATTTCTAGCAAGTGGCTCTAAGGAGAACAAATTATGAACAAAAACTCGTATTGATGGCAGACTTCTTCAGTCTATCCTGGTTAAGCACCATTTCAGTGTTTTATTAGAAATAGACACCTGAGAAGCAACTTACCTGGTATGGGTCCAGCTTGAGTTCATATCTAAGTGTATCCAGCTGATTCTTCTGTGTTTCTATGTCATTTTCAATTTTTTCTTTCAAATTATTCTCTTCCTCAATCATTTCATTCAACAGAGCCTGACCAGAAACCCACATAAAAAGTATCAGTATAGTTTTCTATCAAATATATTAACTGTTAAAACTTCTCGCACGTAATCAAAACACTGCATCCATAGCTAAATTAAGATCATGTGTTGCATTGATGCTGTGCCCATTGATCACATACCAATCAGAGGTGGTATCCAGTTGGTGTCCCTCCATCAGTGAAACATTTTCCATGATTCCCCCTTTCGCTTAAAGCCCCCATGTCACCTCTCTTGGTGTTCCAAAGGGTATGCCAAACTTCCAGAGAAGATTTGGGGGCATGTGGGGCCCACAGGGGAAGGGGAAACAGCCGAAGGTTATCCCCTTCCCCATTCTGTTGATGGATGCCTTCAGTGAAAGGATAGCAATTGGAAACAACCTGAAATTTTTTAACAAGAGATGTAGGTCTGCCAGGACTTGCCTAGACAATGGATTCGCAGTAGCGGCAGGTCATCTACATGACGCAGCTGCCATTGCGAAGCCATCCAGAGGCAAACCCCAGAAACTCTGCTGTAAAAAAGTTTAGCACTTACCCAAGCTTTTTGGGCTGCGGAGGCGTGTCACAGCCAATGGCACCCCGATTGGTCGCCATCAGCTGGACAGGGAAGGGGGCGGACCGCCAGGAGCACCCCTTAGTAAATAAAAAAATGGGGAGGAGGAGAGGAACAGGGTCCGTTCCTCCACCAATGCGTTTATCTGTATCTGCGAAGCTGCGCAGATACAGATGATAATATTTAAAAAACGGGGAAGATAATATTTAAAAAACAGGGAGCCTGTTCCTCCCCCCATTTTTTTTAATCTGTATCTGCGAAACTGAGCAGATACAGATAAGAATAAAAAAAACCCAGGTTGGGTGGGAATGGGCAGCCAGAGGGAGGTCAGAGGGAAGAGTGTCCTGTTCAGGTGTCCTGCGTCCCTCTCTTCGTCCTCCTCTGGTTGCCTCGTTCCTCCTCCCCCATCCCTCTTGGTGCTCAGCGCAGCTGCGGCGTAAAGTCCGCACTTGCTTTCCTTCCTGTGCGAATGCCAAAAGGAATGCAAGTGCGGGAGCTGGAAGCCTCATGGCGCCAAAGCACTGCCATCAATACAGGGCCCCTGATAAACTACCACTTAAAAGGTTACAAAGTGACTAACTGAAGTGGGTGATCATGTAGGCTTCCAATGTTTAATTTACACTAACATGCTCATTACTGACAACTGTTGACAGACATGTTGAGTCTTGCATGATCTGCTGACTGGCCTTAAAACAAGCAAATAAGCAATTTTCTGCTTGGAGCAATTTTTTGTTCTGTTTCTGCTTTCCTGGAGACCAGGCAGGGAGGTTAATAAAAACTGGGAAATAATTGGGTTCTTCCCTCATGCTTCTTTTAAGCTACTGATGTGCTTCAGAAAACAAACATACATGCAAATATGGGCAGATTAGAGAATAGTTTTTGTGGATCATGCAAAGCTGCTTTAAAAATTGGGATAACTGACATTTAAAGTAGTGATTTGAGTCCTGGACCATGTTTCTTGGTTTCTGTAATTAGCTCTACTAATTTTGCCTGATGCAAGAACAGCCTTTGACTGTCCAAGCTTTGGCACATGGAAGGCAGTGTGTTAACAAGTGGATTGTACTTGTGGCATGGGGGCGGGACAGCATCAGATAACTTCTGCACAAAGAAAAGCCAACTATTCCAACCCATATTTGGTGTAATAGGTTGCAAGCATAATTTACTCGGCTAGTGAAAACAGAATGCCACAAAGGCTTCTGAAGAACCGTCTTGCCCTGAGGGGAAAAGGAGACACAGGAGAAATAGCTTGGCGAACCTCCACCATCCAGCTCCCAATGTTCCAGCTAAGGTAGCCCCTCCCTCAACGGCCAACACAGGAAACAGAGAAAATATGATTTAAGAATGCATTCTTTCAAAGAGTTTTACCCATTTGTTATTTCTTTGTATAATTTTTATTGATGCTTATTCTTTTACTTTTTTTGTTTTGTGAACTGCTTTGTGAGGTCTCCCTGAAAAGCGGTATATAAACACCTTAAATAATAACTGATTTTGGACTTGCCGGATGGAAATAAATAAAAATAAATTATACACACAGTGCCTTAGGGCACAGTCATTAAAAACAGTGACAGAGGGTTTTTTATTTCAGAAATATACCAACAAGTACTATTTCTGGTCTAACAACATTTGATACACGAGATCTCATATTTTTAATAAAGTTTATGTTGGATAATTTGTCATGGTTCTACTTCATTTTTTCCTAAAGGTTCTCTTCCC
Source organism: Elgaria multicarinata webbii (assembly GCF_023053635.1). Lineage (NCBI taxonomy): Eukaryota > Metazoa > Chordata > Lepidosauria > Squamata > Anguidae > Elgaria > Elgaria multicarinata. The sequence goes on from NC_086176.1 coordinate 16,551,098, forward strand.
CACCTCGGCTTCACAAAATCTGGTTCCAACATTTCTGCAAATTCTACATTTCTGTTATCTACTCAGGGGGAGAGGCAACGAGCTATGAAGGATAGCTGTACCCCCTAACCACCGGACTTGTTATTCAGTCATTTCTCTGAGGTCAGAATTTTTAGCAGGCATTGCCCACACACCTTTAAACTTACCTTCACAGCCCTAAGAGCTAGAACAGCCCCAAATGAGAAGGAAGCTGACTTTGTGGTGCAGTATCACATCATGCAACAAGATAGCAACTTGCACCGAGAGTGGGAGAGCTCTACTCAATCCATTTAGGCATTGAACATTACATGACTCTGCTCCATACCTCAATGTGGGCCTTTGCCATCTGCATGCGCTCCAGCTGCAATTCTTTGCCAATACCCATTTCGTTCCATAAATCTAGCAGCCTTCCCAGAGCCTGGGTCACACTATTCACTAATGAGGAGGCCAAGAGCTCACTGGACAAGAACAAATAGAAGAGAAGAAATGAGTAACTGCAAGGCTTTTGTTTTATCCAAAGAATTTGTTTCCTACATAAGAATCCTGCTCAATAATATTAGATTTCTTTTAATAGGAGATAAAAAACCTGGAACATCTATATGGAAAACATGTATTCTATCAGTGAGACTTAAGGACAAGTGAGTGTGCATATGTCTGATGCTTTGGTTATTGGTAAATAAGGATGAGCCATTATGATGCTGTGCACAGAATGTGAAAGAGCAGGGAGATTTTATTTATGTAAAAATGTCTATCCTGGGACTTTCAGCATGGTTAGCAAATATGGTAAAATCAATCATAATGAAGACAATATAAAATAACAAACTGCCAACACAAATAACAAGAAGTATAGTAGCATTAATCTCTTAACTGAAAACAGTATTATTATTTATTACATTTTTATACCGCCCAATAGCCGAAGCTCTCTGGGCGGTTCACAAAAATTAAAACCATAATAAAACAACCAGAAAGCCACTGGTACAACAGTTTGACATCTTCTGAAAGAACTGAGCAAATGTGGATTTAAATCTCCACTCGCCTACTAAATTCAATGGAATGCACCGCAAAACAGACCATTATTACAGTGCTTCTGAGTGTTCAAAGAACCTCACAAACAACATTTTGATGTAAGACTTAAAACAACCGTGAAAGATAGATCAATGTTATTATCCACAGAATACAGAACGGGTACAAGGATTGGGGAAACTGAGGATAACTTGCCTAAGACTAACGAGTTCATGGCAAAGGCAAGCTTCAAAGCGGCAGACCTGTACAGGTTATCTATGCTTTACAAGTTCACATAAAGACCAGCTTAATCAGGTTCCTTCCGCCCCTGAACTGTTTATATTCCAGCTGGTTCTTAAACGAACTTTTAAGAATTGGTGGCCAGCTTTGCTTCCCTAGGCCCTTTCTCTCCACACTCCTTTCCCCTTTTGTATGGTGTCTTTAAGATTGTAACCCTGCAGGTGGTAACTGTCTCGCTTTACTGATTATATCTAAGCTGCTCTAGGTGTCTTTTCTGTTGCAGACCAAGGCAAATATGCTTTCAATAAATACGTAAATAAATAAAGACTGGCATATGGTATCATGAGTTCGCTTCATTATTTGCAGTTATCTCCCAGCACTTTATATGTTTCTTTCCCTGCTTCCTAACCCAGAATGACTTCCAACAGTCATACACCTGCCTTTTACAAGCGCTCCTGAAGAAAATGATTTTATCGAAGTGTGGTGTGGAGAAATTATCAGGGATGAAGGGAGCAGTCAAGCACTAACTTGAGGCTTGCTTTTTTTTTTTTTGGCTTGGGGAGCCACATATGCCACCTTGACTTATTTGCTTATTTTTATTAGGTGAATAAAATAATTTTGCATTGCTGCTGTTTTTATCTGGTTGAGCTTTTATACTGTATTTTATATTATAGTTTTATTCTGTTGTTTTATACTTTGAATGTTTTTAATGTTTGTGAACCGCTCAGAGAGCTCCGACTATTGGGCGGTATAGAAATGTAATCAATCAATCAATCAATCAATCAATAATAAAATAATAATAATAGCTCCCAGACTGCAGAGGAGACTCGTCAACTTAACAGTCTATTAGCATTCAAGAAAGCTATCAAGACTGATCTCGTCCGGCAGGCCTATCCAGGGGAATTTTAGGATGTTTTAACAGTGTATATTATGTTCTTAATTCAGTTTTATGCATTTTGTATTTCCTGTTGTTCCCCGCCTCAATCAAAACGGAGAGACGGGTAAGAAATAATAATAATAATACCCAAAGAAAACAATAAACGTGTTTTGCGGTGTCCTTTAAGGCCTCCAGGCTCCCCTGGCCGAAGAAGGGCCTCTAGACCCCCGCCACACCCCGGAGCCTTCGCGCCTCGGCCATCCCAATTCCCTCCGCAGACTCCGCTTGGGAGCCGGTCCCGTGGAGCTCAGCGGGGCCTTACATCCAAGGAAGCGTACTTCGGCCCCGACGCCTCCAAAAGTTGCTTCTCACCTTTCCCTCAGCCGCTTCGCCATCGTAAATCGGGAGAAGGCCGCGGCCGCCGCCTCAGGAAAACGCCGAGCAGCAACCAAAGAACCGCAAATAACGAACCCGGCCTCGGTTCGCCGCCAAAATTCAAACCCAGAAAGGAACCCAAACACACAAACGCGAGGCTCGGCCGGCGCGCCTCCTGATTGGTCAGAGAGCCAGTCAACCACGTATCACCTCAGGCGCTGTCGATTAGCGATCCGATTGAACAGGAGAAGACGGGGCGGGACTTATCCTCGCTAAAAGCGTCATCTTGCGCCGCAAGAGCGCGTGTAGGGAGGAGGGGCAAGCAACTGATTGGTCGGCCGCAGAGTGTTAGGGAACGATGTCTTTTGTCATTTTAAACCAGCCTTAAAGGGAAAGTTGCTGTCAGGCAGTTCGAGGCCAGTGGAGGCTGATGGCTCTGATTTCAGTGGGGCTGTGAATCCACTCTGAGTTTCAGTCAGAAACAGCCAGAACTCTAAAGGAGTTATTCAAGGTGCTTAAACTCATTTGGGGACAGGGCTCAGCACCTTGGATTGCTCCTTGACAGTTCTGGCTGTTTCTGACTGAAACTCAGAGTGGATTCACAGCTCTACCGAAATCGGAGCCACCAGCCTTCACTGCCCGAGTCTAAAGAGGGCGAGGCAGCGATACCACTATGTCATCCGTTACATGTTTTCCCGGAGATAAATCCCACTTTCTTTGGCTCAATAGCCAAAGCTGGATTTTCCCCACCGCGGAAATTAAAACCATAAGTGCAACATAAAACCAATAAGTTCAATGGTACTTGGTCCCTAATAGGTGTTTTTAGGACTGCTGCCTTGCCTCCCAGGATCCTGTTTACTCGAAAACAAATCATGTGTTCAACGGGACTTATTTATTTCCTAGTAAAAGGTCATAAGATTGCAGCCTGAAACGCGGACGCGCGCGCGCGTGTGTGTACATACAAGTCAGCTGCTTGTCACGCGTTCTGTTCTTGCAAGTTTACTGGGAAGCCCAATGGCCTGGTTCAGACAACACACTAAACCATGTTGCTTAACTACAAAATGATTAAGGGAATGCATTAACCATTTTGTGGTTAAGCAGCATAGTTTAGCGTGTTGTCTGAACCAGGCCAATGAGTTAGCAACCACTTGCTCATAAACAAGATTGTGGCTCTTGGAAAATTTCCCGGAGTTTAAACAGTGGAGGCTGGTGGCTCCGAGGTCAGTGGGGAAGCAAATCCGCCCTGGGTTTCGTTCAGAACAAGCCAGAGGTCTAAAGGAGCTATCCAAGGTGCTGAACCCATTTGGGGGACAGAGTTCTGATGAAAACCAAGACCGGGTTTAAAGCCCCACTGACATCGGAGCCACCAGCTTCTAATGAATTTGAAGGCGCAATCCTATACATGTTTAGATAGCAAAAGGCCTACAACTCCCAGGATGCCCCGGCTGGGACATGATGGGAGTTTTAGGCCTTTTTGTGTGTGTGTCTAAGCATGCATAAGATTGCGCCCTTCAAAGTAAGCGGAGTTATAGTTGCAACCTTTCTCTTCATTTTCAAGCACGATCCTACACGTGTTTTCTCTAAAATAAACCCTGCTGAGCTCAATGGGGCTCCTTTCCAAGTAAGTGCGGCTATAATTGCGCGCAAATCCTATCAAACGTGAACTTTTTTTCGACGGTGCTGTTTGCAGTTTCCCAAATCTCTTGTCTGCACAAGGTGGGGAAAGCAGGAAGTAAAACAGGAACAACCATCTTCTGTCTAGAAGAGGGGTGAATTTAATACTTGAATTGCAACTTTGGAGCACTCTTGGAGCCGGCTGTGTTTCTAAGGTCCGTCCCTCCCTGAAAACTCCGTAGTACGGACCGAAAGGACGCAATGATGTATTAAGGAAGCAAGAAGGAGCAAACATGCGATAGGGTAGCAACGCCCCCCCCCCCGCGTGAAGCATAGAACCTGCCCACGAGTGGTTTTGAAAGGACAGGATGGAGTGGCTTTAGCATCTCGGACTTGTTGGGGGATTATCATGCAGCTAGCTCTAATGAGGTCCCTCAAGATCTGGAGCCTTGTGGCAGCATTACTGGGCCTAATGATGAAAGTGACCTTGGGGACTTTCTTTATCCATGTGGACATCTCACAGACTGAAAGAGAACTGAAACACTTCTGGAAAAGCACAGGATATTGGTAAGACATATATGCCAAGGATCAGGATCCTCTCCTGCAGAGTGCATTAACATGCAGAGCAATTTAATTGTTGTGTAGTTTCCGGCTCCTCGCGATAGGAAGTTCAGAGGTTCATCCTCTTATAGGTGTGTTTCCTTGTAAAGAGAGAAAAATATCTGCTTGCTTACAGATTTATAAGTTGAGCAGGAGGGAGCAGATCAGACAAATAGTGCAAGTCTTTAATGCAAACATCATGCATCAGTACAGAATCACAACCTGCTGCTAAATTTTGGTGTTGGTGGTTGTCTGCACTCAAACTGCCAAGGAGTTTCTGTCCAGCCCCCACTTAAATAGGCTACACTAGCTGGTAGCCACCAGCCATGCAAAGTCATCAGTGCGCATTTAAGCCAGCATCTTCTAGCCCTTTGTGCCTCCTAAAATAACGTCTCTCTTAGCTATACAAAAGGCTATAGATGTGTTGCTTTGCCGTTACAGAATTAAGGTAGCTGCATAGCACTGCACACTAAAAAGAATGTAACCAAATGGGTATTCTAATTTTACTTAGTGCTGCACCATGTTTATTTACACGAAGGTCCCACTGACTTCAGGGAGACTACAATTCCCAACATTTCTGACTATCATCCATGCTGGCTGGGGCTGATGGGAGTTGAAGTCCAAAGCATCTAGAGGACATCAGGTTGGGGAAGACCGTTTCATCGAGTACACACCTCTGGCTTCTCATAGTCATTTAAAAATGTTACACAGTTCCTGTGAGAATGGCATGGATAGTATTCATTTCTATGTAGCCCCCTCAAAGAAAGATTTGATATAGTTTGCTTTGTGGCCTATAGCACTAGGCTAATATCTACAGTCCAACACATCTGGAGGGCACCAGGTGGGTCTGCTTTGCCTGACAGGGTCTCAGGAGGGTCTTCAAATCCCCTGCTACCTCATCCTTTAGCTGGAGATGCCGAGAACTGAATGGGGGCCCTTTTGCCAGCAACACATGTGCCCATGCCCCAATGCTATGGCTGTTCCCCTCCACAGGGGCAGCAGCCTGCTATAGCTCTGTCTCCCATCATCTCCATCCCCCCGCCCCCCAGAGCAGGACCGTTGCCCAGGCATCCATTCCTCACAGAACTATCATTACTTCTTGTAAAGTTATTGACATTTTTCTTGGCAACGAATCCCAATAGTTCAACCTACGTAGATGTACACATTAACTTTTGTGAACTGCCCAGAGAGCTTCGGCCAATGGGTGGTATAGAAATGCAATAAATAAATATAGATAAATAAATATTTTACAATTAGAAATGCAATGACTCAAGCTGCAGCAGACCTCTAGTCTCATTGAACACAATAGGAATTATTTTTGAGAACACATGCATAGGATTGCACTGGGAGAGAATGAGCAGAGAATCAGGAAGTGCATGGTTCAAACCTCACCCCCTGAATTCAGCATGTGGCCTTAGGCAAACTACTGTGTATCTCTCAGCTGCAGGCCCCCTCACCTGACACATGGCGATATTAATAGTAGGCTACCTAACAGGGTTGTTGTAAAGATTGCTAATATATGTGAAGGTCTTTGAACTCTCAAATACGCTATATAAAGTAGTCTCTCTCTCCCCCCCCCTCATTTTTTGCAGTCCTCCTCTACCACACAGTCGGGCAGATTTGTTTGATCTCAGTAAAGACCAAAGAATTAACCTGGCCTACATTGCTTCTGTGCCACACAATGGCATTGAGCAAATTCGTATCCACTGGCTGCTGGAACTAATTCAAGTTGGGTGAGTCAAATTCTGTATTTGGTCATTCGTGGTTGCTTTGGTTCTGTCGGACAGTTCTATGACAAGCTAAGCAGGTCTGATCTTGTAAGCTCTGTGGGTGGGAAATTGCCTGGGACCCATATGTAAGCCATGCTGTCTTTGGAGGAAGAGTTGGGATAGAAGTGTATCAAAGAAAAGAGGGAAAGTGTTAACTTTAATATTGCAAATAATTCCACAGGCGTTAACCAATTTGCCTGATAAGCTTCCATGGCATACAGTATAGACCCTTTCAAACAATGTAGAGTCCTATCTCCATTTTTCAAGTGTTCTCTACTATATGTGTCATGATAAAGATTATCCAGATAAAGATTAGTAATAGCAGAAAAGGTTCCCTGAAATGTACCTGTCCTTGCCCACTCGTATTTATCTCCCCCAGGGTGCAGACACACGGAAATGTTGGGCATATTCTAGGGCCCAGGCTTTGAGTAGTGAAAGTATACAGCCATGTCCCAAGGTGTGACTTCAGCTGTGAGGGCCTCACACCATCAGGGCCTGCTCCAGTTGGAACCCACCCACCCCCATCCCCACAGGGCTAACAGTCACCTTGACCCTGTGGGGAAGAAGTAGTGAGGGAGACAGGAGCAGGCAGAGACCATCAGGGCCTGCTCCAGTTGGACCCCAACCCCCTTGGGTTAACTGACAACATGACCCTGTGGGGAAGAAGAAGGAGCTGCTTTTCTGCCCCTCCACTGGGAAATGAGAGCAGGGAGCAGGTCCTTCCCACCAGCCCTGCTAAACAGTCTCCTTAATTTCTTTTCCTTTTCCTCCTCTTCCCTCCCCATCCCCTTTTCCTTGTGTGTCATGTCTTTTTTTAGAATGTAAGCCTGAGGGCAGGGGCGGTCTTCTTTACTGATTGATTGTAAGCCACTCTGGGAGCCTTTTTGGCTGAGGTGCGGGATAAAAATACTCTAAATAAATAAAGCCCCTCAGCTAAGAGTGAGTATGTTTGCTTGTGTTGATGAACTCAAAGATGGCTAGGCAGAGCTATCGTTGAGACTTGATGGGACGTTTCATAATGGAAATCCAAATCTTTTGAAATCTGAACCTTTTTGGATTTTGCTTTTGAAATTTTACACTAATAGGGTTTAAAAAAAAAAAGCACACATATACACCAAAAAACTTATATCTCAATGAATGATAAAGCAATTATGTTAGCATCAGTTTGACAACATTCACTGCCTGTTATTCTAAAATCCCCAGTCCATCACATTCGTAATACAGAGCTGAATGTTTGTAAGAAACTTTGAGCACAGAGAAGATGCTTGAGATATTTCCTCCCCGCTTCAGTTTATTTCATCAGCAAATGAAAAGCATTACTCTATTATGGGTTTATGGAGTTGTGCTTCCAGCAGTGCCCTGATATCTTCACGTTCTGAATAGAAGCCCACACAAAGTCAGGAGTTGGGCCACATTGCATCCATGGAACAATACCACCCCACCCCAGCTTTGTACATTTCTGTATATCATGAGTGGGGAACTGTAGCCCTCCAGAGGTTGTAGGAATACAACTCCCATTATGCCTGAGTGTTGTCCATGCTGGCTGGGGCTGATGGGGTTGGAGTCCTGAGAACATCTGGAGTGCCACAGGCTCTCTACCCCTTTTAGGAGCAAATTCAATGTTTTTTCTTGACCATAACTGTGGCTGCTTCCAAATGGGGGGACCATAGTGCTAGCAACCAGAAGGCACTGTGCAGCTATTCTGCCTTTTCTTCCTTAACAGATTTTCTGCGATAAAGAAAAAGACAGAACAAGTGATGGGGAGACATGGGAGGGTTATAAGTACAAGACCCCCTGTAAACGTCCATGAACGAGGGAGGATGGTAGCACAATAAAAATCTTGTCTGGAAGTACCCTACCTACCCTGAACTATGTGTCTATTCGAAGGCCCTGTCAGTTCTCCGCAGCTGAGGCTGGGAGTTAGTGAACTTCCTGGGACTAGGTGTTTTTAGACTTGGGAGCCCTTGTCAAGCCTTGAAGGGAATAATGGGGCACATCAGCCCTTGGGATTGGCCAGGAATTATACAAATACTAGAGTCCTGTCCTCCCACAGCAGAGCTGTGCCATCTGCTGGCTGCCTTTCGAGCTTCACCTCAAGCTCCAGCAACTGACCTCAGAGGTTCTGGGTTGGAGAACATACACTTCCGTTCTGAATTCAGTGAGAACTGTTCTGTGACCCCGGCCTGCTCTGTCCTGGACTGATGCTGCTAAGTCACTGAGAAGGCTTTTCTATGGCTTGTAAAAGGGAGGCAGAGCATACACATACACAGAGATGGCGCACTGCTTCCAAGTGCCTCTGAGGCCCAGTGTGAGGTTGGAGATATGAAGATAACCTAAAGTGAGACACTGCCAGGGGCTGAAATATGCTCTACGGAACAGGGCTGTCTCAAGACGTTTTGCTGCCTGAGACAAAGGACAAGATGGCGCCCCCTCCCATTCCACATATAACTGCTAAATGAATTGGCAGTCGAATTGTTCTTCAACATTGGCAGCGGGTCGGCATCTTCCACCACACTTGAAGGCAGCAGGCTAGCTTAGGGGTGCAGGGCAGGCAGCACGGCCCACGTCTCTCTTCCAGCATCTTGCTGCCACCTCCCAGCATCTGCTGCCTGAGGCGACTGCCTCACTCTGCCTAATGGTAGGGCTGGCCCTGTCTCAGAAGAAAAGACCTGCTGGCTACTAGGAAGCTGATGAGTGCACTGGCAAACCCTTGCAGATTGTTCTGTGGAGTTTCCATGTTCATTTTTCAAGAGGTAGTTAAGAACTACATCGAGGATGCAGAACCTCAGGCTTGGGAATTAAGTCTGGCCCTCCTGGTTTTCCCAGATGGCCACGCCCCTTTCCCCCAACCAATCATATGGTGGTTTCCAGGCTTTTGTGCAGCCCTCCCCATTCTAAAAGGTTGGAATGTTTCTCCTAAGGTTTACTGACTGGCAGTAAGAGCTTTAAATGAAAATAGGTGGTTATTATTGGCCCCACCCCCTTTGCCTTTGGCCCTGCCCCTTCTAGATCACAAGCTGAATATGAGCCAACAGTGTGATGTGGCTGCAAAAAAAGCTAATGTTATTTTGGGATGCATTAATAGAAGTATAGCTTCCAAATCGCGCAAAGTACTGGTTCCCCTCTATTAGGCCCTGGTTAGGCCTCATCTTGAGTATTGCATCCAGTTCTGGGCACCACGTATGCAGACAAGCTGGAGCATCTTCAGAGGAGGGCAACGAGGATGATCAGGGGTCTGGAAACAAAGCCCTGTGAAGAGAGACTGAAAGAACTGGGTATGTTTAGCCTGGAGAAGAGAAGATTGAGGAGAGACGTGATAGCAGTCTTCAAATACTTGAAAGGTTGTCACACAGAGGAGGGCCAGGATCTCTTCTCGATCCTCCCAGAGTGCAGGACATGGAATAACAGGCTCAAGTTACAGGAAGCCAGGTTCTGGCTGGACATCAGAAAAAACTTCCTGACTGTTAGAGCAGTACAACAATGGAATCAGTTACCTAGGGAGGTTGTGGGCTCTCCCACACTCGAGGCATTCAAGAGGCAGCTGGACAACCGTCTGTCAGGTATGCTTTAGGGTGGATTCCTGCATTGAGCAGGGGGTTAGACTCGATGGCTTTATAGGCCCCTTCCAACTCTACTATTTTATGATTCTACCCCTTCCAAAGGAGGTACCAGTTTGCTTACTAGTACATTCAACTCAGATCCATTGGGACTTCCGTGGCAGCTCCTTCTCTTTATCAGGGGGGTGGGTTTCCTCCATCTGCAATTGGGAATATAGTTATGAGGGGGAATAAAGGTACCAGAACAGGACACTGTGCATTTACACATGCAACATCAATAATTTGTAGTTGCGAAATGACGATAGAGAGGAATAAGAAATTGGGCTAGGATGCAATGCAGTGGTTCAGCAGAGACGTGAAGGCCTGAAAAAAAAGCTGGAGGGAAACGGGTTGTGGGGAGCAGTAAAAAGTAGGATATTTTCTGTTTTGATTTTGGCTAAAGGGGGGGGGGAGTTCCATTTCTGTGGCGTGTGACACTGCTATGGAAAGGGGTGCCTCAGCTTTCCTGATAATCCCTTATTGAAGGGGGTTACGTACGCATGAGCTTTATAAATGCACATGAGTAGGATTCAGTGATACTTCATATGAGTGCTGTGAGGAAATAGAGAGAAGGATTGGGACCAGTAAAAAGGATAGTGGGCAAAGCGTAATGGTGGGGAGGTTGAAAACTGACTGAGGGCAGAATGTAAAAAAAAAAAAAAAAACACAAAAGAGAGAATTGTAGGCATTTAACCCCTTCTAATCAGGGATTACATTTCTACAAAGAAGTTGCTGGAATTCAAACTACACTGCCTCTCTTGGCTCTTTATTCGTTGTTATAGGCTGCAGTAGCTCGGTAGTGAGGAGAAGGCACTTTGTGCATGCTCAGAGCCCCTTTTCAATTATTGCTTTGCTATTTCAGAGCTCAGTCCTGGTTTTCAAAATAAATATTCTTGAGTAGTCATACTCTTTGCTGCTTTCCCTCTAAAATGGAAGTGTAATGATCCTTTTTCTTTAAAAAAGAAAGTGATTTAGGATGCCATCCTATGCATGATTAATTTTGGGGAAAAAGTCCTACAACTCTAAGATTTCCCCAGCCAACTGGGAGATTGGCCTGTCTAAACATACATAGGATAATGTCCTTAATCAGACTAGTTGGTTACTAGTACATTGATAAGACCAAGTGTGTATAAGGGGTAATTCATTTGGCTTCAGTTTTCTTGCATGTGCACACCACAGCAGGAGTGAGCGTCATTTAGATTTTTGTCTGTAACCATAAGATGCCTTGGGGCCAGCTGTGCTTGAAGTGACACATGTTTAAAATGCTCATTTTCTGCAGCTCAGAGTTTTGCAGCCTGGCCATTTTATTTTATTTTATTAAAAAAAGGTCTTGGTTTTCTGGTAAGAGAACAGTGATGCTCTGGTTTGGGTAAATTGTAGTTTAGCACAGAGGTGTCAAATCTTGTTGAGCCTGAGGGTCAACTTTCATTTTGGAGAAGCTCTCATTCAGTATTGGGCAGAACCAGGGCCAAAAATACCAGCATATTTTAGCTTAAAGCTCTTATGTCAGTGACTAAGCCCTAGAGAGGCATTTTCACCTTTTGCAAGGTCAAAAGCCAGGAAACCACCAAAACTAGGGAAGAGAAGAGGCAGAAAGAGACCCGAGACTGGCTGGACTTGACCTACGGGGAGGTTCAACATCCCTGGTTTAGTGTTATGAAAATGAGTTGGTGAGTTAAACTACAATCTGAAAACACACTTGGATCCTGATACGTTTCAACTAACATTTAGAATAAGCCAGGGTTTCCCGAGTCTGAACATAACAGGAAACTGTGGTTTGTTCAAAATTGAAGATGACAGCTTTCAGTCCCCTCCCCTTGCACGCGAAAGAGGACTGGGAGAACATGCAAGCCTAGGGCTTGCCATCGCAGCTTCTTGGAAAACTAAACACTGATATAGTGTTCCGTCTGAACTGGCTTGTGTCATGTTTGTACTGCTAAGTATCCATGAAAGTTAAAGCACTTCGAAGGCAGATCCCATGTTGCCAATTGGGTTCAAAGAGGGGGCCGTGTCTGGACATGTTGAAGACTGCAACTTCTAATGCAGGGAATATAGGATCCCCGAACTGCCAGTTATTTGGGTTCCAGTGGAGGACGTCGAACTATACAACAGATTCATTTCCTGTAATCTCCCTCTCTCTTACAAACTGGACGGCGCTGTGTATGCTATGAAACAGCAGCTCATGCATGTCTTTGTTTGCGCTCCCGAAGTAGCCCCCTCTTTCCAGAGAAGCTATCACAGAGGGGTTGCAGCAAGCCAGAAGGAAAATAATCTCCAGTTCCCGATGATCTTTGAGTGTTTCTTTTAAGGTGCTCACACCACCAGTGTCCAGAAATGGGACGGAAGAGCAGTCTACGATGATGGCCTGACAGTCGCTGGGTTGAGTGACCAGGTATGAAGTGGTGTCTCCTTGCCCACCTCCCTTCTCCAGACTCTTTTGCCCTTTCCTCTTGGCCTTTTTCCTTCGGGCCATTTCCACTGCAGGATCCAGTCCTGTCCTGTCATGGAGGCACTTCAGGAAAAAGTCCTTATTTGCATAATAAAGTGGGGCTTCAAAGCGGAAAATTTTGATCTTTGGGATCGGCAAGAGGTTTTTGTACTGATCGTCGTCTTCGTAGAAGGCCGTGTTCCCAATCTGCCCTAGCAAGGCCGCGTGGGGGCGCTGGGTGCGGCCGATGATGCACAGGACCGAAAACACCACCCCCACCAGGAGACCCATTTCAGTGCTGATCAAGGCGGATGAGAGCATGGTGATGCACCACACCAGCGCATCAATTTTGTCCAGGCGGAAGCGCTGGGGGACGTCTTTGAATTTCCGAAGGGCTCCCCTCAGGCTCACGATGATGATACAGGCCAAAACGCACTTCTGCAAGCTGAAGAAGAGGGGCGCAAAGAACAGCAGTACTAGCAGCAGCACCACAGCGCTCACCAGACTGGACACCTGGGTCTGGCAGCCCGTCGATGCTTTGACCAGAGTCTTGGTCAGAGCTGCGCTGGTGGCGAAGCAGTGGAAGAAAGCCGGAATGATGTTGCAGAAGCCAATGGCAAACATCTCCTGGTTGGCCTTGACCTGGTAGGCGTACTTCTTGGCAAACATTTCTGAGAGTGAAACAGTGAAGGCAAAGCCGACGATGGCGAGCGGCAGGGCATCGAGGGCAACTCTCCCCATGAGGTTGAAGCTGGGCACTTGGGGAGGGATGAATCCGGTGGGGATTTCTCCCGACACACTGGAGGCATAAACTTCGTTCAGCTTCCCGTAATGGGAGACCAGCGTGGCCAGCACAATCACCACCAGCTCCGTCGGAAGAGGTACTTTGAGCTTGTGCTTATACCTGTCGCCCAGTTCCTTGGCAGTGACCAGCACGGCGATGCAGATGGTGCTGGTGATCACGTCGCAGACGTTGGCCTGGGAAATGTTGTGGAAAATGTTGACCCAGGTAGTGATCAAGACTCCGTATCCCTGGGCACGAGGGATTCTTATTCCAATGAGGTACTTCACTTGCGCTGTCAAAATGGTTATCGAGGCCCCGGTGGCGAAGCCGTCCAACACAGGCTCAGATAGGTATATCGCCACAAAGCCGAGGCGGAAAATGCCCATCAGAACCTGCAAGAGAAGCAAGGGTAAGAGTGGAACTCAGCTGTGCTTTGGCTGACAACAGGAGGTCGCCTCTGTCTTTTGCGGCTCCCTAGAATTTCTTCTTTCCCCCTACATTTTTCTTTTATGGTGTGATGTTTTACTGCTTATGCCTACGTTATTAAGTATAAAGTATAAGAATTTATTAAGGTTTGCAGAGTTTTAAGTAAGTACTCGCTGTATGGTTGTTGCAGATTGGTAAGTATGAACCATAGAGAGGTGAATGAGTGCTGGATGGAAGGAGAGTGCTGACTGCATGTTTGTGTAGAGTGTCTGGATTGGCTGAGAGAAGAGGAGGAGTCAGAGGACTGGAGAATATATAGGCTGCTTCTGAGGAGAGAAGATATGGAATGCTTTGGGATAGAGATAGGAAGGGTCTGCGTATTTGTTGTTTTGGTGGATTAGAGTGTGGGAAAGAGGATAGTGTAGTTTAGAAAGGGGTAGAGTAGGTAGGAGTACTTGAAGTTAAATATTGTGAAACATTAAAGTGAAGTAACCTATGAAACCATTACGCTTGTCACTGAGAGAAACCAATAATCAATCTTGCTAAATAAATAACGTTCATTTAAACCTGGTGTGGACATTGGAGTACCTGGGGAAGGGTACAGGTGATCATATGGTGGCAGCGGAAGGGAGACGGTTGGGTCAAGGGTGCTGATCTGTACTGCTGTGGGGGCCTAAGCAGAAGTAGGCGCGTCACAGGGACGGAGTTGGCATCTCTAGCCCTGACGAGTGCACCTGAGCTGGGTCCTTTGGAGTCACAAAAGAAGTAAAGTGATCCAGAAGTAAACCCAGTGGAGGGTGGGCGTCACATATGGAAAGTAAAGATACAGCTTTCCAGGCAAGCTGAGGTGGCAGGTCTGGAGCTTGTCCAGGCAAGCTGATATTAACCCAATTAAAAGCAAGGCCATAGCTAGATGGGGCGATATCCTGAGGATCGCCCTGGGATCATCCCTGTGCATTCACATGACGTACAGGGGATCCCGGGAGCAAGGAGGGATGATCCTTCCCTTTCCCTGGGATCTTGCCCTACACTTCTAGACCACTTTTTCCACGATCTGGGGCTGATCCCAAGACCGCGGAATGTGTGGGCAGGCATCGCGGTGTGTCCCAGCTCCTCACGAGGAGCCAGGCACAGGGCACAGAGCTCCTCAGGAGCTCTGTGCCCATTGGGGGTGGGGTGGGGGGAAGGCAAAAAAAAATTTAAATCCAAAATGGCGGCTGCGATGTTGCGCGCTGCATGTAAACAAGGACAACGATCTCGCGATCATAAAATTGCGAGATTGTCGCCCTCTGACCCCCTCATCTAGCTATGGCCTAAGTGAGTATCTCCACATTTAATACTTTGTAAAAGGAGCAAAAAATGTATAGCAGGTCTATCCTTCCCTCTCAGAAATCTCCTGCCATTCAGGGAACTAGTCCTAAGGATGCCCCATTTTTGAGCCTGCCTGATGTCCTTGTGGATGCTACATTGGAATAGGAGTTTGTGTGCACAGGCCAAATCCACACTATAGGTTCAGGCCTTTTTACCCACAAATATCAAAAGGGCCTGGGTGGCAAGGTGAGGAAGATTCAACCCCAATTTCTCACCACAATCAGGCTTTATATAGGTAAAAGCCTGTGCCTTTCCCATCATGGCATGCTCTATTTGACACCCTTGTCTCCCCCTTTATTAAAATTGTATAAATAATAAAATAATAACCTTCCTGTCTTGGTTTTCCTTGTATGTAACATTGACTAGACAGTGTGGTGTAGTGGCTAAAGTGTTGGCCTGGGAGTCAGGAGATCCGGGTTCTAGTCCCCACTCAGCCATGGAAACCCACTGGGTGACTTTGGGCCAGTCACAGACTCTCAGCCCAACCCACCTAACAGGGTTGTTGTTGTGAGGATAAAATGGAGAGGAGGAGGATTATATACACTGCCTTGGGTTCCTTGGAGGAAAAAGGCGGGATATAAATGCAAATAATAATAATAATTTGAATTCCCTGCATGGCGAGGTCCGCCAAGCTCCACTCTCTTCCCATTTTTAATTCTGGAATTCTGGTTCTGGAAATCCTGGGTTGAATTCTGTTGTGTCCACCCATCAGTGGAATCAATACTGCCAGTGGAACAGATTCTCCCTCTACTGTGTACCCACCCCACATCTGATCTGGTGGTTAGGGGACTCTCCGGAACAGATGTCAGGCCATGCAAGGGGAGGAGAGGGAGAGAAACTCCTGCTGCATAAGCAGACGTCCATTTGCATAATATTGGAGAAAACTTTTTATTCTGGAAGGTTTTAGTGAATGATTTCTACGGTTTTTATGCTATCTTCTCGGTGTTTCATGCTTCTGTGAGTTTAGCCCCTTTGATAGTTTAATTTAATTGTTTCAATTATGGTTTTTATTTTTATTTTTTTGTATTTTAAAAGTGAGATAGGAATAATTTTACATAAACAAATAGATAAGTATTGGAAATATCTATCTAAGGGGTAGAGGAAGGAGTTACCTGATAAACTCCAGCCATGAAGGTCAACGCTGCAGCTACCCCAATGGCATAGCAATCTTTCCCACATTCGCCGCTCATCACGCCAAGGGTAAAATTGTAAACGGTGACATTCAAAGGGCCTCTGCCATCCATGGCATCATCGCTGGGGTCAAACCCTGCCAAGAGGAGTTCTCTGTCCACCACCTGCCCAACCATTAAGCTTAACAAGCTAAAAATGCCAACTGAGACGTGTCGGGAGGTGCCCATGAGAAAGTAGATGATATTGGCAAAGAAGGATGTGTAGAGGCTGTAAATGGGCTTCAGACCTGCTAGCAGAGAGTAGGCTATTGCTTGAGGTACCAAAATGATCCCAATGACCAGGCCAGACATAACATCCCCCCAGATGTATTCTTTGCACTTATATTTGGGAAGCCATCGCAACACGGGGAAGAAGTCCATGACTGTCTCTTTCATTTGTTTCGTGGTGCAGGAACACTCTTTCTTCAGCTGACTCTTGATCATTGCTGATTTGCTGATCTTGACAGGCGTCTTCCTTTCCATATACAAGGGGAAAGGGGATCCATTTTCGATGCTGGCTTTCTCCATTTCCTTTCCCATTCTGCCTTAATTAGTTCCTGTGATGTAACAAAATTAGATTACCATTTGAACTGGATTGACCACAATGGAGAAGTCGCCTGTTTCTGGTATTGGAATCCAGGCTAATTTACAGATTAGGGTTAGGGTTGAGACCACAATACCAGACGGAACGCCTTTCCCGACATGAACCTTCCCGAACACTACGTTCAACATCTAAGGTCCTCCTCCGGGTGCCTACTCCAAGGGAAGCTCGGAGGGTGGCAACAAGAGCGAGGGCTTTCTCTGTGGTGGCCCCCCAACTGTGGAACAATCTCCCTGACAAGGCCCGCCTGGCGCCGACATTGTCATCTTTTCGGCGCCAGGTCAAGACTTTTCTCTTCTTCCAGGCATTTAGCAATATGTAATGACCATGGGTCTGTGTTTTGGCTCATTGTTTTTAAAGTTGTTATAGTGGTTTTAAATGTACGTGTATTTTGCTTGTTTTTGTGGTTTTTAATCTTTGTATATTGTTTTTAAGCGTTTTTATCTTATGTGAACCACCAAGAGAGCTTCGGCTATGGGGCGGTATACAAATGGAATGAATAAATAAATAAATAAATAAATAAACAAACAATATATTAGCATGTTTTATGGTTTGAAAATTCATTCTTTTTTATTTATTCACTGCATCCCAATGACTCTAGGTAACTTTTTTTAAAAAAAAAGTTTACAATTTTCCATTTAATGGGGTGGACAGAAGGAGAAAGGGATTTCACCCCACCCCCTAATTATTTTGTAACAGCAGGGGTTGTACATTCATGATACGATCTGTACTTTTACTGTCATTACTATAACAGCATATTGTAAATACTTCGTTAAAATATGATTTATTGGCCATTATGAGCAACAGCAGCTTGTGGGAGCGCTTAGTTATTCAGCTTCAAAACATATATGTTTTGACTGTGGAATGCCCTCCCCTTGGAGGCCTGACTGGCGCCAACGCTGACTCTATTCCGGCGCCAAGTAAAAACATGGCTTTTTTAACAAAGCCTTTAATGGTTAAATTCACCGGGCTCGCACATTGTTTTAACTGTTTTCATTGTTTTTCATGCTTTTAAATTATATATTGGTTTTAACTTGATTAATGGTTTATGGTAATTTGTTTTTAGCTACGTATATTTATTGTTTTATATTGTATGATTTCATCTGTATGCCGGCCTGAGATCCTAGTGATATAGGGTGGGATACAAATGTTTTAAATAAATGAATAAATAATAAAAATGTGATGAGCAGAGCAATCGTATATTCACATAACTCTGGGACTGGAGATATGTTGCCATTACACTGGCAGAACATGGACCATTTCCAATGCGTGCTCATCCCTGGAGGGGAGGAGGAAAACACACAAGTAGAAAATACAGAGATGGCAGGAAAATGGCAGATACTCCCGATAGCATCCCTGGATACACTGTCAGTGCCTACCAATCAATTACAGTGCTGGCACCAACTACATGCCACCCACACTGGTCAGCCAATCGAGACCAGAGTCAAGGGTAGGCATATCTGGGCCCTTGCTGAGGGCCCACACCCCAGTAGGGGCATACTGCAAAAACCTCTTGGAGTTGTTCCTTCTCTTCACAGTTGCAACCTGCTTATTCACCAGCTGGCCACACCCCCTTCCCTCATCCACCAGTCATATGGTTGTTTCCCAGGTGTTGTGCAGTTTTCCCGCCCCCTAGGGCTTAGTTACTGGCAGCAAGCGCTTCAAGATAAAATATGCTAGTCTTTTTTTTGGCCCAGCCCCTTTTGCCTTCAGCTCCGCCCACCACTGGAATGTGGCCCTCAAGTAGGGTGACCATATGGAAAGGAGGACCGGGCTCCTGTATCTTTAACAGATGTATTGAAAAGGGAATTTCAGCAGGTGTCCTTTGTATATATGGAGAACCTGGGGAAATTTCCTCTTCACCACAATAGTGAAAGCTGCAGGTGTCCAGCCCTCTTTTAAATCTGGTCACTCTAGTATAGCTCCTGCAGCTTTAACTGTTGTAATGAAGAGGGAATTTCACCAGGTCCTCCATATATACAAATGACACCTGCTGAAATTCCCTTTTCTATGCAACTGTTAAAGATACAGGAGCCCTGTCCTCCTTTTCATATGGTCACCCTACCTCAAGAGCTTCCTGGAAATTGAATTCCATCCTCAGGCTGAAAGAGGCTTGACGCTCCTGGCATATAGCATACGGTGGCTGTTCCACCAGTACAGCGGCAATGTATTTTCCCCTCAGAGATGCACACACACATAATTGGTGTACAGGATTGCTCAATTAAACAACTCTCTCTCTCTTAAAACTTATATTCTACAATATGACTTCTCTACTGTACAGAGAAATACTCCCAGGAGTTTTAGAAACAAAGATTGATAATTTAATGAAGCAAGAGTTGTCAAATCATTCCCATTGATTTATTTTTTTACAGCAAGTTGAAACAGTAAGTTAAATATTTGTCTCAGTAGGGGGCACTGGAATGAAATTAAGAGCATAAGAAGTGCCATGCTGGATCAGACCGAGTGTCTGCCTATTCCAGCATTCTGTTCGCCCAGTGGCCAACCAGCCATCAGCTAAACTAGAGTGACCAGATTTAAAAGAGGCCAGGGCACCTGCAGCTTTAACTGTTGTGATGAAGAGAAAATTTCCCCAGGTTCTCCATATATACAAATGACACCTGCTGAAATTCCCTTTTCAATTCAACTGTTAAAGATACAGGAACCCTGTCCTCCTTTTCATATGGTCACCCTAGGAATGGTTATCTGTGCAAGCCTTCCCTAACCTGGGACTGTCCAGATGAGTTGGGACCACAACTCCCATAATTCCCAGCCAATGCCCTTGCAGGCTAGGAATTATGGGAGTTGTAGTCCCATCCCATCTGGAGGAGGCCAGGTAGGGGAAGGCTGATCTGTCCAGTGGGTATCCTCTACTCTTGCTATCCTCCCCTTTCCCATTGCTGGCATAACATTTTGGTACATCTCAGGTTGGGAACATGGATATGCAGAAGCAGGAGATATTTAACACACAAATGTGTCTTTTACTAGTCTGACTGCCAATTACTGTTGTATTATATATAGGTTGTCAGGATAAAATTCAAAAACACACCAACCAAAGTATTATTGTGCCTGAAGATACATATTTCATTATTCCTCATCACTGCGGTGTTTTGGAGTACGGGATGTCTCTTCTTTTAAGGGTCACCAGGATTGTTCACATCATCTTTACAGGGGTGCCATAAGAATGAATATTTTTTGAATGAACATTATATAAATAGGCTGGCTTTCGGTTTAATTGTTGCCGGACAGCAGTGTCTCAGTCCTTGGTAAAGTAAGGCTGTGCATGTTTACTTGGGAGCATCCTATTGGACTCAGTGAGACTTTCTTCTGAGTAAAAATGCATATGGATATGAGTCACAGAATAGGGAGGTTAAAGGGAAATAATTTCTTTTAAAGTAAATGTTGTTCAAGAATTTTAGATCCCATAATGCATCTTGATTGCATAGGCGAATGAATTAAAACATTATTTCAGTAAACCAGTATTTACTGAGGAAGACAAAGTTTGTTCAAAGTAATAGAGTACTGGTTTTATAGCATAGTTTTTAAACACCCAGTTTAAACAACCCATGTATTGCTTTGTATAGCCACAAATGGTATTTATAGCTTTCTGCGAAAGGGGAGCGCGAAACAAGTTGCCTAAAGTACAAAAGTACCTAGTTAAAAAAATTAAGAACAGGGCAATTAAAATGCCGAACACCACGGGAACTCAAAACCTGAGAAATCCTTCTGCACAATTGCCAACACCTTAGCCTTAGGAGTCAATCAACTGGTAATGTGTAACAACATCCCAGCTGATGGAAATTCTTTCAAAGAAAACCTCTTGGCAACTACACCTTCCTGATAGTGATTAGAATACTAAGAGTGTTGTTACAGCGATGCAATTATCCATTTGCAAAGGAATCACAATGCCTTCATTATGAGCAATGTAGCAAAGCACAGTTTTCAAATGCCCTATTTTCAGCAAAGACAACTATTTGGTACTGTTATTTTCTCATCGCAAGGTGACTTCTAGCTTTCACCTCATCATGAAGCTCTGTTATATAGGCGTATCCACTCTGATTTTCATTTGGGCCAGGTAGTATCTGGTTCAGAATCTCCTCTCACCCATGAGCTCACTAATGCTTTAGTAGGGTGACCATATGAAAAGGAGGACAGGGCTCCTGTATCTTTAACAGTTGTATTGAAAAGGAAATTTCAGCAGGGGTCATTTGTAGATATGGAGAACCTGGTGAATTTCCCTCTTCATCACAACAGTTAAAGCTGCAGGTGCCCTGCCCTCTTTTAAATCTGGTCACTCTAGTATAGCTACCGCAGGTTTAACTGTTTTGATCAAGAGGGAATTTCACCAGCTTCTCCCTATATGCAAATGACACCTGCTGAAATTCCCTTTTCTATGCAACTGTTAAAGATACAGGAGCCCTGTCCTCCTTTTCATAAGGTCACCCTAGCTTTAGGAGAGCTACTGTTTTCACAGCCTCAACATCCATGTGCTCTATGAGGAACATCTTCCTTTAAAACATTTTAACCTTGCCTTTCAAAAAGCTTCAGATGGCTTACAAACCAAGATGAAAAGGCGAATGGAACCTTAAGTCTATCAAAATAGTAGTTGCAAACCCATTCTAAACCTCCCCATGACTCCAGGTAGACAATAACAACAACCAGCAGTTCTTAAAGCCCTAAAGCTTGGCTCAGTAAGTGGGCACTTTTCAGTCCCCTATGGAGCCCCGAAGAAGGTATACAGTGCTCCTTGTGGGATGTCACCACGTCTGAAAAGGCCCTGCTCCTTGTTACATATAGCTTCGATTTCCATGTTGAAGCAACACAACACTGGGCTCTTAGCAATGATATCGTTTGAGCAGATGACTGACTTACCTTGCAAGGTTATTGTAAGGATTACTGAAATAACAGGTTTGAAACATTCAGCAAAAGCTCTACATTCGTTCTTATTATTGCTACTATCAAAATGGGTTTTTGTACTAGCTTCTCAAAGTTAGTGTCAAAAGTATCTTCTGGAGAGAAAATGGAACAAGCACATTGTTGATTAGGAAGTTATTGCTTTTATAAAAAAAGCCCAAATGTATGCAGGAAAATTTTTTTTTGGCAATGTGTCTTAATCAGAGGAATATTCTCTTAATTCAAAGATACACTTCTTTCTCTCCAAAAAGGGCTAAGCTATTGATCCTGCAAAGAACAGTTAACGCCTGTCAGCAGTTGATACATGTTGGGACCCATAATACACTTCTGAATTAAAACTGTTTCTTCTCTCCAATGTATCTGTCCCGTTGTTGCTGCTGCCTTTGGATTTATGCTGTTCTTTTAATCTCCGATGTCATTACAGAAACATAATGCCTTCCAAAGTGAAAGAAAAATCCGCTCTTCTTACCTATTGTGTTCCGCAATGCATGCGTTGTAAATGACAAATGAGTTCCTGCTGGCATTCCACAATCTTTGCAGCCAAGGGCAGCCAAGCAGGTCGATGCTAAGGACTGAAGTGGATATGCTTTAATACTTGTGGGCAGTCCCGTAATCTAGCAATAGGCTGTGCTGGGTAAATATCGAAGAAGGGCATGAAACACAAATCCAAAACCTCTCCTGTGTTTTCACTTGTCTTGTTCACAACGATAAACCACTTGACCTCAGTTGTTGACTTGTTCAAATTTCACTGGCAAACATTAGACAAGCAATAATCCATTAAAGTATAGCGTGTATAATAGTTGATCCAACAAATCTGTCTCTGGCAGAAGTAACAATTTCAAGGGGATTCAGGACAGGTAGTTTTTGTATGTCAGTGGGGCTTTTTGCAAAATCCAACTGAACTTTTTTTAAAACAACAACAACAACACACAATTCACACAGTTGGTTTTAGGCTAGCAAGATCACTTGGAAGCCCTGGCGTATTTAAATTGCAGGGATGATATTATTCATATTGTTAATACAGGCCACAGTACAAACCTGGATGTGCTATTTGGCAAGTTAAGACTTCACTTACAGTAAGTGATAATTTATTTATTTATTTATTTATTAAATTTATATACCGCCCCATAGCCGAAGCTCTCTGGGCGGTTTACAAAAGTTAAAAACAGTGAATATTAAAAAGTATACAAAATTTAAAAGCATTAAAAACAACGGTTCTAGGGTCCGTTAAAAACAAGCAAACTCAGCATATGTTGCTAAATGCTGTTAAATGCCTGGGAGAAGAGAAAAGTCTTGACCTGGCGCCGAAATGATAACAATGTTGGCGCCAGACGAGCCTCATTGGGGAGATCATTCCATAATTGGGGAGCCACCACTGAAAAGGCCCTCTCCCTTGTTGCCATCCTCCGAGTTTCTCTGATGCAGAATAGTTAATAGATTAGTATACTTTTGCACATTAAAAAAATCCAACATATATGATGTCCAACACTAAATTTGCAGCATGAATAAATTAATAAAAACTAATTGAGGCCTGCAGGAAGATGGATGTGCATGTTCTGCGAAAGTTGAGGACACATTAACATGTTAACCTGCTTACCGCAAGACTGCTATCTTGTCGTTCGTTCACTGCTTTAAATATAAATGGGTGAACCTGTCGTTCCTAGGCAGTATCCAATGCTGCCCCTACACCTCCATTGATCGTGTTGCGCCAGTGGGACCCGGTGCTGGCACAACCGAGAGTTTGTACTACCTAGAGGAACCCTGGAAACAAGCTGAAATGCTTGTTTCCGGAATGCTTGTTTCCTTCCCTGAATTCTTCCAACCTGTTGCATTCTGGAAATGAGTGTTTCAGCTCACTTCTGGTTTCTTTAGGCTCCTCTTGCGTTGGTGGTGGGTCTCGCTGGCAGATGGGCCACACTGGATACTGCCCTCAGGTCCACTTTCAAGTGGCCTCTGGTGAAAGTAATAAAGGAAAATGTTGGCGATTGAGTTTTCTTTGAAGCTTCCCCCACATGCTGATGAAGAAACCCACGTTTCAGCTTAAACATTAAGATCTATACTGAAAAACAGCTTGCCTCTTCAGCAGTGCCAGTGGCTGGAGCAACCATTTAAGGAAACCACGGGCTGCATGCACAGTTTCCCCCATCGTGTGTTCATGTACCCCATGCTGAATTGCAGCCATAGAGGAAAAGTTAGGGTGACCATATGAAAAGGAGGACAGCGGTCCTGTATCTTTAACAGTTGTATTGAAGAGGAAATTTCAGCAGGTGTCATTTGTATATATGGGGAACCTGGTGAAATTTCCTCTTCCTCACACCAGTTAAAGCTGCAGGTGCCCTGCCCTCTTTTAAATCTGGTCATTCTAGTATAGCTCCTGCAGCTTTAACTGTTGTAATGAAGAGGGAATTTCACCAGGTTCCCCATATATACAAATGACACCTGCTGAAATTCCCTTTTCTGTGCAACTGTTAAAGATACAGGAGCCCGGTCCTCCTTTTCATAAGGTCACCCTAGAAAAGTGCCACGGTTGAGTCTTAAATAGGGGGATTAACTATTTAGTATAGAGGTAGTCCTCAATATCATGTAGTTTAAGAACCCTTGATTTAAGGTTTTGGAGTGATATACCTGTGTTACCCACACTGCTGTAAACACACGGGTGCACGTCTGTTATTTGTCTCCAGTATTTTTCCTGTCAACAGTGGTTTTCTAGCTCATCAATGTTATAATTGCTAGGCTGACTGCTCTGAGTAATAAGATGAACACCAACCACATTAGTTCACTGAGTGATATCAGACAAAATTCCTACCCATCCATGAGATACTGTCTAGCAAAGCCTGGGCTGAAACAGTTTCTAAGTATGGCCTGCACATTTTATTCAGCTACTTTCATACTCCTGTTTTTCTGTTAAATTGGCCAAGCATACGTCATTTGGTATAATGTTTCCTTTGCTGAGCAGAGCTGCCATCTTCTCTGGATGTCCTTGGATGGATGTTCTGCTATGTTTGCATCAGTTTAGCTGGATGAAAGAAGGACAGCCGTAGCAGACCTGGGAAAGGTCACTGCCAATCAGAGCTAACCATACTGGCTCAGATTGGCCAGTTATAGCAGCTTTCACATGTTTAATACCAACTGACAAAATAGATTTCTTTAAAATTCTGTGCCAGTTAATAATATTTAGTTATCAAAGCACATCTCATTTTTAAGCCATTTGGTTCAAAGGCTTACTTCAATTTTCCAGCTATTCTTCTTGGACGACTACCCTAGAAGGCACTAACACATAGCAAAAGAGTTAATACTACGATGAGACAGGGTGAAATGACAATTCATTGTGTATGCCACACAAATGCAACTAGTTAAATGCAACTAGAGTGTGCTAACAAAAACCAAAGAACTTACCTGGAAAATACCTTGAAATTTTTGACATCTTTGCCATCAGAACAACTGAAGGGAAAATATTTTTTTTTAAAAAAATTGCACACCAGTTAGATGTAATAATTAACTTGTGCATATACCAGTTCTTTGTCATTCATATTCTTTTTGGTATGTGGAAGCCCAAGTAACCCATCTAAGCAGTGCCATTTAGGCCTATAGTGTCTGGAGGATGCTGGGAATTTAGGACTTTTTTCGGTCTAGATAGGCATAGGATTGCACCCTAAATGTCTTGTTTAACTACAGTTAGGGATCTAATCAGATATCATTGAACTTTAAATTCGCGTCTCAGTTCACATTTCCTGTGTGATACTTCCCTTGGGAGAAGCTACTCATCGATCCTCCCAATTAGATATGCAGTAATATATATTCAATCATCAAAAAAGCCTGTCGGTTTAAAAGACCAGAAGATAAGGCTTTCTCACCTTAGTCCAAACTCCACAAAGCCAGGAAATTGGAAGCTAAGGCTGATGCCTTTTCTGACTTGCCCCGTGATTAGTCATAATATTGTGCAATGTCACAAATTGTGCTTGTTTACAACTTACCCTCCATGCAGCCACACTTTTCCTGGGTCTTTCGGTCCCAAGTCCGGATTGGGAGGATGGAGTGCCTTATTTAAAAAATAAGCAAATTGAATTTAAAAAAAGAAAAGAAATTCCATCCCACGAAGTAGAGTAGAGAGGTAATAATAATAATAATAATAATAATAATAATAATAATAATAAATAGCAGCAGCAGCGGTTAACATGTAGTGGCCATACTGGCACATGGGCGCATTTCAGTAGCCAACCCATTTTCAGAAAAACTTTTGCGTGACTGAGGCCGTAGCTAGACCTAAGGCTTATCCCAGGATCAACCCGGGTTCGTCCCTGCCTGAGCGCTGGATGCCCTGTGTGGCACTTAGATGAACAGGTTTGACCCCAGGACAATCCTGGGATAAACCTTAGGTCTAGCTACGGCCTGAGTTTTTTTTCTCTCTCTCTCCTGTTAACTGCCTTTTCTCCCTCAATCTTAAACTAACCTTTCTGAAATTTTCAGGTTATGTAAAACAGGCATTTCTTTCTGGCATATGCAAGATCGTTATAACCTTTTCATTTTAGTAAGGTTATCACAACCCACCCACCCTTGATTTCCATTTAACCTTACGGAATTCTTATTTTGCTGACCGCCTTATCTATTGGGAGGCACAATTGTGCCTCCAATAATCAGCTAGAAGCCACCCGTGATTAGATATCCTGGTCTGTAAACACGGGAAAAGGGAATTTTGTCACGATACTTATACGGAACATTTCATTTCAAGTTTGCTATGTACTTTGTTTAAAATATTGCTAATTCAAAATGGGGATAAGGCCTTTCTCATAAGGACCCCTTCTTAAGAGTGCAACGGAGTCAAACAGCATTTGAGGGCCATGTGAAGGCTGCGTCAACACTTGAGGGCCATTTGAGGACTGAAAGCTGATTTACATGTTACCTCAGCAAAGAGTGGTGGCTGTATGAAAACGAGAAGGCTGAAGGGAAAAGGTTGGTTTCACGTGTCCTAATAACTCACAGTTAACAAGCCATGGGTTGAAAAGGCAAGTGGAAAGAGGCAGGTGTGGTGGTTGGGGGATGAACAACCCAGAATTGGTCATGGGCACACAGCGCAAATGGGGAAGGAGAGAAAAGTTGACCTACTCAGCAGGGCTTTTGTAAAGGCAACGCAGACTTGAAATTAATCCTGTCACTGCATGAATCATATTTTAATGCTATCATGGCTGATACCCACTGATAGACCAGCCTTCGATCAACCCTGTTTAGAGCCATCTAACCCTGCGGCTTTCATCTCTTTCGCCAGCAAATTCCATAGATTAATGCTGCATTGTGTAATATACTTCTTTTCTTCTGCCCTTTGTACAAGCCTCCAAAGTCGCAACTCAGCTTCGTCTGTGTTGTTGCCAGGGTTTCTGAGGGTCACCTTTCCCAATTACAGCTGCAAGTGCCTGAGCATTGCTCCAAAGTTGCTTCTATAACTGGTTTAGGCCATAGCGAGACCTAAGGTTCATCCCTGGATCATCCAGGGGTCAAACCTGTTCATCTAGGTGACACACAGGGGATACAGTGCTCAGGCAGGGGCGAACCCTGGATGATCCCAGGATAAACCTTAGGTCTAGCTGTGGCCTTAGTTTTATGTAATTCCTTTAGGCTGCGATTTTGCACTGGTTTACCTCAGGTTAAACTCCATTGAACTCAATAGGATGTACTTCTGAGTAGATGTCTGGAGATTGCACTGGTTATGTATCACCTTGTAAGCCACAGATAACAAGGGTGACAGCAAGCCCCTGGCAGGTTGCAAGTTCAACCAAACAGAGCAACATTGTCTTAGGGTTAAATCTGTTGAGAACAACCTCCGCATGGGCCCTATGGAAATGAATAAAAGCTTTTCAAGGGCACAGGTTGGCTTGTTTGGATATATATACACACACACACACACACACACACACACACACACACACACACTTCCATCCCAAAAGGGCCCTCAAACTGGTGCCTAACAGTAAATTAAAGCATTGTAATTAAAACAAAACAGATTAAATAATTACACAATGAAATATTAACCATTTTGAGCCAGTCTAGGGGTACATCTAAACGGGCTCTTTAGATCGCCTTAACTCCTCATTTTCTTGTTGTACGTCACATGACGCAGCCGCAAAGTCACTGCAGTGCCGATCTATAGCCCCGAAAATACACGTATTCGTACTTCCGATTATACCACGACTTTTCCAAAACATTTACCCTGCTTTATCCCTTATGTGTCGCTGGGTGTGTGTGTAAATTCAGCTTTTGTGGCCGTAGCTTTGAGGGCAGGACAAAGTGATGTCATGTCTTGCCCATTTCCCACCACACCTCTCACTTCCCAGACCTCTCTCATACCTGCCCGTTTCTGCAAGCGAGACTGTAGTTTCGGGCACCAATTTCAATGGAAATAAAAGGGGGTTAGGTCGGCAGAGCAGTCCGCCTTTGTACTGTATGGGTAGACGGGACCTCACATCACGTAAAGTCCATTTAAAGGGAGAGCACTTAAGGGGGTAGACCGGGCATTCGATTGTATACATGATGCTGCGCAGATCGGTAGACCGAGCTGCCATTTTACGGAAGAAATGAAGGCGGTAGACCGGGCACTCGATTTACAGTCACTTAAAACACACAGGAGAAGTACATTTATCGCTGTTTTTATTCTTGCCCGGGAAGAGCAGTCGCCATTTTAGAAAGGGAAATGAAAAGTGTAGGAATGGTGACTGGAAAGAGAGGGTGAGGGGAGAGAATTCACCAAGCCAAGCTGCTCCTCTCACAGAGAGAGCACTTAAGGGGATAGACCGGGCACTTGATTGTATATACAAGGCTGCACAGATTATTGGACAGGGCCACAGATTGGTAGACCAGGCCACCGTTTCACAGCGTAAATGAAGGGAGATGAATAGGTAGATGGGAGTGATTGCCATTTTGGGAACCAAGGTGTGCACATCCTGCAGGTATTTACCTGCACAGTTGCAAAGGATCGCGAGACCACGGTTGAGATTTGGCCTTCGGGGGCATACCTTCCCCAACATCATGGACAGAACTTTGACGTCACCATTTCATTTTAGCTTTCTTAGTTCTTTAATATAAATAAATCTCGGTATGTGGATTTTGAATTATATGTTTAGCCATCTGGCCGTGCAGACTTCTCTACCCTTGTATGTGCGTATATGCAGAGGTGCGCATAAAGAATGATACTTAAAAAAAAAAAGAAGGTTCCCACGCATGTGGAGCAACTTCGCTCTGCAAGGGATCTTATGACAGGATCCCCGCCCCCCATAAATTGAAGGGATAACTCGCTGCAGCTGCTGTAGTATGACGATGTGGGAGGAGAATCGAATCACGGAAAATGCAGGTTAAAAAATAATGAGGCGCAATCCCGGCATCTTATGAGGGCTAGGAATGAGTTTAGCAAACAAATTCAGTCCCATCAGAACCGTAACAAGCTAACCAGTATTAAAAGCACATCTAAATGTTGATCTTCACCGTATTAATGCGCCTGGCTTAGGAGACATTCCTGGTGGATTGGGGCCTTAAAATAGCTCAGGGATAGTCTGACAGGAAATATGCACCCCACAAGCAAATGAGTTTATAGTCATTGCTGGAGTCTAAGCATCAATTCTTTGGGCCCAGTACAAACAGGTAAGGCAGCCTCCTATGTTTGTTTGAGAAACCATATGGTTGATGGGAGTTCTTTCGGTTCATTTGTTTAAACTCCTTTAGTTCCCCCCCTCTAAATTTGTATTCATAGCCTGACAAGCCAATATGGCATGCATTATATGATTTATTTATTTATTTGTTATTGCATCTATGAGCCTCGTGTGGCGCAGAGCGGTAAAGCAGCAGTTTCTGCAGCTGAAACTCTCCCCACGGCCTGAGTTCAATCCCAGCAGAAGCTGGTTTCAGGCAGCTGGCTTGGGTCGAATCTGCCTTCCATCCTCCCGAGGTCGGTAAAATGAGTACCCAGTTAGCTGGGGGAAAGGTAATAACGGCCGGGGAAGGCAACGGCAAACCACCCCTATATAAGGCCTGCCAAGAAAATGTCAGCAAAAGCTGGCATCCCTCCAAGAGTCAGTAATGACTCAGTGCTTGCACGAGAGGTTCCTTTCCTTTCCTTTCCTTTCCTTCCCAAAATATGGGAGATTGCTCTCTCTGAGCATCTAAATCACCACAGAAGAGAGGTTCCTTTCCTTTCCTTATTGCATTTATATCCTGCCTTTTTACCTCTAAGGAACCCAAGGCGGCGTACCTAATCCTCCTCCTCCTCTCCATTTTATCCTCAACAACAACCTTGTGAGGTAGGTTGGCCCAAAGTCACCCAGTGGATCTCCACACTGGCATATAACTGTATGTATAATCACAGAGCAAACCTATTCATGTCTACTCAGAAGTCCTATTGAGTACAATGAAACTTACCACTAGGTAAGTATGGATAGAATTGCAACTTAACTATATTGATATGGGGTCATAGGCCTGTTCATGATGCTGTAAATAAATAAATAAATAAACAAAACCCTGACCCTGGGAACTAGTGGCAGTTCTGTGCACTCTGGAGACTGGGCAACTAACTTATTTTCTCACCTATTTTCTGAATCCTATCAGTAGCATTAGTTCTTGTCCCTAAGATCTCGATTTCCATGATTTGGGGATTGTCTTTTCCTCCTGCTGCTAGATTCTTTGAAGACCCAGTTGCTTCCTCCTGTTGGTGCGTCGGAAATGCCTGTAAGATCCAAGATCCTCTGGCACTTGTTTTGGGAGAGCACGCTGTTATAGGGAAGCCCTTTCCATCGCTCTTAGCGTGTGCGAGACCAAGAGTTAGGGATGTATGGGTTTTCTTTAAAAAATTCTGCATTAGGACAAATCCTCCCCATCCCTTTAAAAAACGCTCCGCAAGTCCATTGAATCTGCGCAGCTCAGAAAAGGCCACTCCACTGGAGAACCTGCAAATCTGCAAATCATATTCATAGAATTCTGAACTCATTTGAATCCATTGCAGATTTCTCAGACAGCCCTTCCTAGAGTTCTGTGTGTGCGCACGTGATGCAAAGGGCAAGAATGCTGCGGATTCGTTAGCAAGGAAGCATTTGAAGCCATCAGAAATTCTGCAGCCATAAAACCCAAATTCTGCCGTTCAACTAAATCAGGCAAATGTGAATAAGTTTAACTCAAATTTTCATGTTCCACATGGCTCGCTTTGAAGTGGGGCCTTGCCCCATTCGGCTCAGGGCACCTTGCAAGCGCCCAGCCCACTTCAGATTCGGTTCCAAATCCAAAGCAGGTTGGCTCTTGTGGTTTCCTAGGTGCCGGCGAAAGCTGGGCACGAGACCGACTGGGAGTCCACAGGACTCCCTTCCCCTCCCAATCGCTCTCACTCACCCCCACCCGGCCATGGGATTTAACTGACCCCTCCCTCGTGCTGTTGAGCTGCCCTTGCTAAGGACGCTGACAGTTCTAGCCTGCCATAGACCTACCGCTGCAAACTACAGTGGCTGGAAAAGGCCGAGGCAGCCCAATCCTGACGCAGAAGCAGACTATTCTAACGTTCCCCCATTCCCACAATGGGGAAGGCATATTGAGGGAATCTTTCTTTCACCATT
Source organism: Elgaria multicarinata webbii (assembly GCF_023053635.1). Classification (NCBI taxonomy): domain Eukaryota; kingdom Metazoa; phylum Chordata; class Lepidosauria; order Squamata; family Anguidae; genus Elgaria; species Elgaria multicarinata. The sequence continues at coordinate 16,582,460 of NC_086176.1, forward strand.
ATGGCCATGGCTAGACCAGGCCTATATCCCGGGATTGTCCCGGGATCATCCCTGTGCATCCAAATGACACACAGGAGATCCTGGCAGCAGGCAGGGACGACCCTTCCATTTGCCTGGGATAATCCTCAGGTCTAGCTAAGGCCTGGATCAGTCTTTTGCTCCAGAATATCCAAAAACCTCATTGGACATTTTATTGTACTTTGAGCCAGTTTGTTGTTTAATGAACTTACATTACTTTGCCCCTTAAACCTGTCTGAGGGAAGAATAGGAGTGTTACCATTTTGTTCCTTCTGATCTCTAATCAATGGAGTTTATAATCCCAGGACCAGTGCCAGTTCCCCCGCATACTCCATCCAAATAACATTTGACCCAGTAGTGGTTAGTGTTTAACTTGTGAAGCCGTCCTTTCAACGACTGCCTCTGGGTTTACTCAAGAGTAGGGTTGGCACACTGGTCTACCATCTGGTGAAATATTGTCTTTGAACTACCTCTTATTTGACTGTGGTCAAATATTGTCGAATTATTCAGTGGAGCCAAGAATGCGTGAATATCCGTATTTCATAGCTAGCAAATGGACCGGGCTTTGCACAGGTTGGAACAGCTCTTTGTTTGACAGAGCGAAGCCTTCAAGCAAACGTACGCAGCTGTCAAAACTGGACACATTGTGCCCATCCAACCTATGTGAAGCCACGCCTGCTGGCACCTCTAGGCATAGCTCCTATGGTCCACCCCTATAGCCTTCTGAGGAAGGGGTCTGTCCACTCCATTCCCCTCAGGTGGACTGGGGAAGACTAGCGCTCTCTTCCCCTGAGGGGAGGGGAGGTGTATAACTCTCCCAGGCTTCATACAGTATGGACTGCAAAGCTATGTACCGTATTTCTTCGATTCTAAGACACACTTCCCCCCCCATATAAACATCTCTAAAAACGGGGTGCATCTTAGAATCGCAGGTGCGTTTATTATTTCTTAGAATCAACGCTTTTTTTTTCTGTTGGTGGTACTGAGATTAGTGTGCGTCTTACAATCGATGGTGTCTTAGAATCAAAGGAATATGGTACTGGTTAGGAAAGTCTGCCTCTACTGGTTGACAATGTTACCGCAGACGTCAACCACATGGACACATTTTAACTAATTAAAATTAATTAACGTGGCTCTGATGGATGGACAGACAGACAGAGACACACAACATCTTGTAGAGTTTTGTAAGATATTCATGTATTTAAAGTCTGATATTTTAACAAAACAACCTTCTGTTGTTCTTAAAAACAAATCCTGGCTATGTGAGTAAAAAAAACCCATAGTTTGTTTTGGTATGGGTGTTGTCCTCTATGTCTGTTTGTATTTTTAACCGTTAAAATCTCATCTGTTGTAGCTTCTGAGGAAGGATTTTGTTAAATCCAAAACGTTGAGCCTTTTACAAAAAAGGAACCATTAAAGATTAACTGTTTTCAGCAGCACCATAGCTTGCCTCCTGTTACTTTTCCGTCTTGTGGTGCTTTTCTTCCCTGTAACTACACATCTCCATCTAGTCCAACATTCTGTTCATACGGCGGCTGACCACCTGCCTGTGGGAAACCCACAAGCAGAACATGAGTTCCCCAGCAAGTGGTAGATGGAGCCATACTGCCTCTGACACTGGAGGTAATATATAGCTATCAAGACTTGTAGCATTGGTAGCCTTATCCTACATTAATTTGCCTAATCCTCTTTTAAAGCCATCCAAATTGGTGGCCATCACTACGTCTTGTGGAAACTAATTCCATAGTTTAACTGTGTGCTGTGTGAAGAAGATCAGTTCCTTTTATCTGTCCTTAACCTCCCACCGTGCAACCAACTTCCCCAAGTTCTAGTATTATGAGAGAGGGAGAAAAATGTCTCCTTTCTCCATATTGTGCAGCGTCCCTAATAAGAGGTCATCCAGACATATAACAGTTACATGACAATATTTGACTGACTAACTGATCCAAATCTTTTTTTTTTCCAATTGTCAAATGGCCAACCCTTTTAGAGAATTAACTGGACTGGCTCAGAAAATAAAGTGAGCCAGACGTGGAGTCACAAATGTCCCTCTTCCATTTTTGTCACTTGACAGCACACAATTGCTCTAAACTATGCCCCACCATGTTCAATGCATCGTGCGCCTAGTCGTCATAGGATTTCGATCTTTTGAAATAAACAAGACTGCTTTTGTTTTTCAAAATACGGTGTAAAATGCTTTCTGCTGCTGAATTTTATACATCGATCACCTAGTTAACATGCCTGGACAATCAGATACTAGTGCAAGCTGATTGACAGTTTTAAATAGACAATGGTGTCTTAGAGGTTTACCTCCATTCAGCCATAAGAATGGTCTTTCCAAACCTTGGATTATTGAATATCTGGTAAACACACCATGGATCACCAACACTTATTCATTAATGCCTGTTATTCATTAAACTCCTACTTTGGGAATTCTATTTTAAATGGAAAACACAGGTGCTTAATTAGCATAACAAAGTTAAGAGGATTGCCTCATCACCTCTTACTGTTGTTGTGAATTGTCACTGTTCTTATGCAGTATACATTTCAGCTCTGCCTGGAAATATAGCTGCTTAGTAATTTCGTGGCCTTTGGTTCCACTGTTCCCGTTTTTAAAAAATCCGTTCCATGTGTGTATGTGAGTGCATATAGCTGACATGAATGGATCTGCTGATGTTTTTGTTTTTATGTAAATGCAGCAACATTCAGGATCTCCAAATTAGATCAAAGCAATGGTACTGGGGAAAGGAATCATAGAATAGTTGAGCTGGAAGGGTCCTATAAGACCATCAAGTCCAACCCCCTGCTCAATGCAGGAACCCACCTTAAAGCATACCTGACAGATGGCTGTCCAGCTGCCTCTTGAATGCCTCTAGGGTGAGATGTTGAAGCTATTCCCCCTTTCTGTTTTTTTTTGATAAAAATCCCATCCCTGAAGTTTCTGTTACCCTGGGGTGGGGGTTAATTTTTTTATAGTTTATTTTTATTTTATTTATTGCTGCATAAGAGCTTCTTTGAGCATTTTGGTAGAAGTTGGCAATAATAATAATAATAATAATAATAATAATAATAATAATAATAATAATACCAGTTTCTTCATTACAAGGTTCCTTACAGTATTTGTTGACACCCTGCTCAATTGCTTACATTTTCCACCCAAGGAGATCCTTTAAGGAAAGTACTTAATTCTTTGGTTTTTGGTTGAAGTGGGTTAAGCTGTCTAGCACCTGTTACTTTAAATATTAAAGATACAAACACTCTGTCCACAGTGTATCTAGAGCATGTGTTCCCATGCCAGCAAGCAACATTTTAAAACACTATTGAGTGTGTTTTAGGTAAATATCTTTCCTGGGGAATACAGACACTACACCTGGGAACAGAATTTACTAGACAATTACTGTGTCATTACATGAGGCTGAGGAAGAAGTATCCGTTTTCCTTGATCCTGTGCAAGTCTGCAGTAAAAATCTCAGAAGGATGTCCAGGTTGAATTTGGAATTAATTTATAATTTGGCTATCAAAAGCTGCCAGAGGGAAGTTACACTGTCTCCTGCGGCACTGTTCAAATTACCCATCGAGATGCTTCCGTTCTGATATGTACCTTCCAAACATGGATGTTATCAGCTTTAGGCTTGTTTGTGTTAAAAAGGCTACGAGACAGATTTGCTTTGTTTCCGGTTGCCTGTCTTTCGCTTTAAGAACTACGGAAATAGATGACTTGGAACCTTCCGACTTGGAAATATGAAACATCTTTCATGCCCTCAGAAACACACTCACCTCCGTCAGGAGCGAACGGTTCTTTGTCTGCATCTCTCCGGTTTTGCCTGCCTCTCGCTCAGCCTCATTCCTGCAGCACACGCGTTGCTGAGGGAAACACGGCAGATCCGCTAACGGAGCGAGGCTGACGGAGCGGTGGGAAATGGCAGGCCGCGGTTGCTTTTTTTTAATCAGCGTGAAGGCTCTCATTGTTCGCCCGCAGTTCCATATCTTGGGTATGCCCTGTTTATCTATAGGCATATCACAACGATGATTTACAAGACTCGCTAGCTTTCAGCAGCCTGGAAGATGCTCTTTTTTAAGGGGAGAGGGGAAATAACAGGAACTATATGTGGGAAATTTAAATTGGAACCTTCCCTTTGCAGCTTGAGGTTAAACTGATGTTTGCTAGGCTGACCATATGGAAAGGAGGACAGGGCTCCTGTATCTTTAACAGTTGCATAGAAAAGGGGATTTCAGCAGGTGTCATTTGTATATATGGAGAACCTGATGAAATTCCCTCTTCATCACAACAGTTAAAGTAGGGTGACCATATGAAAAGGAGGACAGGGCTCCTTTAACAGTTGTATTGAAAAGGAAATTTCAGCAGGTATCATTTGTATATATGAGGAACCTGGTGAAATGTCCTCTTCACCACAACAGTTAAAGCTGCAGGTGCCCTGCTCTCTTTTAAATCTGGTCACTCTAGTATAGCTCCTCCCTCCTGTACCTTTAACTGTTGTGATGAAGGGGGAATTTCACCAGGTTCTCCAAATATACAAATGGCATCTGCTGAAACTTCCTTTTCTATGCAACTGTTAAAGATACAGGAGCCCTGTCCTCCTTTTCATAGGGTCACCCTAGTTAAAGGTGCAGGAGCTATACTGGAGTGACCAGATTTAAAAGAGGGCAGGGTACCTGCAGCTTTAACTGTTGTGATGAAGAGGAAATTTCACCAGGTTTTCCATATATCCAAATGACACCTGCTGAAATTTCCTTTTCAATACAACTGTTAAAGATACAAGAGCCCTGTCCTCCTTTTCATATGGTCACCCTATGTTTGCTTTACGTCTTACTTTTAAAATAATGTGCTTGCGTGTTAACAAGTGGAAGAAGCACTCGCTGTGGTCTCGCTTTTTGTGTCAAGCTGCTTTATGATGGTATTGAAGTGCACTGACAACTGTTGGGGCCCATGACACATACCATATACTGTTTTCAAACCGCTTTCACGGTGTTATATCCTGCTTGGTGTAGATCTGGCCCTGCTTTCGAATTGGAAGCTATTGCCTTGGGTGGGGGTGGCTTGAACAAGCTGTCAGATCAGTTAGGTTGTCGTACAGCATGAGCAAAAACCTGCCGGGGTCCGGGGAGGGCTGGCCTTACCGTGAAGTGATAGGAAGCAGGTGCAGCAGGCAGCGGAGGATGGAAGGGCGGGACTCTCCCCTTGCAAAGGGTCTGCTGCTGCTTGGTCCTGCTGGCCACCTGCATGGGTGGTCATGCAGGCTGCTGGCAGGACCAAGAAGCTGCCACCACCTGCTTGTCCCTGCACTTCACCGGGCGCTGTCGCGTCGTGCCTCTGTCTGCCTTGCCACACCGCACCTCCCATGTTACTTTCCATAGCATAGGCCCATGAGCTGCCTGTGAGGTCTTTCTGACTTCAGGAGCCCCCTGGTACCTGTGCGTCTGACAAGGTATCGCGAGAGGAGGAGGCTGTGGAGGGTTGGGAGGCAGCAGTAGCCAGCAAGTCCTTCTTCTGGCAGTGACCTGCCTTGGACCAGATCTGCTGCCAGCTGATTATGACACTTGCTCATTGCACCTGCTCCTTACTCCCCAAGACCTGCTAATTCTAACCCTGAGGCTCAATTCAGCCAAAGACCAGGTTCTGTTTGTTTGTTTGTTTTTAAAAAAAATATTGACACTCCCAAGCCACAACCTAAGAAAGAGCCAAGAGACATTTTATGTATTTTATTGCTGTAAGCTGTCTTGGGAGGGCTTCAGCCCTGAAAGGCGGCCAAGAAATGTTTTAAATAGATATACAGTAAGTAAAATCAGTGGGTGAACAGGTTTGGAGAATGCCAGTTGAGCCTGAAAGGAACTGGAGTTGATTGGCTTTTCAGCTCCCAGTACTGGTTAGCTGAGAGAATACAGGTTAGTGATCAAACTAGTAAAATGCAGGTTGATTGGCAATACTGCTTAAAATGGGACAATCTGTGTACAATGTGCCTGGAGAGGCCATCCAGCCATGCTGGAGTTCTATACTGCCCAATAGCTGAGGTTCTCTGAGCAGCTGACAACAATTAACAGCAACAAAGAACTTTTGTGAATATATACACATTTTGAATAACGTCCAGTTCACCCTTTTTGTGTGGAAGCCAATTCAGCTGGTTGATGCAAGTGAGACTACTGCTTTTGTGTATTCACAAAAGCAGTAGTTCAAGTCCACTGGGTTCAAGTCCACTGTTGGGATACAACTGCATAGACAGAGAAGTGGGCTAAGCTTTTGCACTTCTTGAGGACGGTTGATACATACCTGTACATTTCTTGATGACACAATGGATGGACGAACAGACTCAGTTGTATTTAAGGTGGTGTAGGAGATATGGAAGTTCTGTCTATGATGTCGGAGTGCTGATGACTTATTCACACATGCAAGTTGTCATTTCATCAAGTGATGAATAGGCATGTGTGAACCAGCCAATAGACATAGTATTTGATGGGTAATTAACTTAGTTTGCAGTGGATCTAATTTATCCTGCATTGTTTTCCAGGGTGACAAATGGCGCACTTCACTACAATTTCACCAACCTGGATAACTTCATGGATCTGCTTTGGGAAAATAAGCTACGTCCAGGTTAATCTTGCCATTTCTTTTTTCAAAAAAATCTGCCTGTCGTACAGTTTTTTAGCGAAAGGTCTTTGGAATTCTGTTCCGTGGTTTGCTTGCATCAAGAATTGCAGCAACTTAACAAGCCAGTGCTGCAGTCCACTTTAAGTTAAACTTACACCAACTCTAATGGAATATTTGCCATGCCTCAAGGGCAAGGGGACATTGCAAGGTTCTGCAGAGGTTGCAATAATGCTAGCACTGAAGCGTTCGCTCCCAGCTTTTACGTCAAAGCACAAGAAAACCCATTGCTCATACTGGAAACAGCTTTTCAAGTGACAATGAGTAGGCGAGCCTTCTATGCTTGCCCAGGATCCTGATGTGAGAAGCACGGATCCCACAGCTGGATGCTGTATCTAGAACAGAGGTAGATTGCATTTGTCACTGTCTAATGACCCAGATTTTTGTGGGAAGGACCATGTAATCTGCCCAGTCCAGTATCAATGGAGCTTGGCTTACTGGGAAAGAATAAGAACCCTTTTGCATAATTTTACTTGAACGCTGCGGTGATGTCTCTCTCCTGAAAGGCTGTGTGCTCTTCGATGTCAGAGAGCCCTTCCTCTGCACGTTATTCCGTGTGGAATTATTTCTCGCAATTGGTGTTGGCCATATGAAGCTGGTCACAAAGGAGAGAAACACATTCTCAGGATGCCAAATCCGTTTCTCTCCTATGAAAAGTGCTTTGGCTGCTTACCTCCTGTTTTCATTTATTTGCTTGCTTGCTTGGGTTCTTTTGGTCACGTGAAGCTTCCTTCCATCACGTCAGCCTGGGGCTGTGACTCCAACGCTCTCCAAGGTTCCAAGCCAAACTTCCCAGCCCTGCTACCGAAGTCCTTTAATCCAAAATGGCGGAAGTTGGATGTGGGATCTCTGCCATGCAAAGCATGTGCTTCAGTGCAGAGCTGTTGATAAGCACAAGTGAATGACTTCATAATACTATCCCCCAAAAGAGGCAAGAATGAGCTCTAGTGCTCAGTGAGGAAGTAAACCTTGGGTCTGTGCTGTATCACTTCAGACTGAAGGTGGGGGCTCACATGACTGGATGTCTCTCCAAGCAAAAAAAAATTCCCCCCGCATAAAAAAACCCCTAACTTTAAAAAAAGTGTTTTTCCACATTTTAAAAAAAAACTGACTGGAGAAGGGTTCTGCCCTTAGCTTCTCCCTGACATTTTTTTTTGTATGTGGAAGGATTTTATTTTTTAATGTGGAAGAGCATACTATCATGTCAGCCCCCATCTGCAGTCTTTAAAATGGTTCAGCCTAGACCCAAGTTTACCACACATTGAGAACCAGGCCATAACTGTGGATGAGCTTCTGGAACAGAGGAAGCGGCCTTTGGTCCAACTAGCCCAGTATTGTCAACACTGACTGGCAGCAGCACAATGTGTGCATGTGCGCTTGCACGCATGCTGTAATTCTCTTCTACATCTGCCAGCTGCCAATGGGAACAAGGAATATGGGCCCTGGTGTCATAGACTCCTGTTTGACACACACACACCCCGATCTCTTTACACACATCCAGAGTCCCCTTTCGTTCATGGAACTGATCACATGATTCCTTGGACTTTGAGCATGGTTCACAAGCGGTGCTGAAGCAGAGTTGGCAGCAGTGAACTCAAAAATACTTAATACATGACTGAACAGTCTGGGTTTGTTTGTACTAAACTAAGGTTTCGAATTGATGGGAAGTCCTTCAGGATACTTCACAGACTTTGAAGATAAAAAACAGGTGATAGAATGGAAGAACTTGATTACGCAGTTGGCCAAGAGATATGTAGGTGAGTTAACGAAAGTCATTTGTCGGTTCAGCAAGCAATGTCAAAGGAAAATACACATTTTTAAAAAATCATTGAACCTTTCTGTAATTGACCATCCATTTGGGTGGTCTGTGGCTTAGAATCTGTGTGTGGTAGCAATTGGGTGGTGGGCAGACCATTAGAAGGGAATTCCATAAGCAACAGAGTTCAGCGTATGGAATTCCTAGGCTAGAATAATGAGTAGCCAAAGATGCTCTTTAGCAGGGATGCAGAACCCGAGCCTCCCCTGGGATTCCTCAGATGACCACGCCCTCTTCCCCTGCCCCCCGCAAGCAACGGTCATGTGGTGGCTTCCTGGTTTTTCCAGTTTTTCCCCATTCTAAAAAGTCAAAATACGGCTTAATTACTGGCAGCGAGAGCTTGAAACTGAAATATGCAGGTGTTTTGGCCCCACCTCTTTTGCCTCCAGCCCCGCCTACCACTGGAATGTGGCCCCCGAGAGCTTCTCCAAAATGAAATCCAGCCCTTGGGCTGAAAGAGGTTCAACACCCCTGCTCTACAGCAAGATCCAGCTGAATGTTGGTCCCTGCCATAGAATAGTTATCTGTGGTTGTGCACCTATCCTGGGTTCATTGTGTGTGAACACAAGTTTGTTCCCCTTGAACAAGAGATGGTTTGGAGCAGCAGTCCTTCAATGAAGATTTTTGTTGGTGGTCAAATGGAGGAGAAGCGTACAATGTCACAAAGCTATAATTAATGCAAGTTTGGTTTCCAGAGCGGTACGGATCGAAACACGTTTCTACGTGGAATTTTGAGACTTGGAATGAGCCCGATCACCATGACTTTGACAATGTATCAATGACAGCTAATGGTAAGCTGCTTTTGAGTCCTTGATTTTGACTGTGAGTGGAGTGGGGGCTGACGGAGGTCAGGGATGATGTCAACAAGATCAAGAGATGCTCCATTTTAGATCCAAAAAGCCTAATACAGTTCTCGTCTTACCCAAATATTGTCTTCACCATTCAAACTCTTAAAAGCCAAGAACACATATAAGTTACCGAATCGGGCAGAAGGGATGGTGCAGGAATATTCTTTAAATGTAACAACAAATTATATAAATGAAGTGTCTAACAACCATGTTAATGATGGACAGTACAGATATTTCTTGCCTAACCTATTTTTAAAACCATGAATCTTTTAACCTACCTTGTTGCTGAGAAAGGGAATTTAAGCATAGCAAGAAGGACAGCAAGCCAAGAAGGACAGAAACAACATGTATCCCATAGGAACAGCCATCTTCTCCCCCTCCCCCAAACAATTCCCTGCAACTGATGGTACGTCACCATGTACCATCATTCCCAGGGACGTTGCAGTCCCATTTTGAAAACACCCGGTAGTCTGGGATATACAGCCCAGTCTTGGCTTGGCTTTTTCAAAGCCAAAAAATAACTCCCAAACAGAGGAACTGCTGCCGTCAGCCTGCAGCCATTGTTTGCATGCAAAAGCACAACTATATCAGGATCCAACCCTGAGTGTTTATACAGCTCTTTTTTTTTAATCTGCAAAACTGTACCTGGAAAAGAAAGGCACAAGGCCGGGGTTCTTTGCTTATCTCTCGTAGTACAGTGGAAAAGGACTAATAAAGGTTACTGTGTTCAACAGCATGTGATGGTCTGCTGGTCTTAAGTTGGGGAAGTGCTGATAGCCAGGAGGGAGGGGGGATGGAGGAAGCTGCAAATGGCCTCCTCCTCTTCTTCTTCTTCTTCTTCTTCTTCTTCTTCTTCTTCTTCTTCTTCTTCTCCTCCTCCTCCTCCTCCTCCTCCTCCTCCTCCTCCTCCATTGTGGTCAGTGTGTGGAAATCCAATGATGATAATTCGGGTAAGATGCTGATAGCCAGGCTGATTTGGATGGGAAATTAGTGTCCTTACCTTCCGTGATATTTAAATTCTATTCATTATTCCTGAATCTATATATGTAAATTAGCATATATGCAAATGTTATGCACATTCATGTCTCTGGAGCCACGCCCCATTCTTTTAAGGACCAAACATCGCTCCTGCTTTCAGGTGTCCTGTCATTGAAGCTGAAGACTTGTTCTAGATTAACGGGGTGACTTTAAGCGAGGGCAGGCCTATCCACCTGAGAGGGAGTGAGAGAGAGGTCTTATGTATACCTGCCAAGTGAGGCTCTAGTCCACGAAAGCTTATATCGCAATAAACCTGTTTATCTTTTAAGTGCCACAATACTCTACTTTGTGTCTGCTGAAATAGACTAACACTGCTACCGTCTGGTACATAGATCAAGGCTCGCTGTTCTCATGAGGGCTAGAAATATGCTTTTTCAAAACAAACAAAAAATGCCTGTCAAAGTTATGCTGCAGCTAATGGTAGCTGAAACTATAGTCCAAGCTATGTGACCTGATCACAGCCAGACCTGTTTATATTACAGTTTGGTCTATTTGTCTTAGCATAGCCTAAGAACATCAGAAGAGGCCTGCTGGATCAGACCAAGGGTCCATCTAGTCCAGCACTCTGTTCACATGGTGGCCAACCAACTGTCAATCAGGGAACCACAAGCAGGACATGCATGCAACAGCACCCTCCTACCCATGTTCCCCAGCAACTAGTGTACATGGGCTTATTGTCTCTGATACTGGAAGTAGCACATAGCCATCAGGAACAGAAGCCATTGATGGCCTTCTCCTCCAGGAATTTATCCACCACCACCCCTTTTAAAGCCAACCAATAAGAACATAGGAAGTGCCCTGATGCTGGATCAGACCAAGGGTCCATCTAGTCCAGCACTCTGTTCACACAGTGGCCAACCAGCCATCGGCCAGGAACCAACAAAGCAGAACATGGTGCAAAATGGCACATGCAGTTGGGTATGTCCTTCGATGGTTTCCTTCGGGTATGTTCTGATGGGCGAGACAGTTTCCTCTCTTAATGGCAAGATATTGCTGTCCGAAGGCAATATGATTCTTCCTATTTGCTCCCAGGGTTTCTCAACTACTATGATGCTTGCTCTGAAGGATTAAGACAAGTCAGTTCTGAGCTGAAACTGGGAGGTCCTGGAGACTCTTTCCATCCGTTCCCAAAGTCCCCGATGTGCTGGAGCCTCCTCAGTCACTGCTACAATGGAACCAATTTCTTCACTGGAGAGACAGGTGTCCGGCTGGACTACATTGCCATGCATAAGAAGGTCAGCTCTCTGTTTTTAATTGTTGCCACATTCAGCAATGAAAAAGTGCTTGTCCCCAGTTTAATGCTCACATTTCTTTGCCTTCACGCACTAAAAAAATTGCTGTGTGGTAGAAAGGTTCTCGATTGAATTGAAAAAGTGGCCATCACATCTTGCAAAGATTCATGTTTTCATACCATATAAAATCTCCGTGTTTTGTTCGGGATGCATGATATACATGATCAGATCAGATTTTGAAGTCAGCGGGGACATTTGGCGTGTTGAGAGAGTGTTGTGGGCGCGCTCACAAAATGGCACGCCTTGCCCATTCAGACATAAAACGGCTCAGCCTGGCTGGTCACAGAACACTCATTTCCCAGAAGCCAATGTGGTGAACTAAAAGAAGAGTAACTTGCCCAAGAACCTAAGTGGGGTCCAAACTCCAAAACACAAAACCACTCTTTTGAACCCGAAAAAAAGATGACACTGGAGGGCAGCACTGTACTTTGCGGCAAGCCAGCCTCACCGTTTAAAAAAATAATTATCATTTTTAAAATCTTAAGAAATAAAAATCAGGAGAGGCAGGGAAGGCAGGACACCAAGAGAGGTGTCCATGGGCACACTGGCCCCCACAGGGACCTCTTTGGAATCTGCAGCAGTATCTTGTTGCAGTCCATAAGACGGCCTTGTATAAACCTAATAAACAAGAAGACTCATCACAGTATTTCTTATCACAGGGAGCTGGGAGTTCACTTCACATCTTGGAACAGGAAACCGAGGCCGTGGGACAGATCCAGAAGCTCTTCCCCAGGTTCGCCAATGTGCCCATATACAACGACGAGGCAGATCCACTGGTGGGATGGTCGGTGCCGCAGCCATGGAGAGCTGACGTCACCTACGCGGCTATGGTGGCAAAGGTAAGGGCCGGACTTCCAAATGCTGATAGAAATACAGGGCATTGTCTCTTTCCCTTTTCCATTGGGTAATGGCAACTCAAAGCAGGAAATAAAACAAAAGAATCATAGAATAGAATCATAGAATAGCAGAGTTGGAAGGGGCCTACAAGGCCATCGAGTCCAACCCCCTGCTCAATGCAGGAATCCACCCTAAAGCATCCCTGACAGATGGTTGTCCAGCTGCCTCTTGAAGGCCTCTAGTGTGGGAGAGCCCACAACCTTCCTAGGTAACTGGTTCCATTGTCATACTGCTCTAACAGTCAGGAAGTTTTTCCTGATGTCCAGCTGGAATCTGGCTTCCTTTAACTTGAGTCCATTATTCCGTATCCTGCACTCTGGGAGGATCGAGAAGAGATCTGGCCCTCCTCTGCATGAGAATCCTTTCAAGTATTTGAAGAGTGCTATCATGTCTCCCCTCAATCTTCTCTTCTCCAGGCTAAACATGCCCAGTTCTTTCAGTCTCTCTTCATAGGGCTTTGTTTCCAGACCCCTGATCATCCTGGTTGCCCTCCACTGAACACGCTCTGAAGAACTAGAACTCCCGCTCATTTCTCTGCTTGAGCGGACGAACATCCAAGCGGTCAGGGGGCTGGGAGCGGGCAGACCCAAATCTCGACCTGGTGGGTGCATTCTCCAGAGTGGGGTCCTGGAGATCAATGGACAATCAGCCAGAAGCCGACGCCAGGATGCAGCAAGCTGAAGGTCCCAGTTTGTTGATCAGGCAAAGGCACAAGGCCGTGCTCTCAGTGCTTCTATCAGGCTTGCCAATTGCAGGGGCCAATGAAACACACACCCTGTTATCTTCTGAGTCTCAGGAATGCCCTGCGGCCTGCACACAAACACTCCACATTTATCTCCCTAAAACTGGGACTAGAGTATTGCTTCGTTGTACGTCTAACTTGGCTTATTTTTCTTTTGGTGACAGCAGCCGGGCAGGAGGTCCAAACTGGGATTAGAACATGTGGGGGATTGACTCCCCGCTCCCCCGCTGTGCCATTTCCCCACCAATCCACCCGGAAAGTACCGCTGCATCAAATGGCACCTGGTGGGGGGGGGGGCAAATTTCAGCTTGGGGAAGGTGATCGTGGGTAGGGAAACAGCACAGGGGAAAGGTTGAGTACCACGTCCCCGTGCGCTGCAGTCCTCATCCAGATTGCACACACACCCTGGCTGCTATTTTTAAAAGATTAACTCTCCTAGGATAGATGTTTGCTTGGCAGACATCTTGGCTAGTCCCAGTCTAGGCTAGATCCCAGCTTCAGACTGTTAAAACCTCAAAGACCTCAGTACTGGTCCTTACTGTGGAAGGGGAGGGGCAGTGAGGAAGGTGGCAGCAAAAGGTTCTTTGCTCTGTTTCTTGTTCCAGAGGCCTCTTATCACATAAACCCCCTTAAGTGCAGGCCTGGCATCAATACCCAGTGTGGTGGGGCAAATGCTGTGTCCCCAGTGGGCCCACTGCAGCGGATGCCAGCCTCCCTTAAGCATGTCTTTTGACGGCACTGGGCTAAGCAAATGGCAGGCTGATGGAGCTGTGTGGTTTTCGTGTTGCTCCCCACCCCCACCCCAATATCATCCACCCTCTAGTAAGCTTTGGGGAGAGCAGAAAAGAGGTGCTGGAGGAGCTTACCAGAAGGCTGCTTGCCAAGCCCCTCTCAAACCTGGTGTAATTGTGCCTTCTTTTTTAATATACAGTCCTAGGCATGGTTTATTTAGTACAGCGACTCTCCTTTCAAGGTCAACACTGAACTCAATCCTCTGCAAAAGCCCACGAATTTCCTGGACCAATTTGTTACCTTAGAACCATGATCTGTTTGGAAATATTCCGGCGACGGCCCTTATTCATAAGACGAGGCTATAAAATGACCACAATGAGGATTAACTGTAGGTAGGCAGCCGGCGGTGGAAACAACTGCTCAGCATTGCAAACCTGACATTTAGCCCTGGGAATCCAGCCTTGCTGTGTAATAAACACAAGATGGCATCATTTCCCACGTTGACATGCAGCCCTGCTGCCAGGCTCCTAACTTGTTGACAGGAGACTTTATAGAGCGAGCTCAGAGAAAGAAGAATGTGGCTACGGAGAAGCGAAAAGGTCTCTTTGGCCCCGTTCAGAAGACACTTTAAACCATGGCTTTAACCACGGTGGTTAAGCCAGAAAGCTGGGCTGTGTTCAGAAGACATCTTAAACCATGGCTTTAACCGTGGTGAATAAAGCGAAAGGCCTTATTCACTGTGGTTAAAGCCATGGTTTAGGGTGTCTTCTGAACACGGCCTGGCTTTCTGGCTTAACCACCGTGGTTGAAGCCATGGTTTAAGGTGTCTTCTGAACATGGCCTGGCTTTCTGGCTTAACCACCGTGTTTAAAGCCATGGTTTAAGGTGTCTTCTGAACACGGCCTGGCTTTCTGGCTTAACCACCGTGTTTAAAGCCATGGTCTAAGGTGTCTTCTGAACGAGGCCTTTGTATTTTCTATAACATCAAATGCGTTTGACACAGCATTCTCCCGCAGCCAGGAGCCAGGAGCAAACTGAGCTCCCTGCTGCATGTACCAGTATATTTAGGGGAGATTTCATGAAAGAGGAAAGGGGAAAGGACAATTTCCCTAGACTCCTGCCAACATGCACGCTATATTATTGATCTTTGTAACCTACACGGATATTGAACAACGTTCGTGGTACTCTGTGCTATGCTGCTCACTATTCTGCCAAATGAAGAGAAGGACTGCAGATATTGTTTCGCTGTTCTCCTCTCCAGGCTGGGTCCTCAGGGTGTAGGGAGCGCCATCATGCTTCCGGGATGTGCTCTAATCCAGAGAGAACACCAGCTATTGCTAACATAAGAACATACAGTAAGGAGTGCCCTGCTGGATCAGACCAAGGGTCCATCTAGTCCAGCACTCTGTCCACACAATGGCCAACCAGCCATCGGCCAGGGATGTACAAGCAGGACATGGTGCAACAGCAACCTGCCACCCATGTTCCCCAGCAACTGGTGCACACAGACTACTGCCTTGAATACTGAAGATAGCACATAACCATTAGGGCTAGTACCCATTGATGGCCTTTGCCTCCAGGAATTTATCCAACCCCCTTTTGAAGCCATCCAGATTGGTGGCCAGCACTACATCTTGTGCTAGTGAGTTCCATAGTTTATGCGCTGTGTGAAGAAGTACTTCCTTTTATTTGTCCTGGATACATGTTAGCCAGGCCCAGCACTGCAGTGGCTCCCTCCAAAGCGACCCAGCCCACGGAAGCAGCTATCTGTGCAAGTCAGAGGGTTTCTGGAATATTCTATTAACAGAATCCTGGAAACATTTCATATGCTTTTGCTGTTTCTTCCTGTATCCTCTTAGAAAAGTGGTGGGTAGAAGATAGGCTATGGCCCATAGGGCACTGTAAGCAGAGTAGAGCCCTGTACACGAGCAGACCTGTGGGTACACTACAACATGTTGTTATAGATTTCCCCCTTGCTTATGTGTAAAAGCTAGTTCCCAAGAATTTATCACCCTTCAGCCTGGGCGTGAGCCATCTTTTTGTTTTCAATGAACACATGCAGTGATAGGGTGTGAGTTAGGGGACTGAAGATGGTGTTGGGCGTGGCCAGGGGTGGCTTCACCCTTACCAAAGGATGTTGAGAAATCCACAATGGAATCAGATGAATTCAGATTTCTATGAATCTGACCAGTGGATACCAGAGCCGACAAGCCTTTTCCTGAGTCGCACGGATTCTGTGAATGTACGGATGTGTTTTGTTTTATTTTCTGGAATTTTATGAAAATTTAGTTGTGCAAAATGCATAAAATCTAAAAAAAAAAAAGGATGAAAATGTGCATTCCCCAATAGGTCAAAGCATGAAACACGCATTTTGAGGGGGTGATTTGCAGAAGTGCGAATTTGCACAAATTCAGGAAATGGGGGGGGGGGGAAATCCGATTCCATCAATGAATGGACGATGGAGCGGAAGGCACCTGGCAACCTGCGAAACACAGGTGGAATGTACTTTACAAAATCTGTACATCCCCACCCCCACTCACACACACCTCCTGGAGTTGCCCACCCTAGCTATAGAGTAAAGTAAAGCCCTGCACTTTGGGGTCCCGTTTTGTATGAAGGCAACTGTGGGCATGTCTACACCAGGAGGCTGGAGGGGGAAGAACTTGTGATATGCGGCAGCAGCGCGCAATATCCCGGGAGGAAGAGGACGTGGCGCCCGCCATTTTTTAAAATAAAAAACGAGCGCAGGAGTGCTCCAAAGAAAACTGTGAGTTGTTGTTGTTTTAAAAAAGTCCCCCCTCCCACCCCCTCAGGAGCCCCATGCCCAGTTCCCGGCTACTGTTGAGGAGCCAAGACTAAACCGGGATGGCTGCCCACGCATCCCGTGATCTCTGTATGATCCGTGGGAAAAGCCGGGATTAAAGCCATCCCGGCTATCTTGGGGCAAGGGAGAGAATCATCGCTCCCTGCTCCCAGGATCCCCTGTGCGTCATGTGGACACACAGGGATGATCCCGGGGCGATCCTCAGGATATCGCCCCATCTAGCCATGTCCTCTGTCCTCCATTGCTGATGCAGGGGCCTGAATCCCATCTGCTGTGGAGCCTGTAGGCGATTTTAATACGTCTGTCTCCACAGTGCGCCCCCCTCACACCCCGGTTCCTGTACTATTCAGGTCCTCCATTGTCACCCTGTCTAACTGTCATGAGAGTCATTTTCTACTATTGCATGTAGCAACATCTATGTGCATGGCAGTTCACGAAGTATAAGAGGGCAGGTCCCTGCCTCAAGATGCTTACAATCAATAATTCAAACCTCATGGTATCTCGGAGAATAGGAAGAAATGAAGGGAAAGCTAAAGAGGTGAAGAATGGGCGTTACTTTCAGTTGCACCTACATGTGATAGATGAAGGCAGTAGAAACATCCATTGCATGTTTAGACAGAAAAAAGTCCTACAGTTCCTAGCATTTCCCAGGTAGCATGGCTGGCTGGAGGTGGGGGATGTTAGGAGTTGTAGGACTCTGCCTAAACATGCATAGGACTGTGCCCTTCGAGACCTAAAAATGGCACAAGTTGGCAATAGCCATTCTTGTTGTGCAACCCTGGTCCTCATTCAGTGGTACTTGAACTCCTCCGTTCCTGATTTTAAAAGCATTTCTGAAGAACTCCCTTAGGCAGAGCTGGACGACGTTCTTCAAAAACTAACCTGCTGCTCTATGTATTTTGGCACAGAGCATTAATCCTTTTACATCTGATTAGTTCCACCACTGCAATCCTCCTCTTAGGTTCCTAATTTTAGCAAGGCTGGGGAATTAGGTCAACTAGAGCTTCTGAGTGGATCCTGTTGCGACATTATGAAGGTGCCTGTATTGTTTTCAAGATATCCACAGTAGAGGTCTGCATCCTATATGTGGATTTAATTCGTTCCATAGCCAGACATACAGATCTGTGTATTATTGACTGGACAGGGCTGGAAGAAATGAGGCAGTAGAAAGCAAAAATGAGACAGTAGAAAGCCAGACTTTTCTCTTCTCCCAGGCATTTAGCGATATGTAATGAGCCTGGGTCTGTTTTTTTGGCTCATCGTTGATATAGTGGTTTTAAATATATGTGAATTTTGCATGTTTTTGTGGTTTTAAATTTTTGTATATTGTTTTTAAATGTTTTATCTTATGTGAACTGCCCAGAGAGCTTCGGCTATGGAGTGGTATATAAATGCAATAAATAAATAAATAAATGCAATAAAAACATAAATATGATCCCACACTGAAAAGCTGGTGCTCAGGGCTGTGTCTATGATCCTGCAGAAGCACAGAAAAGCTATAAAATGTGATACTGGGCCCAGAATAAAGCTGAGGGCCTTTATTTAAAAACAAAACAAACACACAAACAACTTTCTAGTCCTTATGGTTGCAAAGGTATGCTTGAAAATACCTAGTTCCTCAATGCCTGCTCAAATCTCAGAAACCAAAGAAGACGTTGTTGAATAAAAGTTCCACAGCTAAAAGGGTAGGCACTTCAGTGCTCTATATAGTTCTTTTCTCCTTCCTATTGCTAGCAAAAGCAGACAACGAGGGCAATTGCAAAATAAGTTACACAAAATTAGAGAAAATGTACAACCGTGCTTTATTTATACAGGTCACAGAATTTGGGTTACCTTTGTGCAGAATTTTGATGGAAGACGGACGGCCCTGCTGAGGCTGTATCATCAGTTGAAATGGAGCATCTAAATAATCATGTTGTCCTGCTACAAGATGGTTGGGCAAGAATCTTAACGGCTCCCCAATATGATGCAGTAAAGCCCTATTCCATGTATCTCAGGGACGTTAAACCCCAGGGCCCACCAGGGGTCCCGAGATGAACTTGCCCCATTCCTCTGAGTCCAGCTCCTTCACCTGATATTATGGTGGTTTCCTGCTTTGGTGTGTGTGTGTGTGTTTGCCCATTCCGAAAGGATGAAATGCCTCCCCTAAGGCTTAGTTACCAGCTATAGAAGCTTTAAGCTAAAACACGCTCATATTATTGGCATTGTGGTTCAACTCCTCTTGCCTTTGGCCCCACCTACCCCTGGAACGCAGCCCCTGAGAGGTTCTCCAAAATTGAACTAGGCTTTCGTCCTGAAAGAGGTTCACCACCCCTGATGTATCGTGTTTTCTGGGGCCAAAACAGTAGCTGTCATGTCTAGCCCTGCTCCCTCTAGTTTGGAAGAAGGTGTTTCAGGTGATCCATCAGAATCAGACTCTGAAGTAGAGGAGTCGGCACCAGACACAGGCCAGCCTGTACTAGTGGGGGAGGACGCTCTCATGAGCTCCTCACCAGCTGGCAGTGAACCCTCTCCAGAGCTTATCTCGTCAAGGGCAAACAATACACAGTCAGTGGGAAGCCAACATTCTTCCGTAGGAGAGGGTACCGACACATTAGCCATTCCTAGAATACGTTGCAGGCTAAAACGGGCGGAGCAAAAGGAAGTCGGCCCGGCTCGCATCGCATCAGAAGCTGCCTCAGAACTAATCTCTGAAGTTAATGCGTCTTGGGAAAGGGCTTTCCATTCTTCTTGAAAGGACAATTGTCTCGCTTAGTTTGCATAGTTTTGCCTAGGGAAAAGTTCAAAGCGATTAGACTCTCTTCAGGTGGGAAGAGATGTTTATTGCTTGAATAAAGCTTTGTGGATTACTTAGCAGGCCTCGTTATTGTCTCCCAAGAAGGCAGGAAGTTAAAGAGAAACAAGACAGTAGCTTACGCTCGCTATTAAAGAGGTCGTTCCTTTTCTTCACAGGTGATTGCCCAGCACCAAAATCTACTGATTGCTCAAGCCAACAACACCATCAACTACACCTTGCTGAGCAACGACAATGCGTTCATAAGCTACCATCCCCATTTCTTCACCCAAAGGACGCTGACGGCACGCTTTCAGATGAACAACACGAAGCCCCCACACGTCCAGATGGTGAGGAAGCCAGTGCTCACGGTGATGGGCTTGCTGGCTCTCCTAGGTACGGCAAACACTTGTTCTCAAAATCACTTGTCCCACTTCCCAGTCACAGGAATAAGAGTTGTTGCTTTTCAAATCCAAAAGAGGACTAGAGACTCGTGTGGAGAATCTTGGTTCAACTCCCTGTTCCACTCAGGTCACTATTTCTCCGCCTGACCTACCTCAGAAGATTGCAGTGAAGCTACAGTGCTACTTTGAACTTCGTGAAGGATGAACAGGATCCAAATGTAACCAAATGATAAACTACATGGGCTGCGCACAGCCCCCCCCACCCCGATTTGACTCGGAGGCTGATTCTGAGGTTCCCAATTGGCCCTGATTCAACTCATGTCCCAAGGCTGACTGGGAGTTCGTTGGCCTCCCCCCTCCCAGCCACAGCCCCCCTGCTTGCCCCCCTGCCTGCAGAACTTACCAGAGGCCTCCGTATGCTGGGCTCCTCTCTGGGCTGCTGTAGTTTACTACACTAAATCTACAACAGCCCAAAGAGGAGGCCAGCATGCACAAAGGTAATTCCCACGGGCGGGTGAGCAGGCAGGGGGCAGTGGCTAGGCATTGGGCCGAATTCATCCGAAGTGGTCCAGCTGCTTCAGGCTGAGGTGGGTGGAATTGGCCTGCTTCAACTTGGATTCAGGTTTCAGGAGCGAGGCGAAGCACAACCCTATAAATTACTTAGTTGGACTTAATGGTTTCTTTAGCCATTTGATCTCCTAGTTTGAAACCAGAGAGAATATAGGAAGCCGACCATGGGTCTACCTCCAGCTTATTATTGTCTACACTGACCGGCAGAGTTTCAGGCAGGGTCTCTCCCAACCCTACCTGGAAATGCCAGGGATTGAACCTGGCACCTTCGGTATGCTAAGCAGCTGCTCTACCACTGAGCTACAGCCTCACTGGCCGTTCTCAGTAGAGCAAGGATAACATGATTCAAATGCTCCGATGCACAGTTCTTGTATAAACGCTTTCTGATTTGGGTTTTTCTCCAACTTGTATAGGGGATGAGCAAGTCTCTGCCTGCGTCTACAGCCATGGATTAGAAGACCCTGATACTCTTGGGGTACTAGCCAGTCTGCACAAGCCTGTCGAGGTACAGTTTACAGACAGCTGGCAGGCCTCCATTTTGATCTATTCCAGCCTTGATAACGAGACATCTTCAAATGTCAGTGCCGTGACAATAAATGTAACCAGCTACCCCAAACATGAAGGTAAGATTGGAGCTGTGACTGGCACAGTGACGATTTGTCAAATGCCGCCTTCCCAAGCAGCCAAGCAGAAGTGGGGACTGAGCTCCAAGACAGAAAGCCGCTCTTTTGAACCCAAATAAAGATAGTTCGCTCGCTCCAGCTTGTTCAAAACAACCCATGGTTAACAAACAGTGGGTTGTTTTACAACATACAAGCCCAGTCTATATTTGAAAGACACAGGCTCAGTTCAGACAATACATTTCTCAACGGTGGTTTTAGAACTCTGTGGTGGAGTTTTTACACCACCGTTGAGAAATGTGTTGTCTGACGGCGAAACTCCACTCCATGGTGGAGGTTTTTTTGGGGAAAACACTCCACACAGAATATCCACGCTGTGCAGAGGAGAGTTCCTGCACAACCGTTGTGTTGCGTATTGTGTGGAGGGCTCCGTGGAGTTTCCCATTGCATTGAGTTGACTTTTCTCACTGGCTACAGAGTTCCCTGGCAAGAGTGGCGAAAGGAGCAAGTGCTACTCTAAGAAAGCTGCTGGGATTGTTTTTTTGCAGCAATGGCTGATGGGATACCATCGGGAGG
Organism: Elgaria multicarinata webbii; assembly: GCF_023053635.1. Lineage (NCBI taxonomy): Eukaryota > Metazoa > Chordata > Lepidosauria > Squamata > Anguidae > Elgaria > Elgaria multicarinata. The sequence goes on from NC_086176.1 coordinate 16,604,271, forward strand.
ACCGAGGGAGGAGAGAGGGTGGAGGAACCATCAATCTAACATTGTGATAGGTTTTACTCAACTCCATGGTAGCCCACAGTCACACAACAGTGGAGTTTGAACATGTGTGGGGAGTATTGCGACGTGACAGAGCCTTATACTAGGCCCGTCACATAAACCCTTTTCAGGCTAAGTGCCACCACTTGAAAACCTGAAGGAGGGTTAAATAAAACCTTTCCCCTAGCTACGAGGGAAACAGGTTTAACATAGGATCTCTGTGTGTATAATCTGGTGTGGGTGTTTAATGACTGTAAGGCAGGTAAATAATGCCATGCTGACAAAATAATAATAAGTTCATTGTTATTTAAAAGCTTTAAATCAAAATAAAAGACTTTCAATCCTGCCTAATCTAAACTCTCCTAATCTAAACACCAACTGCCTCACTCTCTTTACACCAATCCTAAATCCCTAGAATCCAAACTCTTCTTACTCTACAAATAAACCACTTTCTCTCACATGCACTACCTCCACAAACTCCCAACACTCTCCTTATATACTCCTTTCCCCCAAATATTACATCACAAACTGCACCCACTCAGTTCTAACATTAGCCAGACATACACAATATAATCAATTGTGGGGTAATGCCACAAGTGCCTCCTAAAAACTCAACCATTGAGTAGAGTTTTCACACTGCATTGACCAACGTGATGTCTGAACTGAACCACAGTCTCTGACTCAATGCTGAACTAAAAACAAACTTTAAATGTTTCCTTTCCTTTTGTCTTCCCAAAGAACTTGTGTATGTCACGTACTATTTGGATAACTACCTGACCAATCCATATTTGCAGTGGAAGAAGCTGGGAGCGCCAGATTTTCCTTCTCTGACACAACTGGAACAGATAAGGGACGCTGAGGTATAATCTGTTTGCGAAATGGCTATACGGGCAATGCAATCCAATGCACGTTTACACAGAAGCAAATCCCAGCGAGTTCAGTGGAGCTTAAAATGGCAGCCATGCTTCCTTATTTTATGCATGTTAAAAAAATACACTTCTTTATCACAGCATGAATTTAAAGAGACACACACACACGCACACAAGACAAAACGCCTCCCGCAATGTTCAGTGGGACTTGCTCTCTGCTCATCATTATTATTATTATTATTATTATTATTATTATTATTATTATTATCATCATCATCCTGCCTTTTGCCCAATACTGGGCCTCAAGGCGGCCTTACAAAATTTAAAACATATACATTTTAAAACCTAAGAAAAGAAATGTACAATTTTTTTTTAAAAAATGACAATATTAAAAACATTAAATGTTTAAAATACACAACAGTTTTACAAGTCCTTAACATAGATGGAGGACCAGATTATTCTCCAAAGGCCTGCCGGAACAAAGAAGTTTTTGCCTGCTTCCAAAAGCACATCAAGGAGGGAGCCAGCTGAGCTTTCCCGGGAAGAGAGTTCCAGAGCTCTGGAGCAGCCACCGAGAAGGCCCTCTCCCATGTTCCACCAGGCGCGCCTGTGAAGATGGTGGGATTGAAAGAAAGGCTTCTCCAGAAGATCTCAAAGCACAGGCAGGGTCATTTTTGTGAACTGCCCGGAGAGCTTTGGCTATTGGGCACTATAGAAATGCAATAAATAAATAAATAAATAAATAAATAGGGGAGAATACGGTCTTTCAGATAACCTGGACCTGAGCCATGTAGGGCTTTATAAGTCATAACCAGCATTGTGCCCGGAAACAGACTGGAAGCCAGTGGAGCTGTTTTAACAGGGGAGTTGTCTGCTCCCTGTTACTAGTCCCAGTCAACAATCTGGCTGCAGCTCTTTGAACCAGCTGGAGTTTCCGAACACTCTTTAAAGGCAGCTCCACGTACAGCGTGTTACAGTAATCCAATGAGGACGTAACTAAGGCATGTGTCACTGTGGCCAGGTCCGACATCTCTGGGAATATTTTTAAGCTCACATTGTAATTGTAAGGTTTAAGGAAATGTTAAAGCCAGGTTTCTTTCCCTCCTGCAGGGGTAGTGTCTCCTCAGAGCCCCATTTCTCCTTTCCTTGGGTTTTGCGTTCACCCTTCTGACCATCTTTCTCCTCACACACTCCCCCACGTGCTTTCCTGGATGGTGTGGTGTTGGTCCCTTACCTTGCAGAGTTTGCACTCCATCCTTACTGATCATAAGTTCTGACCTGCTGGATCAGACCCAGATCAACCAAGCCTAGCATTCTCTTTCCATTCGCGGCCAGCTGGACGCTCTGGGAGCTCAGAAGCTGGACATGATGCTAAACACTGCTCTACTCTTGTATGCATTGGATATTCCCAGTAGCGCAGGTGTTTTGCTTCCGTAAAGGGGGTTCTATATAAATATAATGGAATCATGTGTGTCCTAATCTACTGGGTGACCCTAAAGTTCTAGTAGTGTGAGACAGGGACAAAAAAAAGTAAAAATCCTGCTTTCTCACAACGTTCGCAATTTTATAAGCCTCTGATTTAGGCTTCAGTACTAAACAAACTTTTTGGAAGGGAATAGTTAGGGTGTGTTTGTGTTTTGCCTGATAGATTATAGCAGGAATACCCTGCGGCGTCCCCCATCTCTGGAACCCTCCCCATTCCCTGTCGTAAAACAGTTTGTGTAACAGTTTCTATTTCAATTCATTGTAGTGGAATCACAGGCTTAATCACTGACATTCCAGGCTTAAACTGGCATAATGCTATTTCCCTCTCCTCAAGGAACTCTGGAAACCGTAGCACCAAGCTACGGGTCTCTAACAGGGAATTGTCAGCACCCTCGCCAAACTCCAATTCCCAGGATACCTTGGGAGAAAGCCACAGCAGTTAAAGCAATATCAAACCTATATAAACGTGTAGGAGCACAGAAGAGTCCCTAAAATGGGGGAGGTGACTCCCCCACCCCCCATCCTTTCACTCCATCTCTACTTACACATTACTGGTGTCTCTAGCGTCCAGTTCCTGAAGCGATGGAGTTGTCAAACCTTGTTTCATCCTTTTTATGCTATCCAGATGTGTGCTCCCTGCAGGATCAACCTTTTCTGTAGAGCTGACTCCACAGTATGTGAGGAGGCTACATCAATATTTGCAGTAAGAATGATCTTAACAAGCCAGGCCAGTGGGAATGCCACCACGTTTGTTCTACTTTTGATCTTGAGGCTCCCCTCTGAGCACATACCTGAACGCTGGGGACTCCGTGCCCCACTGCAGGAAAGCGGAACAATGCTCAGTGGATATTTTCCCATTTTAATTTTTAATTTTTAAAAAAATTGGCTCAGGGTGGAACTCTAAGTTATCTCACCAAATACACTTTCGCTAATGTAAAGGCAGGGAGAAAAGTGGGGGGATAACTGATGGGTAGAAGTGGTGCTTAACCCCTCATGTGCCTGCCAGTTCTCCTCTGCATACTGTTCTCCGCTCCATGCTATGGGAATCTCACCCACCTTACTTCTGGTTTTGGATGCCAGTTGGGAAGGAAATGACTTAAAGCGGCATTTCTCCAAGGGTGAAGCATCACTGAAGCATGCCTTCCGTTGGTGAATCATTGGCCATAGCTAGATGGGGCTTTATCCTGGGGTGATCCCCGGGATCGTCCTTGTGCATTCACACAATGCACAGGGGATCCTGGGATCAGGGAAGGTCCGCTTTTTCCGTGGTCTCGGGCTGATCCCGAGATCGCGGAATGTGTGGGCGGTCGTCACGGTTTGTCCCAGCTGCTCGCGGTTATTCAACTATCATGTGCCTTCTGAGCTCTAAATAATATTGCTTATCATATCTGCATGGTTAATAACAATAGCTTAGTGTGGAAAAGACGTGGGTTGCTATAGAAGAACTGATTCTTGGGAGCTGTTCAATTTCATTTTATTTTATTTTGTAGGACCCAGTGATGAAAGGGCCATTTCCACTTCCTGCACAAGGCCGTTTGATGCTGAAACAAGAGCTCCCTGTCCCAGCCGTCTTCCTCATCCATATCTGTGCAAAGCCTCTCTCTGCTCCCAATCAGGTGGGCGCCATGTCCTGTCGACTGTTTGCTTGCACTTGAGGAAGCTGCAATCAGATTCAAAACAAATATTTTGCTTGCTTGTTTTTCTGAGCCCAACTTAGAACCCTGGAGTTTGAGACGCTCGTTGTGTTTCAGACCACTCCGAGAATGCTTTTGTTCTTGCAAGCCACCTCTTGGCAATGCAGATCTGTTATTCGGACTGATGGCGTCTTTTCCCTGCTGGGCACCAGATGGCTGTTCTCTTCTCCCATCCTGCTGCAGATATCCCACTTTAGAGAATCTGTCAAAACAATTTGAGGCTTGCACCAGCGTGCCACCCTCTCTGAAAGCCTGGCCTAAGGTCTAGCCTTCACCAAAGGACATCAATTCGTGCCTCAGCCATGCCATTGTCTGCCTGCAGGTGGGGGCACACGAGGTGGAAGACCGTCTCATGAAAAAACAGTCCCACAGCATGACTGGGGGGGGGGGGGGGGCTAACCCTCTGTGGATCATTCAAAAACGTGCTCCACGGTGGGTTAGCATGTCATGTGGTGGGTGTTCCCAGTGGAGGAAGTCCTAGGAGTGAGCCCCATTGAATACACAATTGCTTAGTAAACACGCAGGAGATTGCCCTTTTAAAGTGGCAGTTGCCCCTTTTCAAAGAGGTTAATCTTTCTGCCTCTTGCCTTCCTGACATTTATAAAATTGGTGGTGTTATCAGGTTTTGATTTCCAAAGTTCTGATACGTAAGCAAAACTTGAACTGGAATCTGGTGGACTCTTAACAGGAGCATTGCCAATAGCAAAAGCTTTTCTGTTGGCTCCTACAGCTGATATTAGCAGTCCATATTGGGCCGCATCTGTGCTAGGGCCCTTGTTAGAGATACCGTATCTGAGGCAGTAAGCCTATATGCACCATTTGCTGGGGAACTTGGGTGGGAGGGTGCTGTTGCACCGTGGCCTGCTTTGTTGGTCCCTGGCCGGCAGCTGGTTGGCCACTGTGTGAACAGCGTGCTGGACTAGATGGACCCTTGGTCTGATCCAGCAGGGCTCTTCTTATGTTCTTGCACAACCCCCCCCCTCTGTTCCCCCTGAAAGGGGTTGAGCCCTTGCAAGCACTCCGATCAAGTGCTCCCAAAAGCTCATGCCTTTTTGCAAGTGTTTGATTCAAACGTTCCAAGGTCTCCTCCTCCTTGGAGACGACGCAGATAGCATCCGTTTCCCACCAGAGATTCTCTGACTGGTGGTCCCAGTCCTTGGTAGAAAAAGATTGCTAGAAGCTCTTGCAGTCTTTTCCTGCCCAGGGATGTCCTGGGCGATTCTTGGGTTCGGGAGCAGGTCGAGGGGGCTGACAGGATCAAGGTAAGTGACGAGCAGGGCTGTGCTTCCCTTGACCCTGCTTGGAAGCAGTTGAACAGGGGGTGATGGGCTTTTGCAAAAAAAAAACACCCAAAAAACCCAACCCGCTCAAATGCGTGCAATATCCCTACTTCTAGTGGAGAGTGAAAAGAGTTGCACAGGGATTTATTTCATCCCTCTACCACCCAGTAACTCAAGCTCTCTGGGCGATTCACAAGAATGAAAACCATAAAGTACGGCTTAAAGTATAAAATATGGGAACTGAAACCACAATAGAAAAGTACAGCCAGAATAAAACCGGGCAGCAATGCAGAGATTCAAAATCTAGGTTTAAAATACAAATTTAAAATGGCAGAGTCAAAAGGCTGGGATGATAAAACACTAAAATACTGGGGAAATGAAAAGGTCTTCACCTAGTGCCAGAAAAAGGTGTTCACCTGGCACCGGATGACAGCTAGCGCACACAGCTGCTACTTCTGATTTGCTACATTAGGAAGGGCAGGGAGTGATTTGCACCCTGCAGTCTCACCTACTAATAGTAACATGAACACTGGAGGGGCCGTGGTTCAGTGGCAGAGCACCTGCCTTGTTTGCAGAAGGTCCCAGGTCCAATCCCTTGTAGGACAGGCAAAACCCCTGCCTGGATCCCTGGAGAACCTCTGCCAGTCAGTGTCGACGATACTGGGCTAGATGGATCAACAGTCAGACTCCATATACGGCCGCTTCCTAGGAGGTGAAATGGTGCTTCAACTCTGAACTCCGCAACCTCACTCCATATCACACACGCATGAGCTGTGCACTGAGTCAAAACAGCGCCACTGACCTTTACTCAGAACATTTCGGCAACTGGCCCAGAGGCTCACAAACCAGTCAGGCTGGGTTTTGGTTTTGGTTTTCCCAGTTGGTTGGCCATCCCTTGCGGCCCCGTCGTTTAGGTATTTATTTATTTATTTATTTATTACATTTTTATACCGCCCAATAGCCGAAGCTCTCTGGGCGGTTCATGAAAATTAAAACCACGAAGAGCGTAAAAACAACCAACAATTTAAAAACACAAATACAGAGTACAATATAAAAAGCACAACCAGGATAAAACCACGCAGCAAAAGTTGATATAGGTTAAAATATGAGATGAAAACAGCAAAGTTTAAATTTAAGTTAAATTAGGTGTTAATGAAGTGGACTTCGGTCTGCAAAAGCTTGTGCCGTAATATATTTGTTAGTTGTTAAGGTGCCACAACATTCTTTAGGGCACAGCCCTATGCATGCTTATATTGAAAAAAAAAAGTCTTACAATTCCCAATATTCCCTAGCCAGCAGGGAATTGTAGGGCTTTTTTCTGTCTAAACATGCATAGGATTGCATCCTTAATGTTTTTGTTGTAACAGACTAACACAGAAGCCCCTCTGGAAATGGATCTGTTTATAAGTTCTCAGACTTCTTTAAGTGAAATGGATCTTGACTCAAACACATGGAATGACTTGAGCTAGGCTCTGCTTGCACTTTCCATGTATGCAATATGCATCACCCAAATTATTTTGTCTTGCCAGGTGAACGGCATCCGTCTCGTAGGCCTCACAAAGGGACAAGTTCTGGTATTATGGGATGACAGCTGTGTGGGTTCGAAGTAGGTAACGCTCTAAAAGAAATGTAAATCTGTGTTTTCAATTAGATGTTATAATTGAAAGTTGCAGTCCTGTGATGAATCACATTGGAAAATAGAAAAACTTCGTTATTGACCAGGGGTTAAGAGTATATAACAATAGAAGACCTTCCTTTGTCCAGATATGCCAGAGAGAGTATCCTGTTCGGACATTAATTACATTTTCAGAATGGGGTATCAAGCAGACACCTGTCATGGGATGGGATGGAGTTAATTCTGTAGCGTAGAGTGTAACGTAGGCTCACCGAGCTTCATTTTGCTTTCAAACACATGGGTTTGGAACAGATATGCTCATTTTCTGCTGACGTTCTCCTGAAAAATCTCCTTCCTTTCCAGGAAAACAGCAATAAATTCACCACCATAGTGATGGGTATGTTTGGGGGGTTTCCTTGTAGGTGTCTGAAAAAGTTTGAAGTTGCGTTTTCGCAGGATGGGAAAGCATACCACCCGATCAGCGTCAAAGACAGTATATTTACAATGTTGGTCTACAGTCCAGGTAAAAAGCCCAATGTTTATCTTTATTTTGAATTTAAGAACCGAAACAAACTCAGGTTACTTTCAGTTAGCCAAAGATCTTTCCTTTTCATTTAGTTTCACCAGTTTGCCACTTGTAGTCTCACCTTGGCCGCCATTTTATGAATGAGCAAGCCCGCCGTGGCAGCCATTTTGTGACTGCCCATGACACACCCTCAACATTCCAAATGTGCCCGCTGACCCAAAAAGGTTGGGGACCCTTAAGCTAATGTGTTGGACTTTCTTTACAGGAACGACAGTCACAGGATTTTATAAGGTGCGTGCTGTGGATTACTGGGACAGGACAGGCCTGTTTTCTCTGCCAGTGTACTACAATGAAGCATTCTAAGAAGGAGCAAGAAGATACAGAATTTAAGCCTGCAGTTTGCAGATGAACATCTTGTAATAATCAAGTTACTGCCCTTTAAGCAGTGATTCTCTTACTCTTTGACAAACTACCTCTCCCCTGACCCTGTATCCTTCTAAACTTTCTTTTCTAAGTTCCCTCAACCCACCCATTCATCTCACCAGTAATATGTGGAGATTCTTGCAGATGACGTCTCCAAATCCCCCTCCTCCAAGCACAAGCTTCTGCTGAGCTCTTTTCTTTCTAGATCAGCATGACATGATGGCAGGGCCAGACCTACCATTATGTAGAGTGTAATGGTCGCTCAGGCAGCAGGATTTGGGTACCATTAAAGGGCAGCTGATTTGTTCTTTATTTAATTTATTACTGCCTTTTTGCTCTGAGAATGTGGGCACAGGTGCACCATTTAGGTTTTCCAGTTCAGGTGTCGAAATACCATTCTGGGCTGGTCCTGGATGATAGAGTTATTCCCATAGATCCAGTGTGGATCAGTGAGGTCCTCTCAGGAAGCGTTCAGCCTATCCAAATCTTGGCTTGGAAAAGGGAGGTGGGAAAACTCCTCCTGCCTCAGGATCCATTCTTTTCCTGGAATTTCACACACACACACACCCTATTCAGACGTCACGCTAAGCCACGGTGGTTAAGCATTTTGAACTAAGCATTATGACTTAGTGTATCATGTGAACCATGACTCAGCATGTTGTGTGAACCATTCCTAACCATGGTGGCTACATAACCACGGTTTAAACATGATCACTGACCATTTGCTGCAAAAGCGTTAGCAGCCTAACCATGGCTTAGTGTGTCATCTGAACAGGCCCACACACTGCATGCTAGGTGTTGTGTGAAACATCAGGGAGGAGGACTACCCACGGTTTGAGAACCTGGACTTTAAGGACAGTGACCCGCCATCCTCACTGGGAGTGGAATGCAGCAAGAATACCATACAGCATAGCTTAGGCATTATAAGAAAAGGAACTGAGAATAAAACGGCCACCATCGTACTGCCCTTATACAAATCGATGGTGCGACCACACTTAGAATACTGTGTACAGTTCTGGACAACACAACTAAAAAAGGATATTATAGAGCTGGGAAAAGTGCAGAAAAGGGCAACTAAAATGATGAAAGGGCTGGAGCATCTCCCCTATGAGGAAAGGTTACAACAACTGGGATTGTTTAGCTTGGAAAAAAGGAGACTAAGGGGAGACATGATAGAGGTGTACAAAATTAAGCATGGTATGGAGAATGTGGATAGGGAGACATTTTTCTCCCTCTCTCAAAATACCAAAACCCGGGGTCATCGCATGAAGCTGATTGGTGGGAGATCCAGGACAAATAAAATAAAGTACTTCTTCACATAGCTCATAGTTAAGTTATGGAACTCACTACCACAGGAAGAAGAAGTAACAGGGTCACACTACCACAAAACGTAGTGATGGCCACCAATCTGGATGGCTTTAAAAGGGGGTTGGATAAGTTCCTGGAGGCAAAGGCTATCAATGGCTACTAGCCCTGATGGTTATGTGCTATCTCCAGTATTTGAGGCAGTAACCCTATGTGCACCAGTTGCTGGGGAACATGGGCAGGAGGGTGCTGTTGCACCATGTCCTGCTTGTTCATCCCTGGCCGATGGCTGGTTGGCCACTGTGTGAACAGAGTGCTGGACTAGATGGACCCTTGGTCTGATCCAGCATTAGAGGACTTCTTATGGTCTTAGTGTTTGTGCAAGGGGAAAATCCCCTGCAAAGTTGTTCAGCCTTACTGAGCAATGGCGTTTTTGGCCCCAGGGCAGACGTTTATCTGTAAATAATTATTCACATGAATGAAAGTTTGCTGTGGGGGAATCCAAATGTTTATTTCTCAAAAAAAAAAAAAAAAAACCCTGACATATTACAAAGTGTGTGGTTCTCTTCACTTGTTATCCATGCTGGGAATGTGCTGTTCTTGCTTCATTCCCACTTTCCCCCCTGATGGACTGTTGTGCCCAAGATAGCTGGCTGTCACTATGTGGATCCTCGACTAACAAAACAGAGAGATTTAAAATGGCATGTTTAGTTTTATTGCGAAATGATACAGTGGAGTGGTGGAAGAATGAGTTTGGAAAGTGCCATGAATTCACTAGGCTGCCTTAGGTGAGCCACACTCAAGCAGTGGTGGCCACCATGTTTTTGTGGTAGAATTTATTTATTTTAACCCTCGGTGCCCCAGAACGACTCAACCTGTGGGGCACTGGGGACAAATGAAGGTAGTGGCTGGAAGCCACAGTGGCAGAGCCCAAGCGAAGCGTCATTTTTTTAAAAGGAAATTAAAAGCAATTAAGTGGGGTTCAAAGAAGGTGTCTGTGGTTGTCCCCTCCCCCAACCTCCCTGGTCGCTGATCCAGGCTTTGGTTCAAGATCTGCAGTACCTGATAGCTTGGTGAGACGAACAGAGTGAAAAAAAAAGAAAAGGGAATTGGACTGGAAGAATGACATGCTGGAAAGAACAATATGGGAAAATGGAATACGAAGCAGCAATGAGTTTTTGGGAAGGGACTTGCATTTTCTATTTTTGCAAACGGTTTCTTACTTTGGTTATAGGAATTCAAAAATTCAGCTTGGATGCAAACTTCAATTTTTGAAAACTGCCTTTAATAAAGATTTTAAATGAAGACTGAGTTGCATGTCTTTACAAGGGGAAGTAATCGCTGATACCCTGCATGGGTTCTTGGATATTGCTTGATCGCGTGGAAACGTGACGACTGCATACACAAGGTTCTACAATGGTGACCAATTTAAAGTGGTGCTTTAATCATAGACCTTGCATCATTCTTGGAGTGCTGTAGATCTGGATTATTGCAAGCAATGTGAACTGGCTCAGAGAGGAGTTACACTGGGATGGGAGATTGAGTTCAGACCCCTGAATCCTCACTGGTTTGGTCATGGAGGTACTATCTTCTCTAATGCTTCCAAAGGTGCCTCGGGATGAGTTCACATGTGAATAGTTATCATTTGGTGACTACATCATCATGTGGTGATTTGCCTGTGCGAAATGGCCGTCACTGATCAAGCCACCCAGGTAGAGCTTTCATATCCTCCAACATAATTTCAAATGCAGTATTGTTTAGGGCACTTATGTCAGGGGCAAGGGGAGGAATTCACTTATTTAGCTGAGCATCATTAAGCGATTTGTGTGCATCAGCCCTCTCTTTCAATTCTGCCCTAGCCTCATGGGAGTCACTGTTCTGAGGAGTGCCCTTGCAGCTGAGTTACATTTTCATGACCCAACCATACGTGCAGGAGCTATTATTTTATTTATTTATTTAAGGATTTTTATGCCGCCATTCAGCCAAAAAAGGCTCTCACGGCGGCTTACAAAAGTATTTCTTGACAGTCCCTGCCCACAGGCGTACAATCTAAAAGACATGACACAAAAGGAAAGGGGATTGGGAGGGAGGAGGAGGAGGGGGGAAAGGAAAGCAAATTCAGGCACTACAATCTTAGTTGCAAAGTTCAGCAGTTACAGTTGACAGCAGGAGGGAGGGGGCTCTCAGCTGGAGCTGGACCCAGGCACGGTGGAGAGGTGCCTGGCTGCTGCTTCCTCCCTCACTGGTGGCCTCTGCAGAGACAGTTGGTAGCAGGAGGGAGGGGGCTCTCAGCTGGAGCTGGACCCAGGCACGGTGGAGAGGGGCCTGGCTGCTGCTTCCTCCCTCACTGGTGGCTTCTCCAGAGACAGTTGACAGCAGGAGGGAGGGGGCTCTCAGCTGGAGCTGGACCCAGGCACGGTGGAGAGGTGCCCGGCTGCTGCTTCCTCCCTCACTGGTGGCCTCTGCAGAGACAGTTGGTAGCAGGAGGGAGGGGGCTCTCAGCTGGAGCTGGACCCAGGCACGGTGGAGAGGTGCCTGGCTGCTGCTAGCCATGTATGTCCTCGTTATCCGTATTACGGCCAGGATTCCATGCCTCGTTCATGCCAATATGTCATTTAAATGTTGCCCCGGCTGCATGGAAGCCACCCAAAGCATATCCCATGTGGATAGGGTACTGATTAAAGCAGGGGTGGGCAGATGTTTTGGTCTATTTATTTATTTATTTTTATACCGCCCAATAGCCGAAGCTCCCTGGGTGATTCTACAGTTCTCATCAGTCCTAGGCAGCATTCTCGATGGTGAGGGATGATGAGACTTGTAGGCCAAAGCATCCAGAAGACCACAAGTCACTACCTCTGTTTAAAGGCCCAGCACAAAACCACCAGTCCAGATATCAGGAAGAAAGAGGGAAAGCTATTTCAGTACAGGGGCAGGAGATGTTCACAGCAAGGTTTGTAGGCCTGCTTTTTCGATATTTTACATTACATTGTGTTAGAAAAAGCTTAGTACTCTGACAGCAAGTGCTGAGGCTATTTTCTTTGTACTTTATAGTAACTAGAAATACATGCACTCCTTAAGAAACATCTCATGTGCCTGGAAATATGAGGAGGGTGATATCTAAATGGTGCTTCTGTTTTGGGATTGTCCATGAAGTATGTCCTGAATCAAGTGAGTGGAGGGCTAAAGTTGTGACAAAGAATGGATTTAGCTCGGCAAAGGGGGGTACGGTGTACTTTCCTCCTTTTTTAAAAAAAAAGATTTCTAAAAGTGATGATTTGTGGACCTTTCAACCACAGAGTAAAAAAACAGAGCACAAGAAGATGTCATTGCTTCAGCATGACTCAACTGGAAGAGGAAACCCTCTTGTACTCCTTCCTGCCTGGGTAGGTGGAGCCAGTTGATGGTGTGAAGATACCTCATTGGGAATCTATCAGCTATAGTTCAGTGGTTCAATGCACAGTGCAGCCGCACACAGATCCAGTGGTTCTTAATGCTTTATTTGCTTGATGACACTGAGTTTTCTATGTTAAGGATTTTGTATTTCCTTGAACACTGGACATTTGTTGTCTGTTTTTTGTTTCATGTTCAGTGAATTGTTTTGAATTGCAATGGCCAATGGCTTGGTGCAAATGAAATTTGATTTGATTTGATCCAGTGGTTCCTGACAATGATTTATTAGACATTGTCCAACTTGGGTGGAACTACACATTACAAAAGAACATGGCAGCTCCACGTGGAGGTCCCCTGTTCCCTTCTGAAACGTCTAGTTCAGTTTACGCAATCTCCTGCCATCATTACAGCGTGTGTTTCCCCATATTTGCTTCATACCATTGGCTACTACTGGAAGGGTCAGGGAAATGAGCATCATAAAATTGTCAAGGCATGGGATGAGTTGAACAGAGGAGGAGGGCAGAACCTGACACGGGACTGCCATTTTGATGGCAGCCCGTGTTCTTTGTAAAACACTGTTCTGCCTTTTGTTTTGCATGGACAAAGAAGACTACGACCACAATGCTCTTGCATCTCCTGCAGAAGAACCTATCAGCAAAGTTTTACTCGTGTTAACGAAGGCCAAGGAAGCAATTTAAAAGATTACTTAAAAACATTTATTGGCAAATATTACATTAATACGGTTCTTTTGAGTTCACACAAACAATATGTGTTGCACCCAAGTGCGATAAAACAAAACAAAAACAGCAAGCCAACACTTATACGTGTTTGAGAAAAAGCTCTAATCCAAACTACATGTGAAAGTCAACTTCCAGATGCAGAGATCGGGTCTCTGTTCCAACTAAGGACTGGAGATGTTTTGATTTAACAGGCTCCTGCAGGGAAAAGCAAAATAAGCACACGTTGGTTGTTGCAACGTCATAAGCAGGAAGCAAGTAGAACATCTTGTATTGTTATATTTCAAAGAATTATTCATTTTCAGTTATAGGAAAGAAAGAAATACGGTGGAAACAGTAAATAGAGATAAGTTCTCTTTTGTAATACTGGAAGTCCGAGTCATTCCATAAAATTAACTGGCAGTAAGTTCCTGGGATTCGTTATCACAATCTATGCCGGCTGGAGAATGCTGGGAATTGTTTCTGTCTAGACATACTTGGGATTGTGCCTTAAAAGGCTTAGGAGGAGGTAGACAACTACAGAGGATCCAGGGGGTAATTTCTGTCTTCTGGAATCCACCAGGAGTTGCACCATCCCTTGTGGTCTTGTCTTAAAATGCAGCTTTTTCCTCGCTGATGCTGCACACTGCCAAAATTTGGTGCTGAATCCGTGGTGCAGCAGCGGCCATTTTGGGGATTGCAGGGGCCACAAAAAAGAAGAGGGGGAGGATGCAGCCTGCATGCTGTCCACCCCTGACTTAGATAGATTCATAAAGATAGTTTAGCTATATAAACTAAATGCACCCTCCCTATTCAGAGGCAGTATATCCTTGACTGCCAAATGCTGATGGCAAGCGACAGTGAATGGCTGTCTTTTAACGTGTTCCATTTGTCCCAACATTCCTGGGGGCATTTAGTTTATTGCTGTTGTATACCGAATGCTGGACTAGTGGTCCATTGGTCTTTCCTGCATTCAGCAGGGTGTTGGACTTGATGGCCTTGTAGGAGCCTCCCAACTCTACTGTTCTATGATTCTATGGCCCTGCATAAGAAGTTCTTAAAATATAAACTCAGTTATCAGAATGGGCTGAGTGTTTAAGCCAAATATCACAGTTAAGTCAATCATGAAGATGCCGCCGTAGAAGTAGGGATGGGTGAGAATTTCACTTTTGGATAAGAATGTACCCAAATTCACATATATTTCTTTTCATAAAAGGATGGAAAGAACTTGAGTGGGGTTTTTTTGTTTTTTGTTTTGTTTTTAAATCAAATCTGGATCAGGGAGAAAAAAAATTGGGGCTCATCTACACCAAGCAGGATATTCCACTATGAAAGCGGTATATAAAAGGCAGGAGCCACACTACTGCTTTATAGCGGAATTGAAGTGCACTGACACCTGTTGGGGCCCATTGACACATAACATATACCACTTTCATAGTGCTATATCCTGCTTGGTGCAGATGTGTCATGGGCCCCAACAGTTGTCAGTGCACTTCAACACTGCTATAAAGCAGTAGTGTAGATCCTGCCTTTTATACACCACTTTCATACCGCTTTCACAGTGGAATATCCTGCTTAGTGTAGACGAGTCCTTGGACAGGTTTATCCTTCCCTAGCTGTAAATATCACATTGTCAAAGTTCACAAATAGAAATGTTTAGCCCTTTTGCAGGTGACTTACTCTTGCAGGTCAACTACCCACATGACTGCATCACAGAGGGTTTCCCATAAATGGGTCTGCCCAAAACAGCCTTGAATCTTTCCCCACTCAAAACTGGCAGGACAGAAAAAGAAAAAAGAAGAAGCACTGATGTCCTGCCTTGTGGGTTCCTGGTCAAGAGCTGATTGGCCACGTGTGAACAGGACGCTGGACTGGATGGACTCTTGTTCTGATCCAGCAGGGCTGTTCTTGTGCTTGTTTCTACATACCTGACTGTAGCACAGGCTGGAACTGGCCGGACATGCAGATTTCTTCTTGCTTCTGGCGCACAGTGCGCTGAATGGCTGGGGGAAGACCCCGGGGATTGCGGGAGAAAATCAGGGAGTAGCCATCATCGCAGGATCCATCCTCTTTTAGACTGCGGCAGGCATAGGTGATGGCATAGTTATCGTAGTCTGTATCAATCACCCAGTAGTTGTCCCCTGAAATCATTCCAAGTCAGGGAAAGAGTTCCAATATCAGGGCTGGCTCCCCCCCACCCCCGCACACACAGGATTACAGGAGAAAAACAGTGTGTTCCTATGCACAATGTCACACGTGAATAGCTTCGACTATGGGGCGGTATAAAAATACAACAACAATAATAATAATAATAATAATAATAATAATATCTGAGCTTGGCTGTATATTTTTGTTATCACATAAAAAAGCAGCCCACCTCTATCTGTTCACAATTCTGAAGGCTTCCTTTTGACAAAAAGTTTGGCCAAAGAAAGAAAGAAAAATGTTTAAGGGATTATCTCCCGTTCTCTGTGAGAGTCATGGCTCATCTTCTCTAACAGTTGGGAGGAGGAAGATAATGGGAAACGAGCCACCAAGGAGGTAGAAAAAGAGATAAACAACAGAAGAGTACAGCCCAGACACACTGTGGGCTCCTCCATGTGACCGTGTTCTCCTGACATTATTAGGGGCTGGCTACCTGGGACAGGGGCCTTTTCAAGCTGTGGTGCCCAATCTCCAATACGTGCTTGTGTTGCTGCTGCCTTTTAGTATTTTAATATTTTAGAATGTTCTGCTGATTGTATCGTTTTTGTTTTTAAGGATTGTGCCTGCGTCTATTTATTTTTATTGCAACCCGTTGTTAATATTTTTTTCTAGAAAAGTGAGAC
This sequence comes from Elgaria multicarinata webbii, assembly GCF_023053635.1. NCBI lineage: Eukaryota > Metazoa > Chordata > Lepidosauria > Squamata > Anguidae > Elgaria > Elgaria multicarinata. The sequence goes on from NC_086176.1 coordinate 16,620,438, forward strand.
ATAAATGTAAATAATAAATAGAGCAGAGCAATGAAGGAAGGGCCTGTGCTGCAATGCCCCCCACCCCACCCATCCTGCTAAGATCATGTCAGAAGCGGTGGAGGCGGGTGGCTCCGAAGTCAGTGGGGCAGTAAATCCGCTCCTGGTTTCAGTCAGAATGCTAAAGAAGCTATACAAGGCATGGAAGTACCTTGGGGAGCTCCTTTAGAGTTCTGGCTGGTTCTGACTGAAACCCGGAGCAGATTTGCAGCCCCACTGACATCGGAGCCGCCAGCCTCCACTGTCAGAGGGGACCTGGACACATACAAGCACCTCCTTTTGAATTCATTGGGCATCAGGTGCTACTGTGCGACAGCCCTGATTCATTCACAGAATTTTACTGGGGGTCCAGATGACGTCTTCTTCCACTTAACCCTCCCATATTTCCCCAGCACTTCTTCTGTCTTTTTTTGTCCACAAAAAACCTCTACATAACTAATTTCTCCTTTACCATTGCTACTATCCAATGAGGTTGAGTAAGATAGATATATAAAATAGATAAGATAATGCTTTACTGTTAAAAGCTTTTAGTGTTTTTAATGACTGTAATCATGCTTTGTAGAAATAACTGTAAATATATTTTATCTTGTAATAAAATATTATTATTTAATTTTTTTCTAAAAAAACCCACTAAAGAAGAAAAGGCGAAATAGCTGCACAAGGATAGCGCTAGGAGCCCTCCATCTGGAAGCACCCGTTGCTCCAGAAATACACTGTTCTCCCCCATTCCTTGGTTTAGAACAGCCTTCCTCAACCTGGGGTGCTCCAGAATGTGTTGGACTACAACTCCCAGAATGCCCCAACCAGCTGGCTGGGGCATTCTGGGAGATGCAGTCCAACACATCTGGAGCGCCCCAGGTTGAGGAAGGCTGGTTTAGAAGCACCCACGACCCGACCCTGTTCTCTATATCCTCACCTCCACTTGACAGATAGCTTGCCAGGCCTTGGTAGTTCATGAACATTTTGGCGGGCGTGGTGGGGTCAGGCACTGAGTATTGGGCAGCCATGTCAGCGCAGATCACCCAGAATCTGAAACAGGAAGACAGGAAGATGAATTTCGAAACACAGGGGCCATGCTGCTGCTATCCTGACGATGGATTCACCGGCATCCCTTCTAGTATAAACATTCCTTATTGACATGAAGCAAAAGCCTCCGGAGCCAACTCTTTCAGGTACAGTCCCCAGGCCCCGTCAGCTTGCTTGACTCACATCTACAGGAACATCAACAGAACAGGGGAACGAACTACATTTCAACCACCAATACCATTTCCTTTGTGCAGAACATCAAGACCCATGGGCCTAGGGTGACCATATTTGGGAAACCAAAAAAGAGGACACCTAGTGTGTGTGTAGGGAAGCAGCTTTCTGAGTCCTGCAGAAAGTACGTTATTCCCCCGCCACCTTAAAGAACTCGATTGGAGTGGAGGAGGGGAAAGGATTTCATTCTGCACCACCACCATCCATTCCAGTTGGGGCCTTTTCTATAATGTCCACGAATGACCCACTTTCCCCTTTAAGACCTCAATTCGAGCTCGGGGTGGGGGAATGATGTGCCTCAAGAAAGCATGTCATTCCCTCCTGCCATGCTAATGGCAGCCTTAAAGAGGAAGGAGTGTCATTCCAGGACATTATTGAAAATTATAGAAAATCCCCCCGACACCATGGAAAGAACAAAAACCAGGACAAATCTGGGGAAATCCTGACAGTTGGTCACCCTACATGGGCCAAATCTGGCCCTCTGGTGTCCCAATCCAACCCACTGGGGTTCCCCAGACAGCCACACTGCCTTCCTCTGGCTTCACCTTCTCCCCACCATCAGCAATCGGTGGTTTCCTGGCTTTTGTCCAGCTCCCCCCCCCCCCATCTTAACAGGTTGAAAAAAGCCTCTCTTAAGACTTTGTTACTGACAGAAAGAGCTTCAAACTAAAAAAAAAAGATGCTGGTATTTTTGGTACATTGACCCAGCCCCATTTTGTCGCTGGCTCCACCCACCACTGGAATGCCCCCCCACCTCTGAGAGCTCTTCCAAAATGGAATTTGGCTCTTAGGCAAAAATAAAAGATATTTGAGGAAAGGGGAGACTGCACCACACAAAGTAAAGCAAAAGCTACAAAAGTGGGAGTGAGTGAACTTAATTTCAGATACATGGAATGTCTTGCTTGATCTTTCTTTCAGTGATTTTAATATTAAGATGTTGTGTAGAACAGGTTTGTCTTAATTGTATGCTGTAAAATCAAACATGTGACCAAGTCCATGTTTGGGTGGGCACCCCCCCCTTGGGGCTGAATATGCCCCCTGGGGCCAGACATGTTGGGGTGTCATCCTTTTTGGTTTCCAAAATATGGTTACCCTACACCCCTGCTTTAAGAACTGCACCAGAATGCAAGAATGAAGGATCATCTGCTCCAGGCTATAAGAAACCTGCTTGCTCCTTCCTGTAGTTGGAACCATTGAAGAAATCAGAGTGAGGGCAATGCTTCCTTCCCTCACTCTGAACAGGTGAACATTTTTGCCCCATTTTGCATAATCTCCCCCAGCAACTGCTGAAATGGTACAATAAGTTTTCTATGAGGCAATGTTTATTTTTTTAGCAAAATTGTTTTATTTTTTAGCTCTTCTCCCATTTTGGCTCAAGCCTATAACCTAGTGGCCGATACAATAGTGGCTAGTTATATTATTTATTAATACCTCATTGCACTGGAAAGTTTTAGTTATTTGACTCTGACTTCTGCATTATTAAACAGTAATATGAATTGATATTATATTTTTCGTATTATTGGAATAATTTGCTTAACTGGGTTGTTGTTATGTCTTGAAATGAATAGCATGTCAAGAAGGCTAAGATATATATTATATATTGCCCTGGAAACTTGGTTGAAGGATGGTAATGGTGTATAAGTTTTTAATTTTAAAAAACCAAGAACTCTTCTCCCTGACATGCTGGCTTTCCAACATTCAGAGCTTTGATCCTTCCCCACAACCAACCCACAACACAGACACACACACACACACACACACACACACACACACACACACACACCCCAACTGACTGAAATGGTACAATCCAGCAAAAGTTGCACCACCAGGCTGCTATTCGCGTTATAGTTCCTTGAAGGTGGGTAAAAGGGTTGACCTCCACTTATTTATTTTATTTTTACCCTGCTTTTCCACCCAAAAATGGCCGTCAAGGTGGTTTGTCAGGATGCTTCAGCCCTGATTGACATATGTGTACATGTTAACTCAACTTCTCTATTCTTCTTCCTGCATAGTGCATACAATTAGTAATTGATTGTTGGGGTGGTGAACTGAGTCAACTGAAAAGCATCGTGTTGGAGATGATATGAAGAAATAAGAATGTTATACCTGTAGTGTTAAGAAATCTGGGATGGCTCATTTACACATCCATCAATGTACACATGTGTCATCCTAGGAAATGTAGTCCTCAGTCAATGAACAAATACGTGTGATGTGAACAAGGCCTAAGCTGGTCAATGCACCATTCCTGCATTCCACATCTACTCTTAATGAAGGTACCAGTTGAAAAAGACCTCCTTGAATATATTGATTGTCGTACTCAAGCTGTGGGAACGATTACAGCTCAAATTTAGCCCAGCAATCTGCATCCAGTTTTCACTAATGAAAATGTTCAGAGCAACAGGGGGCATTTCGGAGGTGGAAGGTTTCATGAACCCCCTGCTTCCTTTTTTTTTTTTTTAGCACCGTCTGCCACCTGCTCACAGCTGCTTCTTTCTTCACTTTGCACCATCACTGCTATTTTTTAAAACAAAGGTCTTCTTACTGATATTATGCCAGCCAATCAGAGATCATGTAGTTGGTCATCGTGCAGCAAAATCAGAGTGAGGGTCAGGAAGTATTGACCTTACTCTAAATAGGCTTTCTGATGATGCCATGTAGTAGCAAATCAGTTTTTATTGTGATGATGATGATGATGATTGATTGATTGATTGAATTTCGTAGTCACCTTCTCTTTAAAAAGACCCAAGGCAACTTACAACAAAATCCTTAAAACATATCACATAGCTAATATCACAAAGCCAAATCAGAGTAAGGGCAATGCTCCCTTCCCTCACTCTGAATAGGTGAACATTTTTGCCCCATTTTGCATTACTCCCCTCAGCAACTGCTGAAATTTAGGATATGTTTTCTATGAGGCATTTTTTTTTTTATTTTTTAGCAAAATGCTCTTCTCCCATTTTGGCTCAAGCCTATAACCTAGTGGTCGATACAATAGTATCCACTTGCCATCTTGACCACAGGGATGGGCGATAATGTCATATGAGCAGGCAACCAGTGAGGCACAGGGGCAGTAGTTGCCGGCTTGTAGCTGTTGTGTGACTTACCCAAAAAGCTTCACTCTGCCTTTGGAAGATGCAATCATAGTACCATCCTCCTCGATAGTGTATTCAGCTGAGATGTTATCCTGTAGAAACAGGCCTTCTGGGTCTTTCTTGGCCAGGGCATACCATTTACCTGCATACTAAAATGCAAAGGACATATAAGATTACCAGGAAGGGCAACCATTGTGTGTCTTCCTCAAGCTTGAGTATTAACTAAAACCGAGGGGGAGGGGGGCCCAGTGGGGAGGAGGAGAAACTAAGCTGGCAGACTGATGGTCTAAAGTTCAAAGCAAACAGATTTCCGTAATCTAAATCCAATCCTTAAACAATTAAGCACCGTTTGGACCGTAAAGCCTAGTACTGTCTCCTGGAACCCTTCCAAAAATGTGATGTGGCATTGCTGAGGGCCAGTTCATCGGCGGAATAAATAAATAAACCTTTTTTCTGGAGCGGTGGGCCAATTCAGTCTGCAACTGGGAGACTTGCCATCACATTACTGCTGCCCTGGAGGGAAGGAGTCGATCTGACCAGCTTAAATTACAGGAGGGTAGATTTCAGGTGAATATTAGAAGCAACTTCTCAATGCTAAGAGCAGTTCGGCTATGGAACCAATTACCTGTTGGGGCGGGAAGGATTGCCCTCACTGGAGGTCTTCAAGCAGAGTCTGAAGAGCCATGTATTTGGGATGCTCTAGCTCTCATTTTCCACATTGGGCAGCGATATACAGAGGAGGCTGGAGGCTCTGATGTCAGTGGGGCAGTGGATCCGTTCTGGGTTTCAGTCAGAGCCCTAAAGCAGGTATCCAAGGTACTGCACCTATTTTGGGGATTGGGTTCAGCACCTTGAATAGCCCCTTTAGAGTTCTGAATGGACATCAGGAAAAACTTCCTGACTGTTAGAGCAGTACAACAATGGAACCAATTGCCTAGGGAGGTCATGGGCTCTCCCACAGTAGAGGCATTCAAGAGGCAGCTGGACAGCCATCTGTCAGGAATGCTTTAAGGTGGATTCCTGCATAGAGCAGGGAGTTGGACTCGATGGCCTTATAGGCCCCTTCCAACTCTACTATTCTATGATCCTATTCTATGAAACTCAGAGTGGATTCATAGCCCCACTGGCATCAGAGCCACCAGCCTCCACTGGTGGTACAGACAGCCTACAAAGTTGGCCTACAAAGTCTTCTCCAACGCTGTGGTTTTATGATCACTCATTCTGCCTGGGCGATCCCATTCCTTCCTATGTTACCAGCAGTGGCATGGGACCAGCCATGACACAGCTGCTCCCAAACTCCTGAATATGACACATATACTAAGCCTAACCTACCCAACAGAACGCAATTGCTGGGTTGCAAATAGGTTCCCAGAAGGTCCCCTAAGTTTAGAAGAAGAGACTGAATTCAAAAAGCAGCCCAGTACAACAGGAAAATTAAACGGGAAGTTTCAGGAGCGAAGCGTTGCTCACGGTTTTATTTTTTGCAAATGACCTGCACTGAGCTACTGCGCTTTAAACGTTAGAAAGCGTTCATAGTTACCCGCTTTAGGTCGAAGTCCTCCTTCACAGAGAAAGATTCCACAGCACAGGAAGGTTGTGCTGAGCAGTAATCAATAATGGAGATCAGCGTCACCAGGAACGTGGACTGAGTGTATTTCATTCTGCGAAGGAACACAGGAGTTGCTCAGGTAGAAACTCGCTCTCCACATCCAGAGAAACGTAATGGGTTTCATTCTCTGCTGTTCTATTTGTGTTATTGCTGGAGAGAGTCATCTAAGTCCTAGCAAAGACATGGAATTAAGGGACCCCTGAGGTTCTTACCATGGGCTGTGAGCTATCTGCACGAAGATAGATAGGTGAACAGACAGACAGACAGACCTGCCTAAATGTAAACTATGCTGGTTACTGTCAAAAGGAGGAGCGGAAGGAGCACTACTCATGTTATTCACAGAAACATACTTGCATTTAGCAACACAAAAGCATAAATGTAAATTCTTCCACAGTTCACTGCTCAACTTCCATGGTGCCATTCATGTTGTTTTTAAAGCAAAAAGCACAGATGAGCAATATTTTATTGTGCCAGTATATAAAACCCTATATATTGATTACAGAGCAATTGTATGATGGTGGTGGTATTATGTGCCAGAGCTGCCACCTCATCCTAAACTCTCCCAGATCGCTGCAGTGGAAGTTGGTAGCTTTTTCTTACATTTTTTTTTGGGGGGGGGGCGTCCTTTTTTTCTTTCCCTCCTCTCCCATTGTTGACAATGGGAGGGAATTCACTTCACCAGGTCTAGGAATACTGTAGTTGAGGGGTCTCAGGGACCTACAGATGCTGAGCCATGTTTCCCCACTCCCATTTATGGAACATCTACATCCACAGAGCTTTCTATGGGTGTATCGGAAGCTTCTGGAAACACAAGGGCCTTTCCACTGGTGGGCTTCCCTAAGAAGCAGTTCTTATATAGCCCACTTCCAATGGTCCGTCAGCCAGCCTTTGGCTGACTTTAGGACTGCACCTTTATTCTTCCTGACATATCTAGTGAGGCCTGGAGAGATGTTTTGGTCCAAATATTTGACACCATTGGTACTTATCCAGTAGAGATGACGGCTTGAATTTACCAGACAACAGGATTATTGTCTCCCCGGTTCATTTGTGTTTATGGTCTTAGATGTCATTTATATTTTGAGGATTGTTCAGCAAATGGCTCTCATACTTCCATTGCCTCATTGGCTTACATATGCTTCTCAGCTACTTGTTCCTTTCCTTGAAGCACTGACATTTCTGAAATGGCTGAAGCTCAATTCGAGGCATGTTTGCTCAAAATAAAGTTTTCCTGGGGGCTAATTATGACACTACGTAAAAATGTGTGGTGTCTAGGTGATCCTAACATTTTGTTTTACTCTAGAACATGGGTTCTCAACAAGGGGGGAATTCCCCCCTGGGGGGGGATTTTAGGGTTCCAGGGGGGGAATTGGGACCACTATTCAGCAAAGTATGATGTCCTGTAGATTATGTCTTCCTGCATATGATTAAAAACGTCCCAGAAAAGTGTCATGTTGTCTGCAAAAGCCAGGCCTTTGCTCTCTTTTCCCTCCCTCCCTCTCAATCCTAGAAGTTTCAAGCTTCTCATTTAAAGCAGCAACGCAAAGCATGGGAGCTGAGAATGTAAAAGGGCCCATGCTTTGCATTGCCCCTTTAAATGGGACTAATATAGAAAAAATAATAATAAAAGATTTTCAATATTATATGCATATTATTTGGAATGCACCTTTTGAGTTAGACCATCTTGGGAAGGGGGGGAATTATATTCTGAACAATGGTGAAAGGGGGGAATGGAGCAAAAAAGGTTGAGAACCACTGCTCTAGAGTAAGCACAAAGAGGCACGATCTGGATCAGGACCAGGGGAGGGGTTATACCTTCCCACCCAGCCACTCCCTTCCCCTAAATTTGCCACACACCCCTAACACAGGGGCTAAAGAAAGAAAGAAAAGACCTCCATTGGTTGGGACTTAAAGGGCCATATGATTATTGCACATCCTCTCATAGCCCCAATCCAGTGATAGTTTCATCCAGGCAATGTCATTACTGAAGTGATAGAAACCTCGGCCTGGCCTCTAACATCTTGGGCTGCAAATACGGGTTCACACAATCAAAGGCTCCTCCATACCAAACCATTTGCATTGCAATGCAGCTAGGAATACACAGCTTCATCACAAAGTATCATACAGATAATAATGTACCTCTGCATTTCAGTGGGGCAGTGAATCATCTCCGGGTTTCAGTCAGAACTCTAAAGGAGCTCTCCAAAACGTTGAATCCCCTCACCAAAAATGTTGGGTTCAGCACCTTGGATAGCTCCTTTAGAGTTCTGTCTAGTTCTGACTGAAACCCAGAGTGGAAACCCATTGAAATTGTAGCCACTAGGCACCACTGTCCAGAAGCAAATTCCATTACAGCCAAGAATACCAGCTTCAGTATTTGGAGCTGGAGGTTCAGAGAAGCCACCCTCCGTGAGCTCCTTTAGCCCAGAAACGTCAGCCCAAAACTTCTTTCACATTGCCTCTACCGTTCCCGGGGTGTTCTGTCCAAAAGGAGACTGGTAATCTTCTAGGGGAGGTTGGCCCTTTGCTGACCTTGGGCCCTAGGAAATGCCCTGATCGCTCCACCTTCTGGTGGCTGAGAACTGGACATGCGTTTCCATCTGTTCCCTGATCCATCAAGGTGATCTGCCTGCAGTAAGTGCATCCATCTGCCTGCAGTACGTGCTGCGTGTGTCACCTCCTTTGCTTTACGCTCACCAGAAAGGACAGCTCCCACCAGGTGGCGTCAAGCTAGAGTATTAACAGTGGGGTGGGGGATTAAGCTAACCTGAAGTTTAATGCAAGCAGATTTCCACACTCTAAATCCAAGCTATAAGCCATCAAGCGTGGCTTTGGGTGTAAAATCCAGCACAGTCCCTGGAATCCTTCCAAAAGATCAACGTCGCATTGCAGAGGACTAGTTTACATTGTTGGTAGAATCAAAGGATGTGATGCTTCTCCGGAATTCAGGCTTCAGTTGGGACAACTGGAACCCCATCACTGGCTCCACTGTATTATCAGCATTCTTCAGATGCTCCTGTTAGCAGCGTTGGGACCAGCAACATGGCAGCAGCTCCCATGAACACACAAGCAACATATGTACCAAGCCTAGCCTGTCGAGGAGAGTACCTTTCAGTCAACACCCAACCATGGAATCCAAGCCTCTACTGCACTACAGTCCCAATCTTGCGGAAGACAAATCAAAAGCAATTCAGGATAGTCGGTGTAGCTTGGGCCACCTCATCAGGCATCACATTTAAAAAATGGTCCAAGATTTACTGTGTAATCTGTACAGCACCATGTACATTGATGGTGCTATATAAATAATAATAATAATAATAATAATAATAATAATAATAATAATAATAATAATAAGAAGAAGAAGAAGATCCTGAAAATACCTCAGGTTTTCTGTCTAAATAACCGAGTGGACGAAACAACAAGGCAGCTGAATAAAGCAGGAACAAAACAACATGGACTTGCCTATTGAAAGACCTACCTGATGGATTGTTGAAGTTTCCGGAATTATTTCCCAACAATGTGATCTTGTTGCTCTGAAGAGCTCTGGCTGTGGATGGCTGTACACTCGCTGCCTTTAAATAAGGTGTCTGGAGGGGCACTAATTGGCTGTCTCCTGGACCTGAGTAAGGTGCTTAACTGTGGATAATCCATTATGTAAAAACCATCTCCAGTAATCCTCACACTGGACTGTCTATCGGCTGTTATCAAACACTCGGCTTTTATGTAATGGAAGACAGCATCTCCACCAACAAAGCTTGGATAGCCAAAGACCTTTGCCATATTCAGCCCTCTGGGTTCTCAGAAACACGTGGCCTGCTAAATTGGAAACTCATGCACCCTAAGATGGCTGACGTTAACCTTACACAAGAAAAAATGGTATCCCAGCCTTCCTCCAACGGGCTCAAAGCACTACATTTGCAACGTCCAGAAGGGTTCCTTCGCTGGCCTGGATGACCAGCTTAGCTTTAATAAAGTAACTGAATTATGTGACTTAAAACTATTCTTTATGCCTTGCTGACCAAAACAATAAAGATTCTATTACATGCATAAAGAAATACTTGCTCAGTGGGTCAATCTCAGGCCCACCTTTGTTCCCTCTGGGTGCTGAAATTTAGATTGTAAACTCCTCAGGGCACGGACCTATTTTCTTAGCAAAGCACCAAGTGCATCGATGTCACAATGTTGCTGGTGTTGTTGTTTGATAGTTCCAGTATAATTATTTTGAAAGCCTGATGTAGAAATACCAGCAAAAATGATGACTTACGTCCCAAACTCTCTAAGCAATGGAGTTCTTGATCACGACAATTCTGCATAAGACTGAGGCCGTCAGAAGGAGAGGAAGCAACGGTCAGGCAGCCCTCCATCAGCCTGGATACAGCTCCACCGGAGACCCCCACCCACCCTCTAGCTACCAGCTACCACTGGTGAGGCCATCAGAGGGAGGCCTGTTCAGACAACACGCTAAGCCATGATAATTAAGCATTCTGAGCTAACCATGATAGCTTACCGTGTCGTCTGAATGGCCTATTTCCTAACGATGGTGGCTACATAGCCACAGTTTAACCACCCTCACTAACCGTGAGCTGCAGAAGGGTTAGAAGAAGCCGTAAACATAGCATTGTGTGCCGTCTGAACAGGCCTGCAGAGGAAGAAGTAGTGCTTCCATTGAGCTTTGATCGAGCTCCATGAGCTTTGTTTGTAACCAAATCTATTGCCTGAGTTTGCTGGTTTCCTCCTCCCTCCCAACCCTTTTTCCTTTTATGTCATGACTTTTAGATTGTAAGCATGAAGACAGGAACTGTCTTATTATTAATTTCTGTGAGTGCCTCTAAGAACCTTTTTCAGCTGAAAAACAGAGAAACAAAGCTTTAAATAAATGAATAGCCAAGATTTTGTCTATGAAATTCTAGTTTCATTGACTTGGCTCATCTACTTAAATGCTTTGCAAACAAAAGGAATGTGTAGAGAAACAAACCCTTATCACTTCTATATCAGCTTAACTTTCATGGCTACCCCCAAATAAATCTGGGAAATGTTGTCCAATCATGGTGCTGAGCTACCGTTCCCAGAGTTCTCTGGGAGAGGAAATAACTGGTACACCACTTAAACTCTGGAGTGGGGTTATGTCCTCTTGACAACTCAGTCTTAGTCCCCTATCTTGATTATTAGGGACAGAAATGATACCTTTGTTCAGTGTTTGCCACTTCTCCTTGCAACTGGAATACAGATGATAGCAAGTGGCCAGTGATGGCTTCCCAGGCCGTGGAACTCCCTGCCAAGGGAGGCCAGTTAGCTCTACCTTTGTGATCCTTCCGCTAGCAGGCAAGGGTGTTTTTAATTTATTCAGACAAGCTTTTGGTTTTTAAGCTGACTTCTATACTGAAGCAGTTTGTAACTAGTTCATTTCTTTTTTTCACTGAGGTGTTTTCATCTATGTGCCTTTACGTTTAAAGTATAATTTTGTGTTTTCTCTCGTATCTTATTGTTGTTGGCTGCCTTGAGCATGATTTGTAATGGAAAGGTGGGATATAAATTCCACAGACAAGAAAACAAGTAAAGAAATGAAAATGGCTTTTGAGAACTGCTCTTTGCAGGTTTCAAAGGAAACCAAACATCTGCCTCTGAGGGCTAATCCATGACCCACTAGTAGATAGTCATTAAAAGGTCACGGACTATTCCAGACTTTGGAGATCAGCAGTGACCGGGGCGGAAAGCCCTCAGCTACTTCATCCAGCCCAGACACAGTGTCAAAATAAGCTCTCAGCTCAAGCACAGTATATTACATAAGTCAATGCCACACTCAGGAGTGATTATTCCTGACCCTTTGGTCAACTCTGAATGGTTATGTGGCCTTCAAGGTGTTTTTCATGAGAACAGAGTATGGCCTTAGCTAAACCTAAGGATTATCCCAGGCAAATGGAGGGGTCATCCCTGCCTGCTCCCGGGATCCCCTGTGTGTCATTTGGATGCTCAGGGATGATCCCGGGATGATCCTGGGATATAGGCCTGGTCTAGCCATGGCCTATGACTCTTCAAACATTGGACTCTTTATAGTTGCCGTGTTTTTCAAAACCTCCCGCCTTATTGGGAGACAATAAAGAGGTCTGCTATGTAATCCACAAAGCTTTATTCAGGCAAAAAACATCTCTTCCCACCTGAAGAGAGTCCAACTTCTAGGAACTTTCCTCTAGGCAAAACTATGCAAATTAATCGAGACAACTGTCTTTTCAAGAAGAAAGGAAGGCCTTTTCCCAGAACGCTTTAACTTCAGGTAGACTGGTTCTGAAGAAACCTTTGGCGGGAAGCTAGCCGGGCTGACTTTCTCTTACTTTCTTTTAGCTCCACCCATTTTAGTCTGCTGCATACTCTAGGATCAGCTCGGAAGAATACTGATTTCTCACAGACTGTGGCCTTAGCTAGACAGGGCTTTATCCTGGGGCAAACCCCGGAATCGTCCCTCTGCGTCCACGTGATGCACAGGGAATCCCAGGATCAGGGTGGGATCATCCCTCCCTTGCCCCGGGATAGACCCCTCCCCTTTGGCCGCATTTTTCCGCGGTCCCAGGCTGAGCCCAAGACTGTGGAACGTGTGGCCAGGTGCTGCGGGTTGACCCGGCTCCATGCGATTCCTCACGAGGAGCTGGGAGCTGCGCCCATCAGGGGTAGGGTGAGGGGAGAGGGGAAACTAATATAAATTTTTAAAAGGACTTACCTGCAGTGCACAAGCGTTCGTGCACTGCTGGTCCTTTAAGGAAAAAAATGGCAGGCACGATGCCTCTCCTGCCGAGGTCGTCGTGTGTCACGTGTAGACATAGGCGGGATCTCATGTTGAACACAACGCGAGATCTTCTCTCCTCCGTCGTGGGATAGCAGGTAGGTCTAGCTAAATAGTGTGTGTTGTTAACGTTTTCAGAAACAAAGTCTGGCAAAGGTTTATTCCCAGCTGGTGAAGAGCCTGTGAGAGTCACCTCCCCGACTCCCCATATAAGCTAGTATATTTCTGGCGCCATCGTCTCTGCTTCAGAATCAGATTCTGATTGATTGATTGAAACTCCTTCCCCCAGCCTAAAGAGAACAGGCCTAGTCGTGACAATAGTTGGCAACCCATTTTAACAAGGATCACATTATGAATTAAACATTGGCTCCACCCACTGACTCACCCCCACACAAGCTAAGACACATGTTGGGGCCAGAACTTTTTCTTGGGAATTCTGTTTGTGCTCAGAAACACAGCTCACAATGCAGCTCTTACTTAGCAGCGTAAGTTTATTAGCTTCAGACTTCTTTACAGTTCCGTGTCATTGTGCAGAGTGACAAAAGCTATACACATATACATATATACACAGTTTTTTTATCTATATTACATACAGCTGTGATTAGGCTAACCCAGCCTCAAGGATCTTTGGTATATTCATATCATTAACACCATGATATCTTAGAGAATCCTGGCAAGGTTCCCAGTGCAGCTTCTATCTCAAGGTAATTGCTCACAGATAGTCTTCCTCTGTTTAGCCTTGAGATAGCCACACACACAATTTTAATGACTACGCAAGCCTTTTACTTTCTTAAACTTAGCAACACAGGCCAAATTCTCATTGAGGTGGTCAACCTGTAGCTGGACTGCACCACTTCAGTCACATTATGGATTACTCCTCCATAACAACAACAACAAAAAAAAACACCCCTCCAACCTGGAAAACCGGTTGTTATGGAAAAGGCTTCTCATGTGATGTTCTGATTTCCGTTGGGCTGTGATTCCACTCTGGGTTCCAGTCAGAACTCCAAAGCAGCTATCGAAGGCGCTGAACCCTGCCTCCCAAATAACTTCAGCACCTTGGATAGTTCCTCTGGAGTTCTGGCTGGTTCTGACTGAAACCCAGAATGGATTCACAGACCCACCAAAATCAGAGCCGTGAGCCTCCACTGCCGGCATCCAGTTTTATATGAAGAAAGGATTTTCGTCTTCTTCTTAATATGGCAGCTGCTCAGTTATGTGAACCCGTATCTGCATCCTGAAGTGGTACAACACAGACCCAGTTCAAAGTTCTCCCTTTGTAAACTTCATCTTCTCCATCCTGTGTGCCCAAAGAGTGTAAGAGGAGAATGACAGTGTTGCTTGTGCTTGACGTGGCAGGAGGGGGCTAAAATTATCTCTGCTGTTTCTTGACTTCCATGGGAGACAGTTACGCAAGAGCTTATTGGGGGAGTATCCTTAAGAACTGAGCCCCCAAGACACCAAGTGTTGATCCCCACTTAAAAAATGAAAGTTAATAAAAATGGCAAAATTACCTGAGAAGCACTTGAGAATGAATCCATGTATGAGGATCTCATCCATTGGCCAGAGAACCAAGGGGCACTGGGAGACTACACCCCATCCTCCCCATGCTCCCAGTAAGGACATCATGGCAAGGGGAAGACCAATCTATCCCCATACATGGACCTGGTTTGCACAACATCAAAGCCCACCATGGCTTAATTGTCCTGCAGGCAGTGTTGTGTCATGCCGGGCGCCATTTTTGCATGGCTCTTGGCATGCCATGGCTTGTTGTGTCGTGCAAACCCAGACAGCAGGGGTCGTTTGAGGTTTAGACAACCCTCCAATAACCCATGACTAATTTTAGAGTTACTGGAGGGTTGTCTAATGTTCGAACAATCCCTGCAGCTTGGGTTCGCACGACACAACGAGCCACGGCAACCTGGATGCCCATGGGCTCCATTCAAGCACCAGCTCAACTCAATAGGCCCTGTGGGTAAATTAAGCCCTGATGGGCTGCCATGATGTGGGGAAAGGAGCATTGGCTGGAGAAGCAGCAGCTACAGAGAGCTTGCTTTGCCTTTCTCTACCGGAAAGAACACCTATCAGAAGTTTGAAACTGATTCCTGAGTTGTTGTTTTTGTACTGCTTCCTTCCCATTTCCTTTTCCTTCTGTGTCATGCTTTCAGGATTGTAAGAATGAGGGCAGAGACTGTCTTCTTCTTAATCTGTGTAACCTTTTTGGCTGAAGAGAGCTTCGGCTATTGGCTGGTATATAAAAAAATGTAATAAATAAATAAATAATAAAAGAACAGGTAAAAATACTGTAAATAAAATAAATTGAAATAAAATAATTAATTGTTCTTTTCCAGGGGAAAAAGGAGCTACGGAGAACCCTTCTCTTTCCTACTTTTTCCAACTTGAATATGGGAACCAATTAATAGCTAAATGACTATCACTGAGACAAGGAACTTAAGCAAGGACTGTGAGCGATTGATCCCGCCAATGATCGTATCGAAATATCTCAAAACACCAAGCAATGGCCAAGCTATGTGTGGAGACAGCCTTCGAAGTGTTGCCTTCAAGCTTAGTTGGACGTTTTAAATCAGAACTGACACAGACACAGATGACGTTTAATCCCATTCAGATTACAGACATACTAATAATAGTTTATTACACAGTTCGGGTTTTTGTTTGTTGCCACAACATCTGCCACTGAGGAACAGAACATGCCCAGTAAGGAAAGCTGGTCTTTGTGACCTTGTTCTGAGCAGTAGCCTAGAAGTGATCATTCTCCCTGCGCTTGCCCACCCCAAAATATTTCTAAAATTCCCCCATCTTGACAATCAACAAAAACAGACAACGTGGACGGCTTTAAAAGGGAATTAGGAAAATCATGGAGGATAAAGTTATTAACTCCTACTAGTCGTGATGGCTATAGAGAGAGCCAGTGTGGTGTAGTGGCTTAGGTGTTGGACTGGGAGTCGGGAGATCTGGGTTCTAGACCCCACTCAGCCATGGAAACCCACTGGGTGTCTTTGGGCCAGTCACAGACTCTCAGCCCAACCTACCTCACAAGGTGGTTGTTGTGAGGATAACATGGAGAGGAGGAGGATTATGTACGCCGCCTTGGGTTCCTTGGAGGAAAAAAGGTGGGATATAAATGTAATAAATAAATAGATAATATTACCTCCAGTGTCGGAGGCAACAAGCTGAACAGCAGTTCGGACAAGAATGGGAGGAACCTGTTGTGCTCATGTCCTCTTTGCAGGCTTTCCAGAGGTATCTGATTGTGGATAGAATGAAGAAGAGAGGAAATTTATGTATTATTTATTTAAAATATTTATATCCCGCCCTATATCACTAAGATCTCAGGGCGGCGTACAGATAAAAACATACAGTATAAAACAATAAATATACACAGTTAGAAACAAATTAAACCATAATTCAAGTTAAAACAATATGTAATTTAAAAGCAATAGATGCAGTTAAAACAGTTAAAACAATGTGCCAGTGAGTGCCACTGAGTAATGACTCAGACACCAGAGCTTGGGTAAACCACGGCCTCTTTATTTAAGATTGGGAAATTCACCCCTCCCTGGATCTGCATGTGAAAGTGCAGGAATCTAATCGCTCTGTCTCCAGGTAACTAGCCCGCATTATGGGCGAGCCACTTGTCCAAGCCTGGCTC
The DNA here is from genome assembly GCF_023053635.1 of Elgaria multicarinata webbii. Taxonomy (NCBI): domain Eukaryota; kingdom Metazoa; phylum Chordata; class Lepidosauria; order Squamata; family Anguidae; genus Elgaria; species Elgaria multicarinata. The sequence goes on from NC_086176.1 coordinate 16,636,877, forward strand.
CTTTCTTATGCTACACATGCTTGAGGGAAACCACCCCATGTCACCCCTGCTCAGGCCACTCAACTCCAAGTAGGTGAGACAGAGGCAACGGTTAGACAAAAGAAATGAATGTGTGTCCCACGGGGGAACTGGCATGCCTAAGGAACCACCTATTTTATTTTATTTATTTATTTATTACATTTATATACCGCCCCACAGCCGAAGCTTTCTGGGCGGTTTACAACAATTAAAAATAGTAAACATTAAAAGTATACAAAAATTAAAAAAACATAAAAACAGTATAAAAACAACAGTATCCATTTAAAAACAACAATTCTGGGGTCCATTAAAAACAAACTTAACGTTGTTAAATGCTGTTAAAATGCCTGGGAGAAGAGAAAAGTCTTGACCTGGCGCCGAAAAGATAACGTTATCTTATAACGTTGTATATCTTAAATGCCTATAACTCTCTTCAAACATTACTTTCTCTATGTTGAGGCCCAACTCACCCATTATGAGGGATTTGTGGCAGCCACCAAGAGCAACAGCCATGTGTCTCCTCCCCATGTCTTCCTGTTAAAGAAGATGCATTATGGGATGTCATCTTACAAGGTTTCCCTGCCCCATTCCACTTCTCCGGCTGCCACTTCTGAGAGGAGGGAAACTGAACACAATCGGCCTGTCCAGACAACAAACTAAACCATGGTTAGGCCACTAACCCTTTTACAGCAAATGGTTAGTGAAGATTTTAAAACCATGATTATGTAGCCACCATGGTTAGGAATGGTTCACACGACACGCTAGGTCATAATGTTTAGCTCAGAATGCTTAACCATGATGGCCTAACATGTCATCTGAACAGGGTCATTGACAGCATATAATGGTTTCGTTTTACTAGGGCAGGATCTACACTACTGCTTTATAATGGTTTATAATAGTATTGACAACTGTTGGAGTCCATGATGCATTCTACATTAGGGTGACCCTACGAAAAGGAGGACAGGGCTCCTGTATCTTTAACAGTTGCATAGAAAAGGGAATTTCAGCAGGTGTCATTTGTATATATGGAGAACCTGGTGAAATTTATTCAATCTCATGGCCTCCAATATCATCTGTATGCCGATGATACACAACTATATCTGTCATATCCGGAACTTTCTCCTGATGTTCACGATCGTATCTCGGCATGAATTGCTTGTTTTTCCTCCTAAACCTTCTCCTCATCTCTCATTCTCTCTTACTGACAATGATGTTACGCTTACTCCGGTCAAGGAAGCTCGTAGCCTTGGCTTTATCTTTGACTCCTCGCTCTCCTTTATTCCTCATATTGAGGCAGTAGCTAAATCTTGTCGATTTTTCCTGTATAATATTGCCAGGATTCGATCATTTTTGTCTGTCTCTTCTGCCAAGACGCTTGTTCATGCACTGGTTATTTCACGGTTGGACTACTGCAACCTTCTTCTCTCTGGCCTTCCTTCTTCTCACATCAGTCCGTTGGTTTCTGTTCACCACTCTGCCGCAAAGATCATCTTCTTGGCTCGCCGCTCCGACCATGTTACTCCGCTTCTGAAATCTCTTCATTGGCTTCCAATTCACTTCAGAATCCAATATAAACTTCTCCTGTTAACCTTCAAAGCTTTTCACGGTCTAGCTCCTTCCTATCTCTCCTCTCTCATCTCTCTCATCTCACACTATTGCCCCGCTCGTGCTCTTCGCTCCTCTGATGCCATGTTTCTCGCCTGCCCAAAGGCCTCTACTTCCCTTGCTCGGCTCCATTTTCTTCTGCTGCCCCTTACACCTGGAACGCTCTTCCAGAACATTTGAGAACTACAAGTTCAACCGCAGCTTTTAAAGCTCAACTAAAAACTTTTCTTTTTCCTAAAGCTTTTAACACTTGATGTTGTGCAGACTTCTACTGTTACTTTCTACTGTTAGTTTTACCCTACCCTGTGCCTGCTTACCCTACCCTGTACCTGTTTGCATTCTCTTCCCCTCCTTATTGTTTTACTATGATTTTATTAGATTGTAAGCCTATGCGGCAGGGTCTTGCTATTTACTGTTTTACTCTGTACAGCACCATGTACATTGATGGTGCTATATAAATAAATAATAATAATAAATAATAATAATAATAAAGTGCAGGAGCTATACTAGAGTCACCAGATTTAAAAGAGGGCAGGGCACCTGCAGCTTTAACAGGTATGATGAAGAGGAAATTTCACCTGGTTCTCCATATATACAAATGACACCTACTGAAATTCCCTTTTCAATACAACTGTTAAAGGTACAGGAGCCCTGTCCTCCTTTTCATAGGGTCACCCTATTCTACATACCATTTTCAAATGGCTTTCAAAGTGTCATGTCCTGGCCCCAGAGAGAGGAGGAGTGAATGGGAAGCAGTGACAGTGATGAAGGAAGCGGGGAGAGACTGGGGGCATCTTGTCCAAGAGAGCCAGCACTGCTTAATACAGTCCTATCTATTTATAAAATGTAAGGAGCCAGCTCCTTTATTTTCAAGGTCAAAGAAAGATGTTGGAGCACAGTTGAATGTACTCATTCAGTCCAGTAAGCATGCCTTGAGTCTGCCAATTTGGTGCATAACAGCACCTTATAGGTCATGCGTCTCAATCCTTTGCACAGGGCTATGAGCTATTGGCCCGCTCACTTATGGATAAGCTAAGTGTCACCGGCTTCTCTTGCTATTGGATTTAAAAAGCTAAGGAGTCCAATTGTCAAAGGCCAAAGAATTCCATACCCTGCACGTGCACCCAGAGAGCAACTGCCCTTGGTCAGACATCACTTTGCTTTAATTAATGCCACTTTGGTAGAGAAAGACAGGCACAGTTTATAATCTAGGCTAGAAAACCTTACGAGGCAACCACAGGCCAAACGCATTTCGAAGTGACATGTTTAACGGCAAAGCCATCGTATAGAACTGGTCATCGTAGAGAAGGTCGGAAATGCCCTTTCCATTATAACTTGGGGTCAAACGACTTTACATCAAGAGGTGTGTGACTGATCGGCCCATTTTTAAATCATTTGCTTACTAGGGGGGATCCGCACGTCGCTCCCAGAGCGCTTCTATGCGACCCCAGAGCACCCCGAAAACAATAGTCTGACTTCCCTGTAAAAGAAACGAGGAAGAGCCGTCCATGCCGCCACCGCCACTGCCGGTGAGGATAGCTCGGCAAAAGAAGGCGGGGTAGAGAGCTTCTTCCGCTCTTCACCCCGCCTTCTTTTGCCAAGCTCTCCTCGCCGACAGAGAGCTCTCCTCGTTGTCGGCAGCGGTGGCGGTGGCGGCGGCGGCAGCGGCGGCATGGATGGCTCTTCCTCGTTTCTTTTACAGGGAAGTCAGACTGTCCAGAGGTGTTTAGAAGCGCTCTGGGAGCGACGTGCGGATCCCCCCCTAGTTGCAGCTACGGTGCGTGTATGTGTTTAAATCACTGCCGCCCCACCACACACTGCCTTTTGGCCCATAGGAGGGGAGGTGTGAAATACAGACTCCTTCGGCCTTAGCATGTAGGCCTGGCTTCAGCACCTGGCACAGTAGGGCAAATGCCAGGACCCACAACAGCTGGTATCAGCCACCCCTTAAAAGAACATAACGGCCCTGTGCTCATATTAAAGACTAACACTGCGGTCGCTGCTCTATTCTTTAACCCCGGTGCCTTTGGGTCCTGCTCCAAAGTACACATTGGGGCTGGGGCCAGATACATTGGGGATCATATAATCATAGTGTTGGAAAGGGCCTATAAGGCCATTGAGTCCAACCCTCTGCTCATTGCAGGAATCTACCTTTAAGCATCCCTGACAGATGGCTGTTCAGCTGCCTCTTGACTGCCTCTAGTGTGGAAGAGCCCACAACCTCCCTAGGTAACTGGTTCCATTGTCGTACTGCTCTAACAATCAGGAAGTTTTTCCTGATGTCCAGACAGAATCTGGCTTCCTGTAACTTGAGCCCATTATTCCATGTCCTGCACTCTGGGAGGATAGAGAAGAGATCCTGGCCCTCCTCTGTGTGACAACCTTTTAAGTATTTGAAGAGTGCTCTCATGTCTCCCCTCAATCTTCTCTTCTCCAGGCTAAACATGCCCAGTTCTTTCAGTCTCTCTTCATAGGGCTTTGTTTCCACACCCCTGATCATCCTCACTGCCCTCCTCTGAACTCCCTCCAGCTTGTCTGCGTCCTTTTTGAAGTGTGGAGCCCAGAACTGGACACAATACTCAAGATGAGGCCTTACCTGTACCTCGCATAATTTGGAAGCTATACTTCTATTAATGCAGCCCAAAATAGCATTTGCTTTTTTTGCAGCCACATCAAACTGTTGGCTCGTATTCAGCTTGTGATCTACAATAATTCCAAGACCCTTCTTGCTTGTAGTATTGCTGAGCCAAGTATCCCCCATCTTGTAACTGGGCATTTGGTTTCTTTTTCCTAAGTGTAGAACTGATGAGGAAGATGCTGGTGGCGGTGGCAGCTCTAGCTGCCTCACCTAGCACTTTGCAGCACCATGCTAGAGGAGAACCATGCAGCTGGAGCTGTGCTGCTTTCAGCACCACCACTTGTCCCTCACCCCTATCCACCCCCTCGTCTGTTTTGAGGGAGAGGAGAGCTGTGGGTATGATGAGAAGATCCAGAGCCCTGTGAAACCTGGTGCCAGCTCTATTAGTGTGCCTGCGTTCTCCCCTCCCCACCATCAATAGCTGTATGGGTGTGATTTAGAGTGGGAAATGATACAGGGGGAGGTGAAGGGTTAAACATCTTTTATCCTTGCTAATATGCGCATAATCACGGGAAAAGCCACTGCTGTGGCGAATGGACAGCTGCATCGTCTAACCAATTGCGTGAATATGCGCAATAACACCGCTGTAAAGCAGCCGTATAGACGTGGCCCATCTTACTTGCTGCATTTAAGGTGTGTTTGTTTGTTTGTTTTAAAGGGTCTCCTGGTGTATTCGGCAACTTGGCCCTTGTATATGCATAATTTAGGGCAAGATAATTAGATCACCAATTAGGACAAACCAAACGTTTATCTTTCTAGTACAAGAATAACGATTAATGTTCCTCATACAGTGTGCAGGGACGAAGGCTCCTGTCGCCCTGATTTTCCAGGTACGGTCCCTATTTTCTGGTACCTGTTCCTGTTTTGCCCTTGGGAGAGATTTTGAGGACGCCACTAGATATTAGTATATACATGTCGGATTCAAACTGCATTTTGTATCCTTAGTTCAAGGAGAAATATCTTCATTCATTGCTATTCAGTGTATATTTCTGGTCTATTTCTGTGATGGGCTTGGGGGTTAGCTGGAATGACCTTTCAGAAGTACCTTACAGCCCCATGCCTCTGACTGCAAAGAGATTCAGGTTCCCTTCCAGCTCTGTCATTCTTGACTCCAAGGGCTCTTTCATCACCCCATTTGCAGAATTCCAGATGGCATCATCTTTTACTTGTAACCTTTCCACGTTTCCCCACTACTTCTTCAATCTTCAGTCTTTTTCCTTACTGCAGAAAACCCATAAAACATGTTTTAAAATCTCTTCACTGGCTGCCAATTAGTTTCCGGGCGAAGTATAAAGTGTTGGTTATCACCTTTAGCGCCCTACATAGTTTGGGTCCAGGCTACCTGTGGGATCGCCTTCTCCCGTACAAATCGCCCTGCACACTCAGGTCCTCTGGGAAGAATCTACTTCAGTCAGTCAAAGTTCGGCTGAAAGGTATTACCCAGAGGATCTTCTCTTCTGCTGCTCCCAGACGGTGGAATGGCCTGCAGGAGGAGACTCATCAACTTAACAGTCTTTTAGCATTCAAGAAAGCTATAAAGACTGACCTCTTCTAGCAGGCCTACCCAGTGGAATTTTAGGATGTTTTTAGGATGGTTTAACAATGTATATTATGTTTTAATTCAGTTTTATGTATGTTATATTTACTGTTGTTCCCCGCCTTGATCAAAATGGAGAGGCGGGTAAGAAATAAAATTATTATTATTATTATTATTATTATTATTATTATTATTATTGGGCGGGGGGAAGCCGGAATTGCTGCACAGTGCCTTTTGATTGGGGGTGCTAGGAGCTCCCTCTCAGCATGCAACAAGGACGCATGAACTTGGTGTGCGTGGCTGTAGGGATGCGTATGAGCGGGGTATGTATATGGATGTGTGTGAAGGGGACTGTGGGGATGGAGGGATGAATATGAATGGGGCATGCAGGGCGGGCATCAGTGGTCGCCCACACCCTAGCAGGGGCCAACTGCCAAGAGTCCCTGGGGTTGCTCCTTCTCTTCCCCATGGCAACTTGCTTGTTCACCTGCCTCTTGCTCTGGCCCAGACAATGGGGTGGGTGAGGAGGAGGAGGAAGAGGAGGAGGAAGAGGAGGAGGAAGAGGAGGAGATGCCACAGCCTCCTTGCTCACTGGCTCTCTGCAGACAAATGGTAGCAATGATGAGGAAAAGGAGGAGCAGCAAGAACAGATGGAGACAAAGGCGTTGAGGGTGTCTTGCCCAAGGGTACGCCAAAATCTGGATCCAGCATTGTGGGGGGAAGTGGAGGTGTTTGAGTTGGGGGAGAGTGTGTGGATGGGGGGGGATGGAGGGATGGATGGTTAATGTCTGAGTAAGCAGTGGGGTGTATATGTGATTTTGCCCTATCCAATTAATATGAACACTTGTGAAAAGCAGAGGGCTAATCTGACCTGATCAATAGGTTTCGGCAGTTCCATGGATTTCACAATCTAGATTTCACAACCTAGTGCCCCATCCCCGCTGCACGGGAGAGCAGTTGCTTGTGCAGCAAGCAGATTTCCATAGTTCAGCTTTTTGAATTGCGACCATTGTGCTCCAGTGCCACCTAAAGGTCTGATCAAGAAGCGAAACACTGTGACGCAAGACACGTCCCTAAGCGAGCGGGTTTTGTACATGAGTCGTTGAGGTTCTTGTCTGTATGTCAACATGGACAACAGAGGAGGTCATTTTAAAATGGACTGGCCATGCTGGCCGATGTAGATCTTACAGTTGCAGCATAGATGTGGGAGCTGCAAAAAATAAAGTAAACCTCGCATGTAGAAAGTCAGGTCTGATTCGTACTTTTCCTTTTTGAACTGGGATGCATCTCCCTCCCAACTGGACCTAATGGACTGCTGCATCTGATCCAAGCTTTGTACCTATCTAGCTCTTGGACCAATTGATTAATTAATTGCTACACACACACACACACACCTTTGTGCGATCCCTTACCTGCTGTATTGCCGCTCAGAGAGCTTCAGCTATTGGGCGGCATAGAAATGTAATAAATAAATACAATTGCCCTTCCATTCTTCTTTTGTCCCAATGAGCAACAGACATACCAACTTTTAGATGAAATCATTCTTGTCCCTTCTTCTGCCCTTCCATGGGCTCTGATCGCAGGAGGAGTTTAGGTTTTTTTTAGTACTTCTCAAACCTGCAAAATCTGTTTGACTAGGCCAAAAAATTCTGGATATGTGTACTGAGAGCAGCAATGACTCTCTCCTATTGCCTTCAGTGTTGTAGTGGAGCCAGAGTTTGCAGGGACGCATTACCAGCACTATTCTATAAGCAGGAATGCTGACATCATCTGCCACCCCCTTCAGAATTCCCTGTTCCCTCTGAGCTTAGCTGCAATCCTCACAGTAGCTGGGGGAGCAGGGAGGGATAATTTCCCCAACAACAATATTGTGTTCCTTGTGGTAATGCAAAGTATTTAGGGATGGCTTGGTCTTGAATGGGCCCATTAGTTTTATAAAAGACCTGGTTTTGGTGGATGTGAAATCTGCTAGAATTGGTTTGCTGATATGGGCCAACACAAATGCCTGACATATTGGGCTCTCCTTGGCGACATGGCTATGGAGGCAGCCATGCTGAGCACCTGTACAGTTACTGCTACACAACCGATGGCCTTCATGTTTCTGTAAAAGAAGCTGGGACACAAAAAGAAGGACAAGATGGAAGGGAAAAGGGGTGTATCATGGCCTACACCTCCCTGAAGCCTTCGCTAGATGGGCAAAATCACCCATTTAGCTAAAATGCAGAGCAGGAAGTGCAACTTTGGGGACTTACAAGGGGTGCATCCCTTAATATTGCACCCTAAGTAGCAATTTGCTTCCTTAGAATTATTATTCCCCAAATATGGAAACCCACTTTCTCCGATTTAATGGTAGGCCTGACCCTTGGCTAGGGTACATGCAACCTCTTATAGGCAGTCTGTACCAGCCCCTTTACAGAATGTATTTAGTCCATTTTATTTCAGCTTTGATACATCTTCCTTCTGAGAGCAGAAATAATAAGATATTCACCTGGTTAGCTCAGGATTAGGACTGAGCAGTGTGTGTTTAATTAGGCTTCAGGGAGCTTATATCACTCTTAAGGACCACTCCCAGGGGGAGGGGGGGAATCACAACCACACACATACACACACCACTTTGAAAATGAAAAATAGAATGCGGGCAGCGTATTGAAGGAAACTGATTCTAAATATGAAATTACAATAGGTGGAGCCACATCTGAGAAGAGGGAGGTGGGAATTATTTACAGCTTTGGAACAGGTGATCTAATCCCTTTTCTTGAGAAGATCCTCCCACATACTCAGCCTGGACATTTGCTTGCTGATGGATAATGGTCTCATGGATCATTGTCTCCCTCTTCTACCCTGAGACAATATTCTTGGATCCTCATTTTTCTAAACAGAATAGTCTCCAGAATCACTGACCATGAGTATTAATGAAGATGAAGTAGAAACGTTTCTGGAGAACCATCCGGATTTTGCTAAGCGATATTTCGAGAGGAAATGGCTGGACAGGACCTCGTCTGCAGTAGCGTGCTCCAGTCAACACTCAGAAGATTTCGTGGGGTTTGGAGGGTTGGGCCAGGAGGAGAGTGAAACACTATTGGAGCTGATACAAGACATGCAAGAAAGCATCAACATGGAGACGGTGGTCTTCAAGACCCTGAGAAGAATCAGTGCTCTGATCCGTGCTGACCGCTGCAGCCTCTTCATGTACAGGCAGCGAAATGGCACACCGGAGCTGGCTACTCGGCTGTTCAACGTTCATAAGGAGAGCACAATGGAAGAATGCCTGGTGCCACCTGACTGCGAAATAGTTTTCCCTTTGGACATGGGTGTGGTGGGTCATGTTGCTCAGAGCAAGAAGACTGCAAACATCCAAAATGTTGAAGAGGTAAGGCTACCAGATTTGTTGCCGGTCAGTGCCAAAGAATAAGATTGTACTATTTATGTTTCAAAAGGGTGGTGGGCTCCTTAATGGTGGTCCCCAGAGCAAGTGATCCCCTGACACTGCAATTAAGTAACAGAGGAAAGTGATAAGGAGACTGAAGTTTATTTGAACGTGGTTAGGAGATGAAGGTTTATTCGACACTTCTGCCACATGCTGAAGAGGCAAGCTACTTTTTCGTTCACAGTGTACAATCTAAACTAAAAACCAGCTTGCCTTTTCAACAGCACAAGCAGCTGCTGTGGAAACGTCAAAGAAAACCCTGCCTGTCTCTGTGTACGGTTCTCTTCCCTGGGTGCGTACAGCTTTGTGAATCACAGCAAGAGAGGACAAGGGCACAGGCTGAATTCTAAATCAGAAGCGTTTCAACCGTCTCTAACAGGATGGTCTGTATGTAATGTAAGAAACCTGTTTGGATGCCTGTAAAGAACAAGGAAAAACCAAAATAGTGCCCATCCAATCTAACAGCTGATTTCTAGAAATGGAGAACTGTTGTCAATCAGGTTAGACAACACTGAGTTGGATGGATCAATGGTCTGATTCAATATAAGGAAGCTCCCAATTTTTCTATTCTGCTCATTTATTTTCTCTCTCTCTCTTGCTATTTTCTTTTGTCTTAGTATGTTTCTCTGCATTGGTGCTCTCTCTCTCTCTCTCTTCTATACTGGTTAAACTTCTCTTATCTAAGTTTCTCCGTGGTCTCATAGCTTCATCACACCAGCGTTATACTGTGCAATCACTGCGAATTGCGTGCAAAGGACTCCGAAGTTTTCCAGCTTATAATCTGTTTTGACTGTGAAGCACTCCCAGGCATCCTGCTTTAATTGTGCTTCTTGGCCAAAAGAACCGTCATATTTTAGTACCCCTTTAAGAGCGAATCTTTTGTCGTTCTCCAAGCGGCTGCTGGGGGCGCAGGAGGAGGATTTGATGTGCTCAAACTAAAAATTAAACAAATACTTACATCTGTGTAAGTTTTAAAGATAAAGACATCAAAATTGGCACAGTAATAGAGAATAAGGAGGGCTTTCAGCAAACCAAATTTGAATCGGATTGGGTCATCCATTGATTTTTTAATGATTTTTTTTTTAACATTTCTCCCCCGTAAACCCATTTCCTGGTATGCAAAGGATCTTAGGAGAGCCACCGCCTGGAGTGTGATTTAGCTAACAACAACAATTACTGCTTTACTCTATGGGGATAATTCGAGGGAAATGGGTACGTGGGATGAAGCTTTCAGTATTGCACATCGCTCTTCTCCCTCCCAAACTCTTCATTCATCAGTCCTTTTCAACTCATACCTTCCGTCTGTTAGCTCCGGTGTTAAAAAAAAATATATCTTGAGAAATGTGCTAGTTAAAAGTTGCACTATTTTCATGCTTTCGCCAATGGGGGTGGGGAGTGTGCACTTTTGATCAATGTGCATGAAAAGGCACGCTTTCCCCATTTGAAATGCATGCTTCCCCATCTGAACGGAAAGAAAAACAAGTTGCAAACTAGAACGCAAGAATCCCTAGCTCTCCAGTCCCTATGCCACAGTAGCAACCTGTTTGTTCACCTGCCTCTCGCTCTGTCCCAGAAAACAGAGGTGGGGGTGAAAAGGAAGAGCCTGCCTGCTTCCTGACTCTCTGCCTGACAAGCAAGTGGGTCCAATGATGAGAAAGAGGAGGAGAAGCAAGAGCAGCCAGGTGACAATGGCCCCATTCAGAAGGCACGTTAAACCATGGCTTTAACCACAGTGGCTAAGCCAGAAAGCTGGGCTGTGTTCAGAAGACACCTTAAACCATGGCTTTAACCACAGTGAATAAAGCAAAAAGCCTTATTCACTGTGGTTAAAGCCATGGTTTAAGGTGTCTTCTGAATGGGCCCAATGATGGTGAGAAGGGAGACTCACTGAGGGAGGGGGCATACTGAAGGTTTGTTGCCTAAGTTCCCTCAGAAACCTGGAACTGGCACTACTGCTACTGGTGGTGTTAACAGCGGCTCTCAACACAAAATTTAATAAGCACTGACAAGGGCAGGCAAAGGATTAACAGGTAAATCCCTCTGGACTACATGTGTTATTTACTGGCATCAGCTGATCAAAATAATATTTTAAGGGTACGGTGTGAGAAGAAGGTATAAGTGTGACTGCACCTGTTTACATACACACACAGATGTATGTAATGTCCATTCTAAGTGAATGGAAATGCAATGGAGTGCTAATGTGGTGTAGTGGTTAGAGTGCTAGCCTGGGAGTCGGGAGATCCAGGTTCTAGTCCCCATTCGGCCATGGAAACCCACTGGGTGACTTTGGGCCGGTCACAGACTCTCAGCCCAACCTACCTCACAGGGTTGTTGTTGTGAAGATAAAATGGAGAGGAGGAGGATTATGTACGCCGCCTTGGGTTCCTTAAGAAGGAAAAACGGCGGGATTTAAATGTAATGAATAAAAATAAATAAATGGCACTGTTCTCAAAACATCCCCTTCTCAAAGCAAGGAATGTGTTATGGCATAAAACATTGAACACCTTCTTGCCAGTATTTAAAATCTAGATTGTGTCCTTCCAAGCCTGCACACTGCAATCCACAGAAATCCTTACAAAATCCACACATGCTGTCTAGGATTATAACACTGTTAAATCCTCTTTCAATAACTAGGCCATTTGCTCATCACAGATCGGTAGAGAGGAGAAACAAATAATTTATCCCACAAATAACTAAAACCATCTAACCAGAGTAGTTTTGAGGTCCCCTTTCCCCCCGAGTGGTGGAGCATTCTGGTCAGATTTTACTCTGGAATTGTCTTTGGAAGAGAGCAGTGCAGGCCTATGGTGGCCTGTTAGACTTTATTTACAAGTATATAGGCAGCAGAATAAAGGAGGGTACAAGAATACAGAAAGGCAGCTCCAGAAACATAACAATAACCAAAGCATCCAAACAGCTAAGTCTGACCCCAGGAAAAGATGCTCCCCAGGAATATCTTAGCCATCCTGCCAGCCAACTCCAAATGCTGCCAGTTCAACTCAGTTTTACCTAAATTTTGTATTCAGACAAAACTTGCCTAAGCTTCACCCAACACATGCACACCTGCTGGCAGCTGGAGGATGCGACCTACATTCTGTGGTTCCTTATCAATGATCAGACCATTGCCAACCTTAAGGGGAGAATCTGAGTAACAGGAGAGCATGATTTATCACACTTTTTTTTAATGGAACCAAGAAAACCAACCAACCAATATTATTTCTATATAACTTCTATATTCTGTGTTGAGTGGAGAGAAGAAAAGCTAGATTATCTTTGCCATCTCTTGGGCTGGTTCAAACGAACTTAAAAGTTATACCCTGCTTAATTTATTTATTTTATGCCAGTGCCAGCATTTTAGTACTTTTGTTGATGAACTCACGGAATACACTACAAGGAACATCCTTGCAACCCCAATCATGAATGGCAAAGATGTGGTTGCTGTGATCATGGCAGTGAATAAGGTCGGAGGTCCATTTTTCAGCAGCGCGGATGAAAGTGTAAGTTCTAGGAAAACCACTTATGGGAGGATCTCTATCCATAAACCCTGGGTTGCAGCATCGCCACACCTGGTTGAACTGAACAGAGTTTTCTTGTGTTCTCAGCTTTTCCTGAAGTATCTCAATTTTGCCTCTTTGAACCTGAAAATTTATCACCTGAGCTATCTTCACAACTGTGAAACTCGAAGAGGTCAGGTGAGGAAATCGGTTCTGTTTTTTGTTTGCTTGGGATTTAGTCCCCAGCTAAATCGACGCCTACTGTAATATTAGTCCTTTCAAATGAGGGTGAAGACAGATGTAACATTTTAAGAGTAACACAAATATTTTGAGAACCACTTCACTGTGTTCAAAATATTCCTTTTTTTCTTTTCTTTTTTTTGTCTTAGGGTAAACTCTAAAAAAGAAACCTGTTATTCTGAAAGATCATTTTGAACCAGGAACATGCTAGTGAGCAACTAATGGCTAACACTTAAAACATCATCAACACATCTCCCCTTATTTATGTTTGGGCCAAGAGGGAGGCAGGGTAAAGCAAAGACCACATGCATATAAACAAACACAACATTTAAAGGCAGGCAGCCCACCAAAGCATGGGAGTGAGAAGGGGAAGGGGCAAGCTTAATGTTCAACTTGCTGATAAAGCTAAGTACATTCTTCAGGTGAAGAACTTGCTGTGACCGTTGGTCCCATGCAAGAATGCTACATCTGTCTTCTCCCCCCACCCTATTAATTCTAAATCCACTCAGGGATGGTATTCCCTCTGCTTCACAATGCCTTCTGGCTTATTAGTGCTAGGAGCCCTCTGCCCGCAACAAGGGTGAGGAACCTCTTTCAGCCAGAAGGCCAGATTCCATTTTTGAGAAGCCCTCGGGGCTGTGTGCCACTGGTGGGCGGGGCTGTAGGCAAAGAAGGTGGGGCAAATGGAACAGGGTCAAAAATAACCCCAACACCAACGTACTTTAACGTAAAGCTCTTATTGCCAGTAATTAAGTCATGGGAGATCCAGTTCAACCTTTTAGGATGCGGAAAAAACTGCACAAAAGCCAGGAAATCACCAAATGACCTATGGTCAGGGAAGAGGGGGTGGAGTCATTTGGGAAAATTCAGAGGGCTGGATTTAGCTCCCAGGCATGAGGTTTCCCACCCCTGGACTAGAAATAACACACACACCCTTTCTCTCACTCTCACACACTGCTTAAAACACCTCTGATTATTCCACTAGAACAATGCTAGAGACATAATTCCCCCTTATTTTAAAATAAATAGAAGGATAACTATGGGAACTCTGCTTATAACATTGCAGTAGTAGTTACCAGGGCGTTGAAAACATAATAGTCAGATGCTCTTAAAATACACAGGCGGTCTTGTTGTTTTGCAGTTTATCTGTGAATGAATTCAAGAATAGAACTTTGGACCTTCCTGAATGTCCCTATCTAGAGCTGATAATCATCCAGTAATTTACTAGTCTGGCAGAAAACCCGTACCTGGATCAGTCAACTCACAAGTCTGTCAGGCTTTGCCCATAATCCACTAAATTCTGTTGGATCCACCCATAAGGTTATGCTGGGGTCCATCCACAGGGAGGGGTCACTTAGTGAAGCCAGGAGGCTCTGTTGTTAGTGGAGCAGTGAATCCACTCCAGGTTTCAGTCAGAACTCTAAAGGAGCTATCCAAGGTGCTTCCACCTTTTGATAGCTTCTGTAGGGTGACCATATGACCGGATTTGCCCGGATTTGCCTGACAAATCCGGGAGGGAAGGGGAAATCCGGATTTTCCAAAGAGCAGCTCTAATGGAACTTAACAAAAATGCTTATAACTCCGTCAGTTTTTAAGATAAAGACATGAAACTTGGCACAATGGTAGCTCTTAGGAAGGGCTTTAGTCATACCAAATTTGAAACGGATCCATTCATCCATTGATTTTTTAGGAACTTTTTAAAAATTGAGGTTTTAAAATTATTACTTTTAAAATCGTCATTTTTAAAGATAAAGAGATGAAACTTTGCACCATGATAGGATTTAGGTAGAGCTTTAGCCACACCAAATTTGAAACAGATCCGTTCATCCATTGATTTTTTAGGATTTTTTTTAAATTGAAGTTTTTAAATTATTAAATTTTAAACCATCATTTTTAAAGATAAAGAGCTGAAAGCTGGCACCATGATAGATTTAAGGTAGAGCTTTAACCATACCAAATTTGAAACAGATCTGTTCATCCATTGATTTTTAGGATTTTTTTAAAAATTTGAGGATTTAATTTTTTAAAAAATATATATGTTATTTTTAAAGATAAAGAGATGAAACTTGGCACCATGATTGCTCTTAACAAGGACTTTAGCTATGCCAAGTTTGAAACAGATCTGTCCATCCATTGAGTTTTAGGATTTTTAAAAAAAGTTTGAGGTTTTAAAATTATTATTTTTTAATAACATTTTTAAAGATAAAGGGCAGAAAGTTGGCACCGTGATAGCTCTTAAGGAGATATTTAGCCATTCCAAATTTGAATCAGATCTATTCATCCATTGTTTTTTTAGGATTTTTTTAAAAGTTCAAAGTTTTAAAATTATTGTGTTTTAAAACTGCTGGAGCCATATCCTTCAAATTCAGATTGTCAAACCTCCTCTTTGGGGTGTTGCACATTGAGCAGTTTCAGCCCTTGGTGTTAAGGGGATCTCCAGTCTTTAGGTAAGAAGCCTTGGGCAAGCAGGGCACCTTTCCTGTTGCAGATTTGGTGGGCAGTCGGGTACCTGGAGCTCAGCAGAGGCAAGGCATCCACAAATCAAAATGACATTGAACAAATAAAGAACAAATGACACTTGTTCTTTATTTCAGTGATTTTAACATTAAGATGTTATGTAGAACAGATTTGTCTTAAATGTGTGCTGTAAAATCAGACATGTGACCAAGACTATGTTCGGGTGGGCATGCCCCTTTGGTGCTGGACACGCCCCCTTGGGGGCCAGCCATGTTGTCCTCCGTTTTGGTTTCCAAAATATGGTCACCCTACTGTAGAGTCCTGACTGAAACCTGGAGTGCATTCACCACCCCACTGACATTGGGGCCACCAGTCTCCGCTGATGTCACTTTAACCTCTTACTTTCTATGTATCCACCCATATTCTGCCTTTGCTCTGCTTCATACCCACATCAGACTGTTCCAGCTCCATTACTAGCATACCTAGGCCTTAGCTAGACCCACCTGTTATCCCGCGATGGAGGAGGGAAGATCTCACGTTGTGTTTAACGCGAGATCCCTCCTCTGTTTACACACAACGCACGATGACCTCAGAAGGAGAGGCGTCGCGCCCGCCATTTTTTTCTTAATGGGCCAGCAGTGCATGAAAGCTCGTGCGCAAAAGGTGAGTATTTTTTTAAATTTAAATTATTTTCCCCACTTCCCCCACCCTACCATCGATGGGCGCAGCTCCTGGCTCCGCGGCACCTGGCCACACATTCCGTGGTCTTGGGCTCAGCCCGGGATCGTGGAAAAACCGGGGCCAAAGGGGAGGGCTCTATCCCGGGGCAAGGGAGGGATGATCCCTCCCTGATCCCGGGATCCCCTGTGCATCATGTGGACGCACAGGGACGATCCCGGGGTTCGCCCCAGGATAAAGCCCTGTCTAGCTATGGCCCAAGTTCTACACCATCTCAATCCATGGTTTCTCTTGTTATTTCCTAGCTCTGCTTGTCCTGCTACTACTCTGAGGGCCAATTTTGGAAGTTAAAACTTTAATAATAATAATAATAATAATAATAATAATAATAGTAATAATTTATTTCTTACCTCCATTTTGATCAAGGTGGGGAACAACAGTAAGTATAAAATACATAAAACTGAATTAAAACATAATATACATTGTTCAAACATCCTAAAAACATTATAAAAACATCTAAAACCTTTCCTCTACCCCCACCCCGGAATCAGAAACGGTCCTTCTGAACCTGCTAGTTTGTCTGGGGAACTTACATTTTGGTTTGCTATTATACAGGTTTTGCTGTGGTCTGCCAATAAGGTATTTGAAGAACTGACTGACATTGAGAGACAATTCCACAAAGCGTTTTACACAGTGAGAGCATATTTGAACTGTGACAGGTATTCAGTAGGCCTTCTGGATATGAACAAGCAAAAGGTAAGTGAGGTTTCTAGGTATATTATGGCTTGCTGCTGCTGCCAAGTGACAATGGTAGAGTACCTGCTTTGCATATGAAAAGTTCCCAGGCCAACCCCTGAGGTAAATTGACCAATGGTCTATCTCAATATAAGGCACTTTTAAAAAGTGAGATTCTAAAGAAATCATTTGCACTACTGTCAATATCAGATCATGTGTGTGATCATCTTCTTCCTAAGGATGTAATCAGCTTCAGGTTAATAGTAGCTCGATTAGAAGGAATACAGCTTTGGAAAACCCAACCAGAATTTACAATTCAAGAGCGGTAAAGCAGCAGTTTCTGCAGCTGAAACTCTCCCCACGGCCTGAGTTTGATCCCAGCGGAAGCTGGTTTCAGGCAGCCGGCTCGGGTCGACTCAGCCTTCCATCCTCCCGAGGTTGGTAAAATGAGTACCCAGTTAGCTGGGGAAGGCAACGGCAAACCACCCTGCTATAAGGCCTACCAAGAAAACGTCAGCGAAAGCTGGCGTCCCTCCAAGAGTCAGTAACGACTCAGTGCTTGCACGAGAGGTTCCTTTCCTTTCCTTCCCAAAATATGGGAGATTGCTCTCTCTGAGCATCTAAATCACCACAGAAGAGTAGTATGGGGGACATCGAAGCAAGATCAATTCTTTGCCATTTGGTATCCATTTGTGGTTCTTTTATAAAGAAAGACTTCCGAATTAGAAACCATTGAAACATCGAAAATCATTTTGGAAAGACCTGATTAATTAATGGACTGCAATAAAAAAAGGCTAAAAGTTTTTTGTTCAAGCAGGCCTTTGGAGAATAATCCAGGCCTCCATCTATGTTAATGTTTTATAATTTTGTTGTGTATTTTTTAATTGTTTATGGTTTTGTTTCCCTCCCCCCCCCCATGTATATTTTAAACTTTGTAAGGCCGCCTTGAGGCCCAGCATTGGGCAAAAGGCGGTATACAAATAAATATAATAATAATAATAATAATAATAATAATAATAATAATAATAATAATGGGGCTCTGTAAAATAAGCTGGCAGCACCAGACTAATAACCCTACATTTAAATACAAGTTAAGGAAAGGAAATGCCGTTGATGATGTTTACATGTTTATTGTTGGAGTTTGTGAATTGCAAAGGATAAATCAATACAAATTATATTACCAAAAAGACTTTCAACCTGTAAAGCTCAATGGATTAAAATGATACTATTTGTCCACCTTTCCAGGAATTCTTTAACTTGTGGCCAGTTCTAATGGGTGAAGTTCCACCTTATTCAGGACCTCAGACTCCAGATGGTAGAGTAAGTCATTGAACAGCTAAGATAGATCCTCTTTCCCTATTTGCTCACTTGTTTTAAATGCCAACTTCTATTTCTCTTCTATTTATAGGAGATCGTCTTTTACAAAGTCATTGATTATATCTTGCATGGAAAGGAAGAAATTAAAGTTATCCCGTAAGTAAAGTGAAATAACCTCATGGGCATTGTTTTTATATACAGAAGCTGGCTATAGCATAGAGGGAAATCCTCCAGGTCTAAAAAAGCACGTCACTAGAAATGACAATGAGCCAGTGAGCAGGGCCGGTGCCAGGCTATTTTGCGCCCTAGGCAAGGTGAACTACTTTCACCCCCTCCCCCCCCAAAAAAATGCCAACTTTGATTTTTAAGAACATATGTTTCCTGGAAAAAATAAGAAGCACAAAACTTGAAACTGCTAAATTTATTTTAAAGTGCAAGAAATACGCCATGCCAATTATAGCAAACAAATTGGAAAGGAACGTCTATGGGTCTAAAATGCATTATTTAATAGGAATATCACCTCCAAATCATCCCCCCTAACTCACACGCATGCGCACACACACACTCAGCATCACTCACTCCAAACAAACGCATGCATTCACTCAAAGACCCCATGCACCCCATTCACCCATACATTCTCTCTCTCTCTCTTCCGGGCGCGTTCCGAAAGTCCGAACGTGGAGCCGCCCCACCCCACCCCAGCGTCCCTGGCTTCACTTCGGCTGGGCAGGCGCGGGGCGCCATCTCGCCCGCCCAGGCCCAGCTGAATCCTCGGTCTGGGCCAGCTTACAGCCAACGCACGTGAGTGCTGCGCTGCGCCCCGCGCCTCTCTTAACTTAGTGCTCTAGGCAGCTGCCTGAGTGGCCTCTATGGTAGCACCAGCCCTGCCAGTGAGATTTAGGCTGGCTTGTTGTAGGGGTTTGCGAGGTGGTTTGAAAGCCATGACTATTCTGCTCCTTGCTGGATTCAGATGACCTGGAAACCCACATCACGGTGAGGGTAATTCGGGAAATGGTGGTTCACATACAACACACACAGGGCAAGGAAAAGAAGCCATGGTGAGTCCTCTCTCACATTCCCACCAAACGTGCCTCTGAAGTCAGCAGTACCAAGTGAAGGGCCTCCCCCAGAGATCTTAAAAACCTTGCAGGCACTTATAGAAGGAGTCAGTCTTTTAGGTAGCCTGGTCCCGAGCTGTATAGAGCTTTATAAGTCATAACCAGCACTATGAAATGTGTCTGGAAACAGACCAGGGGCATGTCTGCACAGGGTACTTACTCCGCGTGGCTGTGATTTGTGCACCTTTGTTTATATGACGCAGCCACCAATTCACATCCACGTCATGATTCTGCATTTTCGCAGTGTCGTTTTACCGCATATTTTAATTTTGCTCCACTGTCACCATGGTTCTCTGTGCATGTGTTCATTGGTAAATGCGGTACAGAGTGATCCATTTTGGCATGATGTCTGAACAAGTACATCTCATCTGGGCACACCCCTTCGCATGTGTGAAGCCTTGTGACAGTGCAGGGTTGGGGCGGGACCCAGGCAAGCGTCTACAAATGGTAGGCATGACAACAGTAAGGAAACTGTTGGCGAACCAAAGTAAGGCAGATAATTCCGTTAAATGCCAAGACTCAAAAGCCTGTAGCTTCATAGGTGCACGGAGGCATCCATTTGCTGCTACGGAATTGCACAGCGTTACAGAAGGGAAAAATTACTTTGAGAGCCTCATTGTTAGTCACTATTTGCTGCACGTCACAGCTGTGTAACCAATGGTGCAAAGTTTCACGGCAAGATATTCCATGTTCAATCTTGCCCATGTATCGCGGTAGTTGTCACTTCGCAACTGCAATGCTGTGGGTTTGGCGGTGGTGGTGGTGGTGGAATCAGCAGTGAATGCAGCACCGTGTAGATGGTCCACAGTAGCCAGTAAAGCTGTTGTAACAAGGGAGCCATGTGCTGCCTGGACCAAGCCCCAGTCAACAGTCTGGCTGCAGTATTCTGGACTAGCTGAAGTTTCTGAATACTTTTCAAAGGCCGCCCCACATAATGCACATTATATTATTATTATTATTATTATTATTATTATTATTATTATTAATAATAATAATAATAATAGTAATAATAATAATCAGTTACTCTTCCCCCCCCCACAGGGCAAACTGCCATCTTGGCCCTGTGGGGAAGAAGAAGGACCGAGGGGACAGGAGCAGGCAGAAGTAACATCGGGGCCTGCTCCTGCTGGACTCTCTCTCTCTCTCTCTCTCTCTTTCTTTCTCTCTCCTCCCTCCCTCCCTGCTTGACTCCTTTTCCTTGTGTGTCATGTCTTTATTAGATTGTAAGCCTGAGGGCAGGGACTGTCTTTTTTGCTAAGTGTAAGCCGCTCCGAGAGCCTTTTTTGGCTGAAGAGCGGGGTATAAGTATGATAAATAAATAAATAATAATAAATAAAGCTGCAGGAGCTATACTAGAGTAACCAAATTTAAAAGAGGACAGGGTGCCTGCAGCTTTAACTGTTGTGACGAAGAGGAAATTTCACCAGGTTCCCCATATATACCAATGACACCTGCTGAAATTTCCTTTTCAATACAGCTGTTAAAGATGCAGGAACCCTGTCCTCCTTTTCATATGGTCACCCTAAATAATAATAATAATAATAATTTATTTATTTATTTATTACCCGCCTCTTCCTCTGCATTGAGGCGGGGTTGTAACGCAGGCATGCATGACTGCGTCCAGATCCGACATCTTAGAAATGGTCACACTAGCCTTAGCTGTGCAAATGGATTGCTGAAACCTTAAATATCCAGGCACAGCACTGAAGTATTTTACGTGGTTTCTAATAATGACGGTCCGCAAAGAACAAGTAAACCACCAAAGGCAATGCAACAGCGTCTGAGACATACTGTGTGTTCACCGGGGAGTCATTCAGTGTTTCATACAAGCCCTGATCATTCCTTCTCGTGTTTTACCTCCCCTCAGCTCAGCTTTCTTTGTCTGCAGAATTAGAATTGCCACATTAAAAATGAAAGGCTCATCTTTTGCACCCTCTTAGATCTTACCATTTTCACTCCCCCCCCCCCAAATATTTGTAAGACATTATGCGTTATCCTTGGCATGTTGAAAATGTTACTGTGCTTCTTTACTAAGTTGCTTCTTCCCACTCATTATTTAAATAGCATAAAGTTTACTCTGGAAAATCAAAAAGAATGAATAGCTAAATGTTTAAGTTTCATGGCTAACTTCAGTCTGTTCCCTTGGTAACCAAACCTCATTTGATCAGAGTTTTTATGTATTTTCCTTTCCGTTTAGAAATCCTAAGGAAGACCATTGGTCCCTGGTTAGTGGGCTCCCAACATATGTTGCAGAAACTGGTTTTGTAAGTATTTATATTTGTAGGTTTCCACAACCCATCAAGACAATTATGCTCAAGAGGTAAAGAGCCATGCGCTGAGTTCCACACACAGCCCAGAGAACTGTGGACTTACTTTCCCTCAAATAGCAGCGCATGGTAAGCTGCACTTAAAATACAAGAAGTTTCAAAAGCAGTTTGAAATATGGCATGGGAGTGGTCTTTTGTTCAAAGAAAAAGGTTTGTAGCTCTGTACAAACCCTTGGATGCACAAAGTAGCTCTTTGGATCACGGCCATAATGTTTCAACCACAGCATTAAATCGTTCTATGTAAGAGTTAATTATCAAAATGCTAAGCATACTCTTGTGTGCACATTAACAAAACATCTCTGCAATTTTCTAGATTTGCAACGTTATGAACGCAGCTTCGGATGAAATGTTCACATTTCAGGTACGATAAGAGTGTGAATCCAGCTGTTCACGAGGGTCGCCGTTTGCATTCCCTGGAAAGAGGGAATGACTGAAAGCCATTTAAGTTTGTAATGTAAATATGCCCAAAGTTGTAAATTAAATATGATTCTGTCCATGCAATATCCTCTTTAATTAAAGATGTACAGAATGTAAATACAGCGTTACTATTTGTATCGAGACAACATGCAGTATAGCATTTGATATGTTTCATGCTCACATGTTGCTGTTTTAAGGAAGGTCCTATTGATGAATCAGGATGGATCATCAAAAACGTTCTCTCCATGCCAATAGTTAACAAAAAAGAAGAAATTGTAGGGGTTGCTACATTTTACAACAGAAAAGATGGAAAGCCCTTTGACGAACAGGATGAAACCCTAATGGAGGTAGGCCGCTTCACTGCAGCTGATAACATATTCTGTATTTTCTAAAAGATAGTTGATTACTGAATGTTCACACGACTCTGTAATGTGTTAATGTCATGTTCACTGCCAATACAAAGAGTAACCCAGGGGCTGTCTTCATGGCACCAGGTTGGCGCTGCCTCCCTCCAAACCCCCCCCCCCCCCGGTTTCCCTCTCCCGCGGGGTTTCATGCAGCCATCCAGGTACTGGAGCAGCCCCCCAACCTCTTCCTGGTGGAAGGTGACCAATCGTCAGCCACCTTCCATCAGGGACCGCCCCAGAGCAACGTCAGATTCCCAGAGAGCAATCTGACATCCCCAACTTTTTCAATCCGCAGCTTCATGGAAAAGCCCGTGATGGCTGCAAAGCTGCGCCTGCGTCATATAACTGATGTAGCACAGATCTGCAGCCACTTTCCCCATGTATAGGCAGCCCCCCAGCCAATTCAGCAGAGTCCTACTCTTGTACTTGCCTTGGGTTCCTCCATCATGCAGTAGGCAGCAAAACTGTTACTTGAGATGATGTGATGAATAGGGCAACTGCATTTCTTAAATCTGGGGCAACTGCAGATGTCCAGGGGGCATTTTCAAAAACCCCTATGGGCCACACCTACCCACGTGCCAAACAATTAAATTAAATTAAAAATGGGAGGTGGAGGGGGCTGTGAGTTGCCCACCCCTTCTGAAATGGTTAGTCTCGCCACGTTTTATTTTTTGCCATTTGCATCTGTGCCCGATTTGATTGTCTCACTCCTTTACACCATACTTGAGCTGGCTGTCTCTGTTCTATTATGTTCAGTTAAACCTTGCACTAGTCTCCAGTCTCTCATTCTCCTTGCCTCGCTTCTTTTCTTTTGCTTTCTCTGCATCATGGCTGTCTTTGATCATCTGTCACTAGTCCCAAGCCCAGGATTTACAGGCATTTCCCTTAGCTGCTCCTTCTCATTGAAATGCCCTTGCTTGCATCTTCCTCTGTCCCCCATTATCTTGGAAAACTCTCCTCTTTCTTCTTAGGTTGTAAGCCTGCAAGCAGATCTGCAACTCTCTTTTTTTTTTCTTTTTCTCTGCGTATGAGTATATATTATTCCCTCCAGAAATTCCTTTGTCGTTTTTATTTTATTTTCTCCTATGTTTTACTGAATTTTGCTGTATGTTTTTTTTTTAAAAAAACACATGTTATTGCTCTTTTCAATATATGAAGTTAGCCATCCTGAACTTGAAAAAACATTTACATATCACCTGTACTGTTTCAGATTATTAATAATTGAGATCTAGGAGTTAGAGAAGGAGACTTAGGCCTTAGCTAGACCTACCTGATAGTCCACGACGGAGGAGGGAAGATCTCGCATTGCGATTAACGCGAGATCCCTCCTCCGTTTACACGCGAGGTGCGACGACCTCAGGAAGAAAGGCGTCGCGCCCGCCATTTTAAAATTATTTTTAAAGGAAGAGGAGCGCATGAACGCTCGTGTGCTAAAGGTAGGTGCTTTTTTTAAAAAAAATCATTTCCCTGCCCCCCTCCCGCCCTACCCCTGATGGGCGCAGTGCTGCTGAGGAGCACTGTGCCCCGTGCGCGGAGCTGAGTCAAACCGCGGCAATGGGCCACATGTTCCACGGTCTCGGGCTCAGCCCGAGACCATGGAAAAATCGAGCCCAAAGGGGAGGGCTCTATCCCAGGGCAAGGGAGGGATGATCCCTCCCTGATCCTGGGATTTGCCCCAGGATAAAGCCTGGTCTAGCTAAGGCCTTAGAGAAGGGGTAACTCCTCCTCAACTATTCCACTGATGTCTGTTTTATTTCTGAAGTCTCTGACACAGTTCCTTGGCTGGTCTGTGCTCACTACTGATACTTACGATAAGATGAATAAACTGGAGAATCGAAAGGATATTGCCCAGGATATGGTGCTCTACCATGTGCAATGTGACAAGAACGAAATCCAAGCAATCCTGGTATGGCTTTTCAAGTGTATTTTCTTTCTCATTCATTGATAAAGTTTTACTATTTCAACTGCTGAAGGATCTGGAAGTATTGAAAAACTGAGTGCTACAAAGGCCGGCCATAGCCTTAGGCAAGAGGGCCTCAAGTGGAAGATTTAAGAACATAAGAAGAGCCCTGCTGGATCAAACCAAAGATCCATCTAGTCCAGCACTCTGTTCACACAGTGGCCAAACAGCCATCGGCCAGGGACCAACAATGCAGGACATGGTGCAACAGCACCCTCCCACCCATGTTCCCCAACAACTGGTGTACGTAGGCATACTGCCTCTGATACTGGAGGTAGCATATAGCCATCAGGACTAATAGCCACCAATAACTTTATATTCCATGAATGTGTCCGGTTGCCTTTTAAAGCCATCCAAACTTTTGGCCATCACGACATCTTGTGGAAGTGAACTCCATACTTTAACTATGATTCATGTGAAGAAGTGCTTCCTTTTATTTGTCTTGAATCTCCCACCAATGAGCTTCATGGGATGACCCTGGGTTTTAGCATCATGAGAGAGGGAGAAAAATATCCCCCGATCCACTTTCAGCACACCATGCATAATTTTGTGCAACTCTATCGTGTCTCCCTTTACCCGCCTCCTTTCTAAGCTAAACATTTCAAGGCTATCATGAAAGGGCAGCAATTTTCAACATTATTGTTACTGTATTGGTGTGAGTGGACCTTTGGATTTTCTGCCTTGTGCACCAAAGTGTCTTGGTCCATCACTGAGTGCGAAGAGTCATAACAATCATGTGCATTTGTTTCCACAGCCAACTCGAGAGAAGCTTGGCAAAGAGGTGGCTGAATGTGATGAGGAAGAGCTGACAGCAGTTCTAGTAAGTGTCCATGTGGCTCATCACGGGGTCAACATATCCTTCTCTTAAAAGTCCATAAGTTCAAATTGGGGAACTTCCTATACTGTCGTGCATTATGACTGAGATTGCTATACAGTTATATGTAATACGTGGGGCTGCTTTTGAAAACGGTCCGGAAACTTCAACTGGTACAAAACAGGGTAGCACAGTTACTAACAGGGACTGGCCAATGAGATCACATCACGCCAGTTGTTTTCCAGCTTCATTGGCTACCAGTCCAGGTCTGGGCCCGATTCAAAATGCTGATATTAACATTTAAAGCCCTACTGTAAATGGCTTGGGACCAGGCTATCTGAAGGAACGCCTCCTCCCATGTGTACCTGCCCAGACCCTGAGGTCATCCTCAGGGCTCCGTCTCCATGAGCCCCTGCCGAAGGAAGTGAGACAGGTGGCTACCAGGAGGAGGGCCTTCTCTGCTGTGGCACCCCAGCTGTGGAATGAGCTCCCGAAGGAGGTTCGCCTGGCACCTACACTATATTTTTTTAGACGCCAGGTGAAGACCTTTTTATTCTCTCAGTATTTTAACAGTCTATAAATTAATTTCAACTTCATTGTTTTAAATTTGTATTTTAAATTTGTATTTCTGCACTGCTACTGATTTTATCCTGGTTGTGCTTTTGTATTGTATTTTATATTATGGGTTTATACTGTTGTTTTATATTTTGAATGGTTTTAATTTTTGTGAACTGCCCGGAGAACTTTGGCTATTGGGCGATATAGAAATGCAATAAATATATAAATTTAGGGAGGGACCAAAGGTGGCAGAAATGATTTTATCTCCCAACCCTCATGTCAGTGGTCTTCCAGATTTTAGTCAAGGGGAGGCATATATTTACCCACAGCTTTGACTCAAAAGAAAAGAACATTGTTTTCAAAAATTGAAAGAGACAGATCTATTGCACTACACCTTAATGTTTCTTCTTGGCTAAGCATTATTTATTTATTTATTACATTTATATACCGTCCCATAGCCAAAGCTCTCTGGGTGGTTAACAAGGATTAAAACATGGAAGATCCTCACCATGGGTTATGAAGATAGATTATTTATTCAGCCAAGAGTTTGTGATAAACCATGATCCCTGATTTCTATAAGAGGGCAAACCAAGATTAGGAGAAAGTGAAACTAAACACAGGGGAAGTCTTTCTCCTGGCTGCACAGGAGGAGGAGGAGTGGGGAGAGCGAAACACATGAGCCCATGGGGGAATCCGCACGTCGTTCCGAGATCACTTCCAAGCGACCCCAGAGCGGCGTGAAAGTGAGCGTGTAACTTGCCTTTTGAAGAGCCAACGAAGAGACGTCCTTCCCGCCGCCGCCGCCACCCGCAGACCTCCTTGCCGAGTGGCAAGGAGAGCTCGGCTGAAGAAGGCGGGGTTGAGAGCGGAAGAAGCTCTCCACCCCACCTTCTTCCCCCGAGCGCTCCGTCCCAGCCGGCGAGGAGGGAGTTGGGCGGCGGCGGCGCAAAGGACGTCTCTTCGTCGGCTCTTCCAAAGGCCAGTTACACGCTTGCTTTCACGCCGCTCTGGGGTCGCTTAGAAGCGATCTCAGAACGACGTGCGGATTCCCTCCATGGCTTTGTTCAGGCTCATTCCGGATCATGTGCACAAGTATGGTTTAGCATTGCATGCTACCATGGCCCCAGTTTTTATGTCAGTCGTATCTGGAGCAGCACTGCACCCACAATTCAGAAGACCTTTGAGAAATGCTTGTTGCTTCAACAGTTGAACCGATACCAGATGGGCAACAGATGTCATTTTTCCCCCACCAGCAAACAGAGCTTCCAGATCCTGCACAGTTTGAAATCTACGACTTTCACTTTTCTGATCTGGAAAGGACTGAACTAGACCTCGTGAAATGTGGCATTCAGATGTACTACGAACTTGGAGTGGTGAAAAAATTCCAGATTCCACAGGAGGTGAGTGACAACTTTAACCAGTTTCCCCAGTCGTCCATATCAGGAAGTTTATCTCATGAATGGGGAGGCTGTTTTCAAGCAGACGGACAAACTTCCAAACTGATTCAATCTCAGAAGCAACCAGGTCTTCCTGTTTCCACAGGAAGCTAGCTGGGCAGAGTGCTGATTGGTTGTCCCAATTGACAATAATGAAATCTTTCCTCACTACTACCTTGAGCAGAATTCAAGCTTTAAACAAACAGGCTAAGCTTTTTCTGAAAGCACCAAATGACAAGCTGGCTCCCTGAAATAAAACAAAAGCCAAAAACTTGCTTCAGGCATAGGGGAGGGGCAGAAGTCCATGCTCAATTTGGAGCCAGGTTTATATGTCATCAGAGGAGTAAGAGAGAGTTTCGTCTTGAGGCTTTTATTGATTGCTCACTCACAGTAGTTTGTGGGTCCTTACACAATGTTGTTATCCTCCTGGGCCTCTCCTGCTCTTAGCAACCATTTCCCCAGCATTTTTTAGATCGAGGAAAATATTATATTATTTAGAAATGGTGGGATGAGGCTTATGTGTATTTGTGCAATTCCGCTATTCCACAGTGCCATCTACTGGTTGTGTAATGAAACATATAAATGGCAGAGAAAGAAAAACACATAGAAAAGAGTCGATCTTAATCTTACAAAGAATCTGGAAGCAGAAGCTTCGATAAAGGTGCAGATTAAAAGCTTCATATGGAAAACCCCAAGGTGTGTGTGTGGGCAGAGAAGGGCTCACCCTATAGTAGAAAACCCACAATGGCTCCTGTGGAGAGAATATCTGTTAGTATTTTTAATCTTGCCAGTGTGTCCCTTATGCCCTGGGGGGGGGATGTGGGGGCATGGGATTGTGGATCTTTAGTAGAGTGGCAGTTGATACATCTGAGGACTGAGAGGAACATTTTTGCCCCTCCTTTGTAATTCTTACCTATTTTATTGTATTTTAAATATATCATAAGCCACTTTAAGAACTTCAGGTAATAGGTGGAGTTATTAATCGTACAAATAAATACATACATAAATTAAATAAGTGTGGGGCTGCCTTGAAAAGGGGGAAAAGCCATTTGAGGCAGTCCACTAAATCCCCCATGACCACAAAACATCACCAGATACACACAGAGAGAGAGAGAGAGAGGGAGAGAGAGAGGTGGGGGAAGGAGAGAGAGTTCTTGTCTGATTTCATGAAAACGGTCTGTTTTCCCTCCGCAAAGCTGTCAAAACCTCTGCTCATGACCCTTCTATTTTCACAGGTGCTGGTGAGATTCATTTATTCTGTCAGCAAGGGTTACAGAAGGGTGACTTATCACAACTGGCGCCACGGCTTCAACGTTGCACAAACCATGTTCACACTTCTTATGGTATCTCTTTACAGACACTCCTCTCTCCCAAAATCCTGTCTCGGTTCAGAGCAACTGGCACTTCCTTACACAACTCTCACCCTTCTATCTGTTTGAGTTAGAGTATTTGTCCTTAAATACAAAACCGAAGGTTGGCTCATACAAAGAATAAGTCTTAATTAATGAATACAGTTCTTCATTGCTGCTGATTTTATCTGGTTGAGCTTTTATATTGTATTTTAGATTATGGTTTTATACTGTTGTTTTATACTTTGAATGGTTTTAATTTTTGTGACCTGCCCAGAGAGCTCCGGCTATTGGGCCATATAGAAATGCAATAAATAAATAAATAAATAAATTCGTCTTTTCTAATGGTTTGCATAAAAGATACATGTCTTTGTAACAGCTTCTAAGTAAGATTTCCTGGATTTATTATCCCATCTATGAAGAGCCTAGGTTTTAGATTCAGGTCTTCCCATCAATCCGCAAAAGACTGGGGGCCAGTTTATACAGCCCATGGAATATTATTATTATTATTATTATTATTTATTTATTTATTTAGCGCCATCAATGTACATGGTGCTGTACAGAGTAAAACAATAAAATAGCAAGAGCCTGCCGCATAGGCTTACATTCTAATAAAATAGTAAAAATTTTCCTGGACTACATTATTTTAGGCTGCATGAATGTGGATTTCACATTTGAATGCTCCCCCAACTTGTGCACACAGAAAACAAATACGTCAAGATGAAGGCTAGACTAGAATCCTCTTGCCTGACATACTACTTTTCTATACGAAGGGAATTTTTCATGGCAGATTCCGACTTGAAAATGCTCTCCCATTCACCTCATGTTTTATTTCATTTGTTTTATTTATTTATTGCATTTATATACCGCCCCATAACTGAAGCTCTCTGGGCCGTTTACAAAAGTTAAAAAGATTAGATTAAGAAGACTAAACATTAAAAATCAATATGCAAAATTTAAAAACATAACAGCTAACATTGAAAACAAATTTTAAACACTCAGTCAGGCCAAAGTTAGTTTTGGGGTCAGTTAAAACTCAACATATGTTGTTGAATGCCCGGGATAAAAGGAAAGTCTTAACCTGTTAACACTAAATGCAATGTGCAACAAGCTCAACCTTTTAGGCTTTTCTAAAATATCCCCAGCAGAGTACATTCTTGACTGCTAGTAACTCTACACCAAGCAGGATATGACACTTTGAAAATGGTTTGAAAACTGTATACGGAGTGTGTCCAAGGTCCCAATAGTTGTCACTACTCTTATAAATTTTCCAATTTCCACTCTTTTTCCATTCCTTTTCTATCCTCTAACCAACTTAAATCTCCCACTCCTAACATACTTTCTGCTATATGTCTTAATCTATTAAGTATATGAGTATTACCAGTACTCAAGAATGCCTAGCATTCTTGAGTACTGGTAATTAGCAGACTAGCTAATTAGTAATTTTGCCCTTTGTAGACAGGCAAGCTGAAGCAGTACTACACGGATCTTGAAGCACTCGCCATGGTAACTGCAGCTTTGTGCCATGATATCGACCATCGAGGAACCAACAATCTTTATCAGATGAAGTAGGTAGTTCTCTACTCGTGGCGATACGATTTACGTATATTGTCATGTGGTGAACTGGAGCGGAGCTCCTACCAAATTCTGTAGACTGTCTCTACAGCTTTAAATAATTTCCTTCCATACAAGAGGAATTGAATGGAAGGAAATTACTTTCAAACCAGGCAGCCATTGTGTTTCCTTGTTGGACTCCATTCTTTCTAAGATCCATTCCCCACCCCACCCCACCCCACCCTGCAAGATTAAGAAACTGCAGTCTGAAACACATGGTACACCCAATATTACTTCCTCCAAAAATGCCTAATTTACCAACCTAATTTAGCTTAAAACTCTTTACTACCAGTAACTAAGCCTTTGGAGAGGTATTTCAACTTTTTAGAATTAGGGACACAATGCACAAAAGCTGGGAAGTGGGTGGGGCCAAAGCAAGAGGGCGGGGCCTTCTGGCGAACCCTGAAGGGCTGGATTGAGATCCCTGGAGTACAAGATTTGGCCCCTGAATCTGCAGTTCTGCGCTCCTAGCCTATGCCTTCCAAGAAGTTTTCTATTTTAAATACCTGGGTGAATTCTTTGCTGTCTGCAGCTTTAACTCAGATTTTATTCTTGTTTAATTTCAGCAATGTTCTGTATTTTGTTGTTTTAAATTGCTGTAAACTGTCCTGGTCACGTATATCATTGCTGAAAGACACAATCATTTTGTACATAGCGTTCACGGTCAAGTTATTTGCAGTAAGACCTCGGATTTTCAGGTTTCAAAAAAGAAAAGAAGAAAAAGAAAAAGAAAAAAGAAAAGAAAAAAGGAGGGGAATGTCTCACTGTTGTTTTTGTTGTTCTGGTCCTAATATAACAGTTTACTTAAGGAGGAATCCTATGCATGCTTAGACAAAAAAAAACGTCCTACAACTCCGAATGCTAAGAGTTTTAGGACTTTGAGTGCTTTCAGACAGGGGAGAAATCACATTTCCTTACCGTTGCTCTGCTTCCTACTTTTCTTCCGCATTTGAAACGAGCTGAATTACATGAGAAGAGAGCAGTGACCACATGGCCTGTAATTTAAAACCACCCAGTTCATACAGTTGAATGGGAACAGCATCCTCTAGTGGACATTGTATTGCTCAACTTTCAGAAGAATCGGGTTTACCTAGGTTTATTTTTAAACGGATTACCTGGGGAAAGGAGAGGGAGATGCGCAGGAGGCTCACAATGTTGTCAAAATGAGCCGCAAACTCTCGTGAGTGGTCAGTCAGGAGTGTGCTATAATTCGCTTATCTGTCTAAACATGCATAGGGTTTCACCCTTAGCTTCTTAAAATTTTATTTGCCATTGCTCTAATTATTCCCGGTTTATTTTGTTTATCTAAAATATTTGCTCATAGATCGCAACATCCCTTAGCAAAACTTCATGGCTCCTCAATTCTAGAGAGGCACCACTTGGAATTTGGCAAATTTCTGCTCTCGGAAGAGGTTTGTGGTCACATGTTTAACGTTAAGGTTGGTTTAAGCTGTGTCAGATTGATTTCTGGGAAACTCCAATCTGCAATATTAGATTAGAGTTTCCAATAGATACCAACCAAAGTTCTGCAGCTTTATCAGAGTAAGTACTGATTTACAAATCTGCACAGCACTAAAACTAGAAAAGAACTCAATGCATTTGTAACTGCTTTCTTTTTTCAAATTTGGGGTTTACAGAAGAACTTTTCTTCAAGAAACACGAAGGGATTGGGTTCAGACTAAGATAAATTATGTACTTCAACAGGGGTCTATGATAGGGTGACCATATGAAAAGGTGAACAGGGCTCCTGTATCCTTAACAACAGTTGTATTGAAAGGGAATTCCAGCAGGTGTAATCTGAATATATGGGGAACCTGGTGAAATTCCCTCTTCATCACAACAGTTAAAGTTGTAGGAGCTATAGTAGAGTGACCAGCTACAAAAGAGGGCAGGGCACCTGCAGCTTTAATTGTTGTGATGAAGAGGGAATTTCACCAGGTGCTGCATGCATACAAATGACACCTGCTGAACTTCCCTTCTCTATTACAATTGTTAAAGATATAGGGGGCCCGTCCTCCTTTTCATATGGTCACCCTAGTCTATGAGGAAGAGAAATATAAAATCTTTTAAATAAATAAAAATAGATATTTACTTCAGGTTTTGCCCATATGACACAGCATTAATAAATTATATCTGGCATTAAGGTAAAGTATTAGGGGCAGGGAGGTAGAGATATCCAAGGTGACGCATGACAGATGAGTACTACTAACTTTCCTCTCTGATCTGTGCATCTCTCTCCTTCAGTCCCTGAACATTTACCAGAATCTCAACCGGAGGCAGTTTGAACACGTGAATCACTTGATGGATATTGCCATTATAGCTACTGACTTAGCATTGTACTTCAAGTAAGTATTCAGCTATTTGCTACAGAAATTGAGAATGGTTGATATCTTTCTTTAAACCATGTCTGTGCTTTCCTGTGGAGGAGTGAAGTAAATAAAAAGGAGAGGGTTTTGTTTTGTATCCGTCCAGACAATGTATCTCAGGGCCCTCACAGTCTGCTTAGGAAATAGACTGCTGTTGACCTTTTTCTTTCAGAGGCAATCGCCTCCCTGCTCCCACAGGCAAACAAAATACACAAAAAAGAGTTGGAGAGGGATGATTTTAGAGGCAAACAAGCAGAAAACACACAGTTCCTTGTCTGGAACATGGTTTAACCATGGTGGGGCATGCTAAAGCCAAGGATAGGATGGAGCTGTAAGGCTGCGAGTCTTAAGAAAATTCCCTGGGTTGCTCCACATGGATCTTTTTATTTCAGAGCTGGCACAATACAATTTGGTACCTAATGCAGAAAAAAGAGAGAGTAACTTGCTGCCTTCTTTTTTAAATTTTTTTAAAATTTAATTCATCAAACAATACATCAATACAAATAAAACAATACTACATAATACACAATAAAATGAAATAAACATTTGATAAACATATATTCTAACTTAATTCTCTTAACATAATCATACTTAACATAAAAGTGCTCCCCCCCCCAACCACGGGATCTTATTCATGTTTCCAAAATCTCATTGCTTCTTCTGGAAGTGTTTTCCCTCTCCCCTTTAATAATTCAAATTCTAGAAACTGTTTCCATATTCCCTCAAAGTCATTCATTTTTATCATTCCTCTTCTAACTTTTATATTACATGTTAATTTATCATTAATAGCGATATCCCATATTTCTTTATACCAATCTTCTATATGATAATCCCCTTGAACCTTCCAGTTCCTAGATATCATTAATCTTGCTGCTGTTAACAAATTCGTTATCAATTCTTTTGTCTCTTTATTACAACTCAATTCTCCATATAATGATAACAATGCCACTATAGGTGTCTCTTCAATCTCCATTCCTAAAATTTCTTTTATCTCATTAAACACCATTTTCCATAATTTTAGTACAAATTCACATTCCCACCTCATATGTAAATACGTTCCTTTCTCTTGACAACCTCTCCAGCAGCTTGCTGAATTCATCTTATTTATTTTATTTAATCTTACCGGGGTTAGGTACCACCTCCATACAATCTTATAATAATTTTCTTTTATCCTCACAGACATATTTCTCAACACTCGTTGTTTCCATATCCCTTCCCAACTCTGTTGCCTAACTTGCTGCCTTCTAACAGTTCCCAAATTGTGCTGCTTGGAACAGGTGCCCCACTAACTGTCTCTACATTAACGGGAAATTTTATTGCTTACCCAGGGCTTTGTGCTTCCTGCTTCTTTAGCACAATTGTTCTGGGCTGCATTACAGGGGCAGAGAGAGGCATCCACAAGGTTTGAATTGAATACTTCCCCTCCATTCACTTCAATTGAGACAGCACCGTCTGGTGGTGGAAGATCCTGCTTTTTTCCAGATACTGCCACATTAAAAATGGTTCTTTTAATAGGAAGATTTCCAGCGGATAGCAAACTACCATGATCCGCAAACGACCATGAATGGCCAATCGTGAGCATGCAATAAATCGCTTCTTTAGAGAAGCCCAATCTCAGCCTTATGGTAGGGCTGATCCAAGGCAATCAAAATCTAATTTCATACAGTGATGGTGTATGAAATTAGAGAACCTGGATAGTGTGTGTGTGTGGGGAATTATCAACGACTTTTGCTCTTAGCATTGGGCTGCTGATATGAATTTCTATGAAACTTATCTACAGAAATGGGTTCAGACTTCTTTTGTTTTTTATCTACAATCTTTTTTTTTTCTAAAGGAAGAGAACAATGTTTCAGAAAATTGTTGATGAAGCCAAAGCCTATGACAATGAAAAAGAGTGGGTTGAATATTTATCTCTGGAGGCAACGAGAAAAGAGATTGTCATGTAAGTGAGCTTAAAAAAAACATTTGCCTGAATCCATGAATCACAGTGATTAAAGAGCATAAACGGTGTGCTACTTCGTCTAAGTAAATATTTGTACTGCGACAAGCTGTTCAGTAATGTGCTCGGGAGGCAGGTGTAGCCATTGAGAGACCCTAACCCCACATGATGGGGGTCGGGGCACACTCTGCAGCAATTGGTAAAGGGTAATTGGGAGCCAGGAACCACACCCAGAGCCTGCCTTCATGGTGACGCTTCAGCACTGCGCGGCCACCAAACCCTTCAGTTTCACTGCTGTGGGGTAGCAGCAGATAATCCAAATGAAGGATTTCCAGTGGCCGTTTGGCTCACTGGGCCTGCCCCCTGCCCCTTGGCCAGCTTCCGGCGACCAATTAGAGGTCACCTTCTGCCTGGAAATGCCCCCGGTGCGACGCCAGAGTGAGGTCCAACGGCAGAAGAGCCGTGCTGACCTCGCTTCAGCGGGAAAAGTCGGGTAAGTGCTCAGCTTGGTCCATTTGCCCCGCGGTGGCCGCGAATCGCTGACTGTGTCATATAACCAACGCAGCACCGAATCGCAGCCACCACGGGGCGAAGACGACCTTTAGACAGCCCCCAATCTCACTCCACTCTGTGATTTAAGTAGCTTTAATGGTTTCCTCCCAGGAAAGGTCACACTCAGAGCAGAGCGAGCCTCTCAGCCATTTAAGCCAATTGGGTTGGATGAATCATTTTAGCTGCAGCCTTCGGGAGCCAAGTTGGAGCAGAGGATTCAAAATGAACCTTGAAGGACCTGGGCAATGCCAGGGGCTGCACTAGCAACCTCCTCGCCTCCCAACATTGAAAGAGTTGCAATCAATAACTCATTGCAGGCTTCTGTCTTAGGAACGAAAGCAATACTTTGCAATAGATTAGTCAGCATTCCGTGGTGCATCCTATATACATTTAAGGATAGGCATGACAGCTCACACTGCTACTAAGTCTTTGCTAAGAACTATAAGCCCAGGATTAAGGAGATTTCAGTTCAAGGTCAAAAGAGACGACCCTTTTATCCAGTCACATGATAGATTGCCTCCTCCAACGCCAACTGAAATTTAAAGAAAAGAAATCAAAGTAAAACGATACAAGTAGGCATCAGTATGAGCTGGTTCAGAATAACTTGATTCAGAATTCTGTTGTGCAACAGCCCCAGGGCATACTACACTGATATCTCCAACCTTTCTATAGCCAGGTTTAAATCCCCCAAAGTTCTACTGTTTCTCCCTGCCAGGCAGGTCTCTCTTCCATATTTCTGTTTGTTTTTATTTTGCCAGCCCATATGGATGCCTTCTTGATGATGTGTTCTTTGAAGCCTACTTGTCAGCTTTATTTAGCGCAAAATATACAGAGCCTAGATTGCTGACTGCGGGTGTGTGTGTGTGTCTTTCCACACCCAGGGCTCGTAATGCTACCAGTCAGGAAGCATTGCGCAGCAACTCCATCTTTTTCTCTCTCTGCCTTTTCTTTCTGCAGTAAGAAAGAAACTGGAATTGTTTAGCTTGGAAAAAAGGAGGTTAAAGGGAGACATGATAGAGGTGTGCAGAATTATGCATGGTGTGGAGAAGGTGGACAGGGAGACATTTTTCTCCCTCTCTCAAAATACTAGAACCCGGGGTCATCCCATGAAACTGATTGGTGGGAGATCCAGGACAAATGAAAGGAAGCACTTCTTCACACAGCGCATAGCTAAAATATGGAACTCACTACCACAAGATGTAGTGATGGCCACCAATTTGGATGGCTTTAAAAGGGGGTGGTAAATTTCTGGAGGCGAAGGCTATCAATGGCTTCTAGCCCTGATGGTTGTGTGCTATCTCCAGTATTTGAGGCAATAAGCCTGTGTGCCCCAGTTGCTGGGGAACATGGGTGGGAGGGTGCTGTTGCACCATGTCCTGCTTTGTTGTTCCCTGGCCGAGGGCTGGTTGGCCACTGTGTGAACCGAGTGCTGGACTAGATGGACCCTCGGTCTGATCCAGCATCAGGGCACGTCTTATGTTCTTATGACATTGCATTCCGTGTTAATCCTACTTAGAACAGACCCATTGAAATGAATGGGACTTTAGACTAACATTGGATACAACCCTATGTACCCACTGATCCACACGCCCGTTGTGCACACCTTGACACAGAGTGAATCCCATTCCTTCTGTGAGACTTGCTGCTGAGTACCTAACACAGATTTACCCCTTGGATCAAACCATAACGAATGTGGAACAAAAGCAGGCGATAACATATAGTGCCTACCCTATGTCTTCGATTCTAAGATGCACTGGAAACCCCCTCCCCCTTAATGTTCTGTGAATGAGGAAGGGCAATGGTGCTAGAAAAACCCTGTCTGGAAGCACCCTGTGACAGGGTGAATAGTACTTATCTTGCCAGTCTTAAAGCAACTATGCTGATTTCCTGTCCGTTTCTTTGCTTAATGTTTCTTTCCCACAGGGCTATGATGATGACTGCCTGTGACTTATCTGCTATCGCAAAGCCCTGGGAAGTACAGAGTAAGGTCAGGTGCCTGATAAGTCAAGCCTACTCTTTAACACTAAACAACAATTTGCATAATCCTAGGTTTCACGATCATTTAATTGATTAACTTATTATCTAACAGCTCCGTCTGTGTATAAGGTGCTTTACAAAATGACATAAACAGGAGACAGGTGCCTGCCCCAATAATCTGAACTCTAACAGTTGGGAAATTGGGGCGATAATAATACATTATTATCACTATCATAATCATCATCAATATTATTGCTCATTATTTATTGCATTTTTTATTATTATTTATTGCATTTGTATAGCCGAAGCTCTCTGGGCAGTTTACATAACTTGTTTCCACCCACTCACTGGTAGTCCTCATATACTATCAATAACATTTAAAAGCAAGGCAGCCTAAAAGAATTGACTAGCAACTCTGTTTTAATATGAAAAAAGTGTTCAGAGTACAGTTCTATAAAAGCTGGAAACAAAAAGTCTGCTGGCAAAGAAATGGGGCCTGCTTCAGTATCGGGGCCTGCTTCAGTTGGACCCCCCCCCCCCCCAGGGCTAACATCTTCACCTTGTGGGGAAGAAGGAGCTGTTGGTTTGCCCCTCCATTGGGAGATGAGAGGACGGAGCAGGGCCTTCTCACCAGCCTAAGCAGTCTCCTTAATTTCTTTTTATTTTCTCCCTCTTCCCTCCCCATCCACTTTTCCTTGTGAGTCGTGTCTTTTTTTTTTTAGAATGTAAGCCTGAGAGTAGGGACTGTCTTCTTTATTGATACATTGTAAGCCGCTCCGAGAGCCTTTTGGCTGAGGTGCGGGATAAAAATACTCTAAATAAATAAATAAAGAAATAAAGAAATGGCCATTGAAGCATGCTTCTACGCTGCTTCTAAAAGTGAGCACTGATCGTGATAAGAGGGTTTCTGATCGAGTATGGCCGCTGCTAAAATGGAGATGCCCCAAAGTTGAGGTGTTTGTTCTTCTTGGCTGCAGGTGGCGCTACTTGTAGCAGCTGAATTCTGGGAACAGGGAGACATGGAAATATCTGTCCTTCAGCAACAGCCTATTGTAAGTGGACCACAAAAAGGAGATGTTCAT
Organism: Elgaria multicarinata webbii; assembly: GCF_023053635.1. Lineage (NCBI taxonomy): Eukaryota > Metazoa > Chordata > Lepidosauria > Squamata > Anguidae > Elgaria > Elgaria multicarinata. The sequence goes on from NC_086176.1 coordinate 16,674,939, forward strand.
TGAGTCGTTCCCTGTCCTCATTCTCCCACCAACTTGCCTCCAAGGCTTTGCTTCCAATTCTAAGAAGTCCAAGGCTATCTTGTGTTCAAGCTTCTCTTGCTGAATAGCAACATGTTCATCATTATGACGGGAAGAGGAACGGGCTGAGTGGAAGAATTGGTCTATGTATTACAAGGACACGTTGTGCTCCTGACTGTGGGGTCGTCTTATGGAAGCCAGGTCAACCAATTTCAGGGACAGTGAGGAGACTTGGCCTCCACTGCATGGTATCCTTTTGCCAACAGGAGGAAATGGCAGCCACTCACTTATCCAGGAGATAATAAAGGGGTACATTTGGGAACATCACTGAGGTGGGGGGCTAAACCTGAGCCAGAGGACCTCAGGTTTTATGAGTCCCAGATTTTCCTGTTCTCCAAAAGTCTTGCTGATTGCAGCAGCAGCCCATGTACTTTGTCCCACAGAACTTATGGGGTGCCACTGAGAACAGAGTGTGCTGTTATCTGCATACATAGCATCACTCTGGCTTGGGCTTCTTAGCCACAGTAGAGTATAGGAAAGGGACAGAACTCAGGAAGAATTATAGTTTAAAAAGTTATTGCTGTTTTCTCCTAGCCTATGATGGACAGAAAGAAAGCTGCGGAGCTTCCAAAACTTCAAGTCGGTTTCATTGACTTTGTGTGCACATTTGTATATAAGGTAAGCAGTTAGCACTAGGGCTGTGCACAGACCCACCCACCCCCCATTCACTTTGAATCCCAATTTGGACCTTCTGAATTGAGCCCAATTCACGTTGGATCGATTCAGACCCAGTCCGCCTCACCTCAGATCTGAATCGCGATTCAGATGTCCGAATTATTCAGATTTTTTATTTTCCCGTAGACTTGCATTGGAAATGATAAACGCCTATAACATTTTTATTTTTCAAGATAGAAACTTGAAAGTTGGTGACCTTACAGATGCCTTGGAGTTACTCATATGTGCTAAATCTCAGACACATCTGTGCAGTGGAATTTCTATAATCCACTGCTAGGAATGTGATTTTTCAAGGAAACAATTAAAGCAGCCACTCAAAGCAAAGAGCTATTTGAGGAGGTGTGTATTCATTCAAGCTCACACTATCCCTTCAAGTGCAAATCTCCCCTACTTTTTGTTTGTTCTGAAGCTGACACATCCCCAGGCTCTTCCCATCCAGAGAGAAATAGGGAAAGTACACTGCCTGCAATACACACATTACCTGGCTGGGAGCAATGTGCCACAGAAATTGAGCCAAAGCAAAGCCAGAAACACAAACCAGCCCTGCAAGGCAGGACCAGACAGATCATATTGGAGAAGTGTGCAGGTGCTCAGGCAGGCAGGCAGGCAGAGAAGCAGCTATGCGGGTGGGCACGGAGAGGCCAGCAGAAAACAAATAAACTGGCCCTGCAAGACGGGCACAGTGGTTCAAAACATAGACAGTGAGAGATGCTTTGGCATCCCCTTAATAGGAGGCTAGAAGGAGGATTGTTTCAGGGTCCATCTTATTGCACTATAAGCAGCACAGCCAATAATAATAATAATAATCTGTGAGTTCTATGTTGTTTAGTCTCTCAGTGTCTTTTGCTTTGTGTGTGTGTGTGTGTGTGTGTGTGCTGTGTGTTGTGCACAAGCAGTACACAATCATAAAGCACATATTTATAAATTCCATCAGAAAACAAGGGTTGAACCGATCTGCTTCAAACTTGGCATGGCTAAAGCCCTACTGAAGACCTACCACGGTCTAATATTCATGTATCTGTAATTTCATTTCCCCCCCTGAACTGATATGCTTCAGCCTTGGCATGCCTAAAGCCCTACTTAGGAGCTATCATGATACTAAGTTTCATCTCTTTATCTTTAAAATGACAGCATATTTTAAAATAAATAAATTTAAAACCCAAAATTTAAAAAAAATCAGGGGATGAACCGATGTGCTTCAAACTTGGCAGGTACGAAGCCCTACTGAAGTCCTATCATGGTGCCAATTTTCATATCTATCTGTGCTTGAAAAATGTCAGACTCAATCCAAATGGATTCGGATCATGTCGATTTGCTTTGGACTGATTCGGACCTGGTTCAATTCAGATCTGTTTCAAAACCCTCCAATCACCCTGATTCGCCTTGGATTCGGGATTCAGATCCGAAGTGATGCACAGCCCTAGTTAGCACACACGATCCATGAGAACCACAACTAGCTACACTTCAGATAGTTTAGGGAAAGAATCTTTAATCAGAAGTAATGATTTTCAACATCAACACATCTCTATTTGCTCAAAGGATGCTGGCAGGCAAAATCATGGCATAATTTAGGAAACCAAGTTGCTTCTGCAATAGCCATTTACCATCCTTTGTTCAGTCACTTTTTATGGACAACCCAGATGATATTTTTACCCAGATGACAAAAATTTGCACCAAAATTTCTTGGTTTATGTTGCTCCAACTATTTAGATTTTTGAGGGAAGGGAAGGGGTGCAGAAATGGAGTTGAAGGCTTATAAAAATGAAGAAGGGAGCAGAACAGGTTCTTGTGGCCAGTGAGAAAGACTGGGCACTGTGTAGGGGACTCAGGTCCTCCCACTATGGACAATAGTTCTGTTTCTGAGTTTCTGCCTGCTTTTCTTTCGTTTGCTTCAGGAATTTTCACGCTTCCATGCAGAAATCCAGCCAATGTATGAAAGATTGCTGAACAACAGAAAAGAGTGGAAAGCCCTGGCAGATGCATATGATGCAAAAATGAAAGTCTTGGAGGACGAGCAAAAGAAAGAAGCAGAGAAAATGGTTGCCACTAAAGGTTAGAAAAGAAACAACACGTTGCTGCATTTTGGAATGGTCTTCTCCCTTCGATAACCCTCTCTCAAATTAACAAAGATGCACTTCACATTTTGAATGAAACAAAAGTACTTGAAACTAAGGCCATTTCTACATCTGCCTTTTCCTCCGGGATTGTCCCGGGATCACCCCTGTGCATGCAAACGACACACAGGGGATCCCGGGAGCAGGCAGAGACAATCCCTCCATTTTCCTGGGATAATCCTTAGGTGTAGAAAGGGCCTAAGAGGCTGCCTCAACGGTGCTGAGTTGGTGCTACTCCACCACCAGACCCTGTGGTATCCCTGCTGTGAGGTGGCAGCGAATAATCCCCACTGGGGGACACAGTGTGGGCTTTCTGGTGGCCATTAGCCTTGCTGAGCCTGCCCCCTCCTGCAGCTTCCAGCAACCAATAGGAGATCACCTTCCACCTGGGAATGCCCCCAGTGCAGAACTGAAGTGAGGACAGATGGCGGAAGAGCCGTGCTGACCTCACTCGGACAGGAAAAGTTGGGGTAAATCCCCAACTTTTCAGCTGCGAATTTTCGGCTCTTTGCCCTGGGGTGGCTCTGAATCCGTGGCTGCATCATATAACTGATGCAGCCCGGATTCGGAGCCACACTGGGGCAAAGACAATGTATAGGCAGCCCCCAAGACATCCTACTTGAGATAGGTTTATTAATCTTTCAAGCACAAATGGACTACTAGCAATATTCTAAGACCAATACAGCCCAGCTGTCCTCAATCCAGCAGTCATCTCCATAAACTTCAGACATCCTTCCTCAGGCAACAAAAAATTCTTGTCCTCCACTACATCCCAAATCCGCCTCATCCCTGCCAAAATCATCTCTCTCAGCCAGCATTGCCACGCTTTCTTCTGACCCCGCTGTTGCAATTACAACAGCAGCCTGTCAAGCAGAGATTAAGCAGGCTGTGCTTCATAGCTGCTTGGCTTTTTCAAACGACACCCACAAATCCTTGCACCCGAATAACAACTCTTCTTTCTTCCCACAGGATCAATGACGAATTGCAATGGAGAAAGTGGTCCCTCATCTACAACTTGCTGCATTATTTAAGCCCCAAACAGACTGTTTCAGGCATGATGCCGCTCCAAGCCTAGTTATGCTCTGAGGGGGAAGCTGTCAAAGGGGGGAATAGGCCGCACCCCTGAAAATGGCTGGGGAAGGGGTAAGCCCAAGCAAAGCCCCTGTTTCCTCAATTTGGGTGGACTTCTCCCTACCAGCCATTTTCAGGTCCAGCCTCCCCATTATTGAATGATTATACGACAACTGCTCCGGTCAGTGTGAGGAAGGCCTACTCTGAAGGCCAATACGAGGGCTTTGACAACTGTCCCAATACACACCTTCAGAGCAGTTCCTTCCCACATTGACAGTGGCAGTTGTCATATAATCAGTCAATGGGGAGACATCCAAAGCGTCAGAAAACTGAAGCAAGCCTCCTCCTTGGGTCCAAAATGCCATGGACTGAAGTAAATCACTCCACTATCTGAGCACCAAAGCCCATTCCCGTGTGTGTGTGTGTGTGTGTGTGTGTGTTTTCGGTATGTACCCCTACAATACGCCTTTCTGTTAACAGACAACTGAGGACCTAGAACTGTCCCAAAGGAAGAGCGGGTAGTTATTGGTCAAAGCAGCTCATTCACATGAGATGAAATATCCAAGTCGTTATAAAGGGCAAAGAAACCCCGTAATTTCAGAACTGAGCAAATTGGTTCTTCGTTGACATAGAAAAGCAGTCTGGCGTTGATCCTGCAATATTTAGTCATGAGGAAGGGCTCTTCCAGATGGAGATTTTAAGGTGCTATCAGCTTGCCTTCTAAGTGGGATTTTTAGGATTGTCCACACTATGTTATTCGTCTCCTGCAGTTGTCCCGTGTTATGCCATGTTTGCTCCCTGCTTCTCACATATTTTCTCACACTGAGGAAAATCTGTTGATTATTTTCTGGTGTGGAACAATTATATGAACCAGTTTAGAGAGCTTCGGCTATGGGGTGGTATATAAATCCAATAATAACATCAACAACAACAACAACAACAATAAATAAAACAGTGGCGTGGCTGCCTGGTTTTGGAAGCTTGTGGCATTTTGTGGAGGTGTAGCTGTGTGATGTTGAAGGTGATACCGCTGGGGGCGCTGTTTTCATGGCTTCAGGCTGGCCAGAGAGCTGCATTTCTCCCCCGCCAAGGAAGCTGGTCACATCTCCCCTCGTTGCTCTTCCCTTCATCCCCCATACATCCTCCATCCTGTTTTAGCAACAAAATAAAGAACCCTGAATCCGAAATGAATAGGGGTGTTTCGGATCCAAAACAATTCAGCTGAGGTCCAAAACAACCTGAAACTAGTATCTTGAGAGGTAGTTTCCCCCTCAAAAAAGAAATGAAAGTACAGATACAGACCTGAAAATTAGCACCATAGTAGATCTTCAGAAGGGCTTGATGCATGGCAATTTTGAAGCACATAGGTCCATCCGCTGACTTTTAGTGATTTTAAGGGTTTTAGCCAAGTTCAGAAAGCTCTGTGCGTATTGGCAGCCGTGATTGACAAGTTCTTACCTAAATTGGCAGGAGGAAGTACAGGCTGTCCTAATTATTGCCTGTGTTCCTTTGCTTTTTGTGAATGGGGGGATGGTTTGAGGGTAAAATCTTCAAAATAATCCTAAAAATCAGTGAATGTGCTTCAAAATTGCCATGCATCAAGCCCTGCTTACATTCTATGATGATGCAAAGTTACATGTGTGTTTCTGGAAAAATGAGGAAGTTATAGCACTTTGAAATGACTGGTACTCACATTATTATTATTATTATTATTATTATTATTTATTATTATTTATTTATTTATATAGCACCATCAATGTACATGGTACATTGTACATTGCAATGATTTTAAAAAATCATTGCAAGAAAACCGATGGAAAGATCTGTCTAAAATTGGACACACATAAGCATCTCCAAGGTATCTGTAAGCTCACCAAATGTCATTGTTCTATCATTAAAATGAAGTAGTTACAGGCATTTCTTTCAGACAATGCATGTCAATGGAGAAAATGGCGTCCGAATAGCGTTTCGGAGGTCTGAATTTTTCTTCGGATTCGGATACGAAATGGGGGGGGGTGTCCCCCGAAACGAAACGGGCCTGTTTCGGAAGGTCCAAAATGGGCTCCGAAACGAAACCGGTTGTCCGTGCACAGCCCTAATTGGGACTATGGCATTCTAGAACAAGAGGATAAACCTCCCCTCACCCAAACTCACACAGCTCCTGGAACACCATGGTCCTGATCCGAATCAGGGCGACATGGACATGTAGGAGCAATTTCGTTAGTACATGGAAATTCAGCTTGTGCTTTACAGTGGAAGTCCAATGATTGGTGGCACCAGAAGCCTTCAACTGAAAGAGTCCTAAATCCCATCGAAAGAAATGGAATTACATGAACCTTAACTAAATTGCCCCATTGGTTTCAATGGATCTGATATCACAAATAATATTAGCTGGACTAGTGCCAATGTATCTCGTAACGGAGCATATGATTCATTTTTAAGAAGTACAAATATAGATTTTACATGCACATTTACCGATTTAATTTGCAACAAGTTGTTTTTAAAAGAGAAAACATGTTTAATTGCTTTAAGACCCTATTGAAATAATAAAAAGTGCACCTTTTTTTAGTCACCGAATTTTATTCATTTTGCTATATGATGAGAACCTGCTATTCCATCTGCCACGTTTCCTGCCCCTTCCATTTCTCCATCTATATTGCCTGCACCCTGCCCTAACTGAAAGGTTGACTGCTCTGATCTCATCCGCTCTGCTTGAAGCCCACCAGCTTGAACGCAATCTCCAACATCTTCCTCCCTTCTTCTCCCCCTGCCCCCTCACATCTTAGCACAGTGGTCTTCATTATTTTACAAACTGGAACCACTCTAGATCCAGGCACCAGCACTGAGGGCCACTTGGAGGGCTTTCCTGGGCCATGGGCATCCTCTCCTCTTCCCCCATTTGCCAGTCAAGCAGAGATGCTTTGTACCAGGCCTGACTGGAGGCCTTTTCGGACCTCCATCCATCCGCCTGTACTACATCTGAGCAAGGCCTCACCATCGGTCAGTTAGCAGAAAAGCAAATTCTGACAAGCTCACAGGGCCCCCATATATGCGACAATGGGATTGCTCCTCATTAAATATAAACCCGAATTTTCGTTGATTTGAATCTAGGTAAAGAACGTCACAGTGCAGCAGCAGCAGCAATTTATTCCCTGAATTTTTTTTATAGTGCAGTTATAAATGCGCATATACGCAGATTAGATGCTACAGAGTAAAGTTGATGGAAGCTATAAATTTTATATGCAGAACTCCGCAGATTCATATAACAGACAAACTGGGAGTGGGGGGGGGGGGAACGAGGCAGGAGAATCAGAGAAGTCAAACTAAAAACGGCACGAAGGAACGAGGCAGCTGATAGGTGGGAAATCGGCCAATCATGTTGTCCTACCCTCAAAGCTTTGCCCACATGTCAAAATGCGATTTAACTCCCCCAAAGACACATAACCATAACGTGGTGCAAACTCGGACGTGATCGAAAAGTCACTGTAAATCGCAAATGCGAATATGCGGATTATCGTGTAAAAAACCCAGCACTACGGCGAATGGACAGCTGCGTCATGTGTCCTGAAACGTGAATATGCGCGTTTAGGTTAGGGTAAACAAGCTGTATAAACAAGCCCATGGTCTTAGGATTGGGATGTATCTTTTTCTCATCACTGAGAGTGCTCTGCTGTATTCACGGCAGCAAAATCTCCCAGCACAGGTCCACACTCCCTCTCTCACCTGCGCATTCAATTTCCCTTCCACCTTCAGCAACCGTTCAGTACAGCCCTGCAGCTAGCCGATCACATTGCCCTCTGTCTCATGGGCCCGTCCTGTTCCACGGCCAATGGGCCAATTGCTCCTGCATTCTCCTTTTCTTCCCTGCAGCAGGTGTCTAACAGCTAATTATTAGTGGCAGGTCTCTGACTCCCCACCCCAAAAGCCTTCTCATGTAGCCCAGATCACAGCAGCCAGCCCACCACTAAAACAAACTGCAAAGCTAGAGAGCCTCTGCTGAGAGTGAGCTGCTACTGAAGAGAGGTGTGTGAAAGAGAGGAAGGTGGACAGCAGCCCTCAGGCTTTCCAACACTATCCATTGGTCTTTAAAGTGGAGATAAAATGAATGGATGGTTGCAGTCCTAATCTCTGCTTGGGGACAGAGGAAGGGAGGCCTAAGAATTAGAGCAGCCTGAAGCATGGGGATGGGCTTGACCATGGCCCAGGGGAGCTTGGGCTTGGCTGTTGCAGGCATGGACATTACCATCAGAGATCATCTGAAGCGAAATTGACGTGAATCAAGCTTAAGGATGTTTATGCAAACTTCTATCACACAATCTGAGTTTTATCTTGGTATTTATGGAGGGCACAGATCTTGTAACTTTTGTGAACCGCCCAGAGAGCTTTGGCTATTGAGCGGTATAAAAATGCAATAAATAAATAAATTGTGAGATTTGCAGGAGCAAAAGAAACCACATGTTTGGAGCAAAAGAAGCAAACGTTGTTTACACAATCAGCTGCTGGTGTAGGCCTTCTCCAGAAGAGTATGGAGAATCCAGGCCTGGCATACTATTAACTCAGTAGGAATGGCTTCTGACTGTGGGAAGCAGAGCCTGGCCTAGATATGCTTTTGGTCTGATCCAGCATGACCCAAGCCTGCCCCACAATGGATATAAATATAACCTATCCACTTATATTGGGTAATTAATTTCATTAGTGCTTACATCAGAGTAACCCTGTATGAAATTGAAGCCTATATTGTAAGCCCCGTACATGACTACTCAGAAATAAGCCTCATCAGGTTCAATGGAACTTACTCTCAGGTAAGTGCATGTCTAAAATGATGGTCTAACAATGCAATCCTGACCACACTTATTTGGAAGTAAAACCCCATTGAAATCCATGTGACTTGCTTTCCAAATAAACCTGGTTAAAATCTAATGTTAAGACACATTTAACGTGGAAGTTAAAACCTGTTAACTTAATAATCACCCTAGAAATTCCTTCTCTGTGCCCCCCACTCCTGGCTCATAGCTTCTGAAGCCCATCCCTAGTGTTGCAGCCACAGCCATATCTTGGGCTTCATCTTGACATGAGAGAAGCCATGTTTGATCAATCTAATGGAAAGGTCAGACCTTGGGCATTGTTAAATAGCTGAGCAGCATCTTTTAGAAACCGTCTGCGTTTCACAAGACCCCCACACATCCACCTGTATCTCGCTTATGCAAACCGAGGGACAGCAGGAAAGCTACACTTTCCCTTTTTCCCTAGCCGAGCAAGATCCCCCTTTCCCTAGTCGCCTTGGTAACAAGTCTGCAGGAAAGTTATGGTCAGCTAGAATTTCCATTTTGGTAAACAAGCTTTCTGTTCATGCTCTAGTTGCTTCTGCCGAACTGGCTAATAAAACAGCTGAAAAACCCAGCAAGCCTCAGAGAAGGGTGCTCCTTGGCAGAGGTACGTCTTCTCTCCATTGCAATGTGAATTCCTTTCTATCAATAAAAGTGTGTTGAACCATAAGAAGCATCTTTGTAATGTTTGGGCCACAACACTAGCACAATTCAGCAAATGTTTGTTTTTTAACCAGCCCTAAAATGGATGTGTGTGCATGCGCGTTTGTGTAGGAGTACAAAGCGCTTCTTCCAGCTCTTCTCGAGGGGAGGTGACAGGGGGTATCTGCTGTACAAATTCCTGCAAGTTCTGCTCACCCATGATCTCTGAAATGGCACAGGGTTTATCGCCGTACCCACCAGGACAACCTGAGACTGTCCCCTTTTGAATCTGGTAACTCTACAAAAGAGGGCAGGGCTCCTGCAGCTTCAACTGTTGTGATGATGAGGGAATTTCACCAAGTGCTGCATGGATACAAATGGAAAGGAAAGGAACCTCTCGTGCAAGCACTGAGTCATTACTGACTCTTGGAGGGACACCAGCTTTTGCTGACGTTTTCTTGGCAGGCCTTATAGCGGGGTGGTTTGCCATTGCCTTCCCCAGCCGTTATTACCTTTCCCCCAGCTAGTTGGGTACTCATTTTACCGACCTCAGGAGGATGGAAGGCTGAGTCGACCCGAGCCAGCTGCCTGAAACCAGCTTCCGCTGGGATCGAACTCAGGCCGTGGGGAGAGTTTCAGCTGCAGAAAACTGCTGCTTTACCACTCTGCACCACACGAGGCTGGATACAAATGACTCCTGCTGAAATCCCCTTTTCTATGCAACTGTTAAAGATCTGAGAGCCCTGTCCTCCTTTCCATATGGTCACCCTAACATATTGGCCACTCCACCTGACTGCAGCAGGAAGAGAGATGGGATTGCAGGGCCATTCAGTCCCCTCTGTTGAGAGACCCCCCTCAACTGTCATCTGGCAGCAGCCATTCCCACAGGTTACAGCACAGGGAGAAACAGAAAGCAGAACCCAGTCCTTGGCTTCCTTTAGAATACCAGTTCCGTTTGGCTCCTCCTCTCCTGAACTGTTTCTATTCAAGCTGGTCATTGTTAAGAACGTTGCTGGGCCTGAAGTTTTTAGCTCTTGCCATCTCACCCCCTACCCCTTTTCATAGATTGTGAGCCTCCATGGAGGGACGGCCATGTGCTGATACTACTGGCCTTATATAAAACAGCCTGTAAGGGTTTTCAGCTGAATAAATTCCAGCTAATTGGCTGCACAGAAAGCTGTGTTGTCACAGAATCCAGGCCAAAGCAGATCATTGAACTTACTGAAAAAGCCAAAGGAAGCAAAAACTGATTTTCTATCAATGTATTTATTTTCCATAACTCTTTTTTAAACATATGAGTTTATCTTGATTATTTTTATTCGGTTCTTTGAAAAGATATTTTTATTTACATGACCAAGTCAATTAACCTAGCAGGTGACCCCTGCTCAATGCCCAGAGGAAGGCGAAAAACCTCCAGGAGTTCCGGACAATGTGCCCTGAAGGAAAATTCCTTCCCGACCCCAAATATGGCGGTCAGCTCTACCCTGGGCATTAGGGGAAGGCCATGAACAAGAAAACTGCATGTGCTTCCTCCTTCCCCAGTGTCTCAATGATATCTTGCAAGTTCTGTGGCTGTCGTCCATAGGAAGCCATCCTGGATGGAACACAGGACAATGAGGATATTCTTTCTTCATCTTCATGCAGCTCTGGACTGAACTGATTCCCTGGTGAGCAGGCCTGAGCATAGATTCCAAAGGATCCAGCAATTTTATCCTTCAACAACCTTTAGTCTGTTGATGAAAAGGAAGGAACGTGAATAATTTCAGGGTCATTCCGGCAGAACTATGCAAAATAGTTGTATTTTTTGGTTGAATTAAAAATGTTTTGAAGCACTCCATACCAGTATGTTTTGATTCACCCATTCCAAGTCAACCTGCAGTCTTAGATCAATATCAAAGGCCCTGCTTGGGTGTCCACCTGTAACAACAGTTTGATTTTCAGGTACGAAGGATCAGGCCTTTTCTGTAGAACACCCCACCACACCCCATGCTTGGCAAAGTCTGTTCCTATTGACTTCCACCAAGTCACATCTATAAGTCTTCAAGTGGGCCCTGAAGACTTACCTTTTCACCTTGGCCTATAATTGAGCTACTTTATTGGGTAAAAATGAGGGGGTGTAGCCAGCTGTTTTAAATTGTTAACGTTTCAATATTCATTTTATAGTTTTATCATTGCTTTATTATGCTTTATGGTTTTAATCATGTGTTGGGAGTATTTCCCTAAACAGTAGTCTATAAATCTTTTAAATAAATAAACTAACTGTAAATCAGTCCACTGCTTTTGCCAGAAAGTTCACCGAATGTGTCTCAGTGATTGCTTGAATCTTTCCTTCTTCTGCCTCACACATTGCACTATTATGATCAGAACCCACAAATTTAGTCTCTGCAGCAATAACTAATTGGAGAGAGAGTCATTACCAACCTCTCAGTTCTCTGCAGTTCCACTCTCTCTGGATGAGCTGTGTAATGAACTTACCTTGCTGTTTACATTCCTGAAGATGCATCTACCAGTTCGCTGGCTTCATTTTTTTTTTAACAAAGCTGGATTCATTACATGGATTGTATGAAAGATTTTAAAATATATTTCCCTCTGAGGCATTCATTAGATGCAGAGTAATGAAAGTGGTAACAAATTCAGAGAGTGGGTATAATGCACCTTTTAATTTTGAAAATGCCCTTTCCGTCTGCAAAAAAGACACAGACATGAAAAAATAATTAAAAAAACATCATTAATGTTTTCATAGTTTAAAAAGACCAGTTAGTCAGGAAAAATGACTCACCTGCTGTTTCGGCAATAGAGACATTTTAGGGGCCTACCTGAAAGTTGATGATCCTCTGATGTTTTGTATATCCATGTTCCTGAAGGAATGCAACCAGTTATGGTCTGTACCTTGCTTTCTTCTTCCATTTGAAAACTACTAAATTTCTTTATCCTTTTCCAGCCAAGGCAATGGTGTACTGCTGTCAGTTTGCCTGCAGTTCCTTGTACCGGTGTGCGATTGCAGGCTGGACGTATTTTCTTTTCACCCTTCTAACCAAGCCTTGACAAAGATTGTTTAGGGAGTCAGGAAAAGCAAAGGACAGACTTTGGCAAATTGAGATTCTAAAATACTGACCTCATCTGCTGGATTCCTTTGTTCCAGTCTCCTTCGGAATACACAATGACATGTTCTAGAACTGAAAGGTGTTTCATACCTCTCACCTGGCAGCCTTTCCAAGGAGCACAACTTATTTCACTATTCCATATGTTCTTCAAAGCATTTAGCTTCCATGGTTTTACAGGTGTCACATATAAGGCGTTGACTATTCTTATTTTTCAGGGTCCCTAATATCAAATAAATGAGAAGTCTGGAAAGCTCACCTGGCAAGCTGCATTTTTGAAATATTGTTGGGAAAATGGGTTGTCATTTTATTCTTTTGTATTATTTTTACACACGGTATTAACTTTTATCAATGAAAGTTTTTTTATTTCTTTCCGTCTCACACACCTGGTGCTGTAATTGATCAGAATGCACAGATTTAGACTCTGCAGCAATTAATTTGATTTAATGGAGTTAATTATTTACTTTCTGCTGTCCTCAGTTCCTTTTCCTCTGTATAATCTATATAATGGAAGTACCTGTGCGGTTGACATTCTGAAAGAGACATCTAACACCTGGCTTCATAGAAAAGCTGGATCTGATTTTACAGATTGTATTTAAGATTGTAAAATATATGTCCTGCTCAGATGTTTATTAGATAAAGTGCAACCACTCAAAGTGATAATATAGCTCCGTTTCACTTGGAAAATTCGTTTCAAACTTTAAAAGATCACATAAATTAATAAATAATGGTTTAAACTTCACCAGTGTTTTCAGTGATTGATTTGAAAAGCCTAACAACCAGAAAAAGTTACCACTATCCACTTTCTTTAGCAATAAAGACCAGCTTCCAAGATGCTGGTGTTCATCTGTAATATTTTATTTATACTTTCTTCTTTTCGTAATGGAGAACTACATTGGAAATGGAGGACTACATACCTCAGACCAGACATCTTGATATGTCTTTGTTTCTTTAATTCTGTTGAAAACCATGAATATATACACATTTAACTTGGATAATTCCATATCAAATCTGTGAGGAAATCACAGAAATTGTCTGATAAAAGTTACACGATCAGCTATATTATCAATGCTTGGAACAGGCCAGCCTGCAAGGAAAAATAGCTGAGAATCTGCTCTCTTTCCAATATGGAACCTACCTCTTAATGGCTCACCACCATGTTGGTGATACTCACCTGTGAAGCAATAGGTTGTTATGCTCCTTACATTACATCAAACCCATTGTTATTAATTTATTTTTCTTCATCCCATTGAAAACCATGACTTCCTTTCCTTTTCAAGTCAATAAGGAGTGTATAGTTGTCTTCCATTTCCTGAGGAATTGTGTTTGCATGCTGAAGGTATTCTCTTTTCTAAAAAAATTGTTTCATCCTTGTAATCAAGACTCAACAAAGATTAGCGAAACAGACAAAGAAAGTGATAGGCGTGCGCATCGGAGAATTCTGAAATGCTCATCTTTTTGTTCTAGAACTGGAAAATGTTCCTTACCTCTCACCTGGCAGCCTGGCCATTGTTCTGTGTATTTTCAAAGGCGCACAACTTCTTTAATTATCCCTGTATCCTTCAAATCATTTAGCCTTCATCATTTGACTGGACATATGAGCTGCAGCATTGTTGAAGTTTTGACCATTCTTATCAGTTGCTTTTTAGCAAATTGCTGGATTATAGTTTTTTTTTAAACTCAGAAAATCCCTTTCAAATCTGCAAAGATGGCACCAAATGATCAAATACATGTTTATGCATCATAGCTGTTTCCAGAGATTGGGCTGAGCAGGCCAGCCAGCAAGAAAAAAAAAGTATGTACCTCTTAAGGACTTGTATCCGATTTTTTGGGATATGTTTTTTTTCTTTTTTCTTCAGCGTATCAGAAACTAAAAACATACATAGTTTTTTAATCCAGTTCCTGAAATGAAGGTCAATTTATTGCTGTAATTCGTCTATAGTTTCCTTTCCTGTACCAGTGTGTGTTTGCAGGCTGAAGATATTATCGACCGGAGAAGTATAATTTCCCTTCTGTAATCAAGTCTCAACCAAAGAATATTCAGATGGGAAAAGTTAGGCTTTGGCAATTCTGAAATACTCACCTCGGCTTCTGGTTTGGTTTGTCTCCTTCAGAATATGAAACTTCCAGGTCTGGAAGTGAAAAACATTTCTCACCTGGCAGACTTACCATTATTCTGCGTACTTTAAAAGGAGCACAACTTCTTTGATTATCCCTGTATCCTTCAAATCATTTATCCACCATCCTGTGGACGTATAAGCAGCAGTCCTGATCAAGCTTTGACCATTCTTATCTTTCAGTGTTCCTAATACCAGATAATCAAATAAATAAAAGGGAAAACTAAAGACCTCACCTGGACTGCTGAAGTTTTGAAATCTTGACTTAAACATCAGTGCGTTTTATCTTACCAAATGTTGTACTCGTTGTCTTATTTATCTTTTGTTATTTCCTATTTTGCTTTCCCCATCTTTCCATCTACTGGAGGAAAATCAAGCTGCTCCTATGAGCTCCTTCCTCATCTTCTGCCTCACTGGCTGTTAACTGCTGAGCTTGACCCATCCCTGAGAGAACAATGAGGGCATCATAGTAGAATCCTCACAGGTTGCATCACAATCACCACATCGAGGGCAGGAGACTAGTTGCCATCGCCAAGCACCTTTGCAGCTTGCAGACACCTATAAGGGTCATCTTTCTACACAATGATGATTCTCATGTAATGCTAACCCACGGTTTATTTAACCCAAGGTTTATTACCCTACCTAGGGTTTGAGGGCAGATAATTGAACAAACCAGTTTGTGTTCTAAACTGTGAAGTTTTTTTCCTTCTCTTGCACTCATTTCCTCTGTGTGTCCCAAATGTCTTGGTAGTACTGGCATGCAGAGCAACTAGTATTTGGTTCACATATAGGTCGTCATCTCACCGGGGGGGGGGGGGGGGAGGAATCGCGTTTCCTTACCATCGCTTCTCTACCTGCGCTTTGTCCCGATTACTTCCTCATTCTCAAGAGAGAGGAAAGAGGAAGTAAACAATATGCACGTGGCCCATTCAGTGGTCTGGTTTGATCACGCTGCTTCTCCTGCACACAGCAGGAGATAGAAAGTTCCGTCTCAAAAAATAAGTCGGACTTACTGGGAGCTCCATCAGACAAGTGTTTTATTGCACACTCGCTGCTGGGCACTCACGGATTTTTGTGGGTTCCTCTCATGACGTCGTCTTCCTCCCGCCCCTTCTAGTCTTCTTCACACGACAAAAAAGCACCTCAGTAAGTCCAACTTATTTTTTAAGACGGTACTTGCTATCTCCTGCCGGGTGCAGAAGCAGCACAATCCAAATGGGCCATGTGCTCATTGTTTACTTCCGCTTTCGAAAGAGGAAGTAATGAGGGACAAACATGGGTGGAGAAGTGACGGTAAGGAAATGTGATTTCCCCCTATGTGATGACACTCTGGGGTGTTGTTTTTTTGTCACATGAATAAGGCTAGAAGGGGGAGGAGGCGCACAGGAGAACAACCCACGAAAATCCGAGGCCCAGTAAAGAGTGTACAACAAAACGTTCATCTGATGGAGCTTATAATGATAGGGATGGAGAGGGAAAAAGCACTGTGAACTGAAAACAAAAGGGAAGGTCAAAAAAAGAAAAATAATTGTGCTCTACGTGTTTCAGAGATGTCTTTTTCTTCAAGAGCTGTATATATAGTCTTATAGCCATTCCATGAGAGCTATATGCTTTGAAAGCACTGTATACAAGTACCTCAGAAAAAAAAGGAATTGCTTGTCTTGGAATCAAGAAATTGAATAGCTGTATACAGCTCCTAAAGGAGACATCTCCAAAACATGTAGAGCTCAATTCCCCCCCCCCCCCCAAGAACTTGAGTTTGCTTCACACATACCTGTGGTTTAACCATGGGTTGTTTGTGGCATGGGCAGAATCCAACAGGGGTGCTTCCACCCCAGCAATTTTGCACCCTGCAAATTCGGTTGCACAAGCAAGTCCCACTGCTTGCACAACTGAGATTTAGCAGTTCCCAAAGGAAGCACAGAAATGAGCAGAAACGCTTGTTTCTTGAAATAAGCATTTTTTGCACATTTCAGTTGCCCTTGGAAGTGCTCGGAGTTCATTTTGCAAGTGGCAGGTGCCACTTACAAACAGAAATTGACAGGATGCAATAGAACCAGCTGGGGAGCAAGTGTCCCATTGGATTTTGCCTCCTGGGTTATTTTGCTCCCTGGCTTATTAGAGCAACCAGGATTGAACAATACAACAACTGGCTTGTGTGAACCCAGCCTATAGCAGTGAGTGAAAGGCTGTATAAATAAATCACCAGGAACTGGCAAAACTGTTGACAAGAGAAAGTGGAGGAAGAAAAGCTGCGAGTGAGCCAGAAATGTATCACCTAAAGTCACAGGTGAGCAACAACTGTTTATATACATGGGGTAAACATAAAATCAAATAAAGACATGAAGTCTCAGGATGTTTTATTCCTGGTTTTATTGCTAAGTGTGCCTTGATGGATCAGACCTCAAGATCCATCTGCTTTGGACATGCGAGTGACAGATACTGTTACTAAAAAATGGCAAATTGAGGCCCTGTGAGGATGAGGGTGGCAGCTCAGTTCCCTGCGTCCTCTTCTTCCCTCTTCCCCTCAAGTGAACATCAGGGGAAGGTAAGGGGTCATGGTAGGACACTTTGAGCAGCTCCCGAGCTGAGCATTTGAATAGGGTGGGGTGAATCAACCGTACTCCTGACTGTGACATCTGGAAAGTTCCTTTCATTCCTTGTTGAAACAGGCAGCATCAGAGAATCCAGCTCTAGACTCTAAATGATCAACATGCCTGTACTTGGGACAGTTGTTGGTATAGATTCTACTTCCAGCGTGTGCCGGAGTGGTTCAAAAATAAAGCAGAATGCCCAAACTGTAAAAAAAAAAAAAAAAAAAAGCCCTTTCAGGACCGAAGATGACACCATAGTATCACCCCTGCCGTATGTACTTCAGAACACTCCTGGTAAAGCCCTTTACACACACAACTGAGTTGCGGACCTGCTAGCATACAGATAAATGACGACAATTGCAATTTGTCTGTGTTATCATTGACTATATGAAACTGTGAGCAGAGAGAACACCTGAACTTAGTGTTATCTTCAAATGCAATTTTAGAAATTCCAAGTAACATAGCAAGCATAACAATTACACTTCCAAGCAGCCGCCAATTTTGGTTTTATTTACTATTTCTTGGTTAGAAGTTACTGTGTGTCACTTAAACCTTTCCAAAAGAATCAAAGTCAACCATCAAAATGTGATATAAAATACTTTTGCATGCAGATTTAGGTTAGAATTCTTTAGTTGAGGATAAAACAAATGATTAGGTTTAATGTGTTTTTCTATGCCTGCCTCTCAACTGATTGTATCCCCTACTAAGCAGCTGACTTGCTATGGCCCAATTTTGTGAGAAAGACCAGATTCCATCAGCAACACAAGGGGAAAAAGTATTCTCTTGCACCAGCTGCTTAGAATTCGATCCTGATTCCATTTTTACAACTATTGTTGCTTGACGAGTAACATCTGCACACTTACTGCTAGATAAATACGAATGAGTTGATTTCATGCTGTTTACTTTTTATTTTGCACTTCATACATTAAGAAATCTGAAAAATGTTTTGAACTGTTTATTGATGTAAATAAGTTTGTGTTTGACATTGAAGATTATCTACTTCAACATTTCAAACAGTGGGTATTAAAGGTAAAGAGGAGGATCACGCCGGTTTATTTCAGTATTGTATCTTCGCTGGCTGAAAAGGAAAGAATAAAACAATTAAGATCACCCTAATTACACAAGCCTTTCTACCAAGTATACTTAAGTAAGCTATGCCAAATGTATTGTTGGCAGCGTTTCTGCAATTTTTAAAAGGTTTTATTTAACCAAATTTAACTTACAATTGCTATTTTATTGTTTACAGGATTTATATAAGGTACAATCTGGATTGGCAAAGACGTAATAAACATTGTACTGTTCAGTACTTTGCAGGGAAATACGTGATACAAAATCACTGTTAATTGTCTTTCTCTGTACAAAAAATTAAAGTGCCATACTGAAAAAGTATCTCATTTTGACTGCCCTCTAAACATTATTACTGATGAGTTAACTTATTCAGCTAAAGCAATGTAACTCATTTTGGAGGGCCGTTTTCAGGGTTGAGGCTGCTGTACTTTTCCAGAACTTTGTTAATGCTAGTCTTGCAGCTACTAACATGAATTTGACCAGCTCCTCATATACACTTTTTATTTTGGCCTTCAAGTATATTTAAAAGAACAAATTTTCGCACAGTTTCTACAACTCACTCCAGGCAAATTCACACAGAGGGAAAATAAACCGTGATGGCTTACTTTCTTTCCCTGTGCATACTGGTCACAAGCCACCTAATTAACATAATTATCCCCACGAAGCGTTGGCTGTTATGACGTCCAAATCCGGCAAGGCTGGCTGGCTAGGGTGGCTTACAAGGCACCCAGCAACCTTAGTAGAAGTAATGGGTTTCAGGGTGGTTTTTAAACCAACCCAGTCACCAACCCTCATTGGGTTCAGATGTCTCGATAACCCACACCCAGAAAGGGGAATTATGCTGATTAGTCAGCCCAAGACTGGCACGTGCAGAAGGGAAAATAATAAGCTACCATGGCTTACTTTCCCTTCACAGTCATGCAAACCTGGTCATTAACTGATGATGGTTTAGCTACCCAACGATCAAGAACACAGCTATTTAATTCTCCCCCAAATATGTGAGATACCACATTTCCAAAACCTCTGATAGCGAAATGAGGTTTTCAGAAATAAAACTTGAGCCACATTCAGTCTTATGCCTGAAAAGACTTAGAGCCCAAGAACTACCCATTCTCATAGGAGCTCATACCCTGTTTTTCCTGTATCAGTCATTGATATTGACAAGCCTACTAAGACAAGCTGAGATCCGGACAGTGGGCAATTTTGCTACATCCCAAACAGGTGTAAAATTTCCATAAATCTTGAGGCCATGGCAAAAAAAGCATTTTTCCTCCTTGTTTTTTTCCAGAGAAAAAAATGGAAATTTGGGGGGAAACCGAAAAAATAAGCAATGCTTATATTTTTAGCAGTATCTACAGATCTAATGTCACTTTGTGGCTTTAAGGAAGCCTTCTCCAACCTGGTGCCCTCTAGCTCCCATCAGCCTCAGGCAGCATGGCTAAAGATCAGGAATGCTGGGCACTGTAGTCCAAAACATTTGGAGGGCACCAGGTTAGAAAGGCTGTATGAGGAACATAAAGCAGCCTTTCTGTTCCTAAAGTTATTTTACATCTAACTTAGTTTGCTCATAAAATTATCATTGTATTTCAAAAGTAAACTCAGTTAGTAAATGTGTAATGATGGTCTGAATAGATTAGAATAGAAAGACTGCTACAACGTCTGAAATACAGGATGCTATAGAACAAAACCCAAACTGTCAAAAATGCACATTTACTGTCAAGAATGCACAATGGTGACTGTATTCACGTGTCTATCAATCAGTAAAATATACTTTAGAAAGAAAGAAGTAACTATGCTGGGAATCTTACAAAGAGGATTTTAAACATTCCCCCCCCCATGGCTTTATTATTTCCAGACATTTTACATCTCTAGCCTGCCTATAAAAGGGTTATTACATGGTTTTTAGAAATCATTTTGGGGGGAATTAATGGTTGGGTAACAATATATAAATACTTGTCTTAAATATTTCATAATTCAAAGCTGTTCAATTTTTCCAATTTCAGAAAAAAAACTGTCCTCGGGGGGGGGGAAATAGGGAGAAAATGTGTTGTTTTCCTTTTTAAAAACAAAACAAAACTGTTCCCCCCTCCCCCCCGGGCCTTACATCTCTAATCCCAAATGATTTGTTCAATCAAATATTGCTGAGGCCTTCAGCACAGTGACTGGAAGG